>NC_046223.1:13625948-13939698 GCF_009819885.2 Catharus ustulatus
CCAAGGTGTTCTGTAAGTAGTTGGGCTCCAGCTAGCTAATATATAGCTTCTATATTCTGCTGTGGTTTGAGACTCAGGTTTCTTAGGCAAAACAAGGATCCACTTTCCTGTCTTCTTAAAGCACAAGGAATACAATGAGTAAGTCATGCTGCCCACAGCAAAACTAAGCTTCAAAAACTAAACTGTTCTCACCTTAGCAGCTTCTATATTGAGCATGTAGTATCTCAACAGTTCAGAGAGCTTTAGGTCTTCATCAGATGAAACTCTACCCTCTACCTTCTGCAGACAGGGAAAAAACCCCGAGAAAACAGTTGGTGTGTAACAGAACAGCAACATCCAGAGTCAGAGATTCTTCCCCACACCTGCCCCCAGCAAAGCTTCTCTTACCCTGAGTTTCTCAAAGAGCTCTGCAACTTTCAACAAGTACCTAGTGAGGGAAAAAAAAATGGTATAAGTAAGTTTGAGATACTTCTCTTAGTCTGTTAAATGCCAGGAAAAATTGGCAGGAAACTAGAAAGCTGAAGGCTGGCATTTACTCTTGTATACAGACTCAAACAAGGACTCAAAAAAAACTCATTTAGGCAAAGACCAAGACAAAAGGTTGAATATGCTGGATTCCAGCCTACCAGAGTGGTACAGCTGAGCAGCTCAACACCACTTAATGTAGCAGTGCTGATCTGCAGAGCATAAAGGTCTTGTGGAGAATTTCCCTGCTGGTATCCAAGGGGGATGGGATGACTTGTTTATTCAGCTATACACTCCCTTTTAATAAGGTCTTGGTAAATTGATAGCAAAGTCAAAAAGTGGAAGAAGTCACCTCAAAAAAGATAACTGGGTTCCCCAGCTTAAAAATCCCCTACTATTCTGGAAGTGCAAAGGTCCAGAAGATAGTACAGACCTCGTGTAAGCAGACCTAGTGCAGTTTTATATAACAGCACATTAGAACACACACACACACACAAACCCTTTCTTCAGAGGCCTCTAGCAGTTTGTGACCTGAAGAGAATTAAGGAGATCCCTGTTTAGAAGGACTTTGATGACCAGCACAAGTAACCTCTAGGCCACAACTGGCAAGTGATCAACTGATCAACTAGTTCAGAGTTAGGTGCAATTGATAATATTGGGTCTGCCACAGCAGGAGTGCCAGAAAAGAGAGAAAGTTTTAATGCTACTTGATTGCAATTCAAAAACTCAAACCACCCTATGACTCAATCCTCTGGATTTTACAGAATAAATTTGATATTCCCAGACTCAGGATATGTTTATGAACAGTTAGAATTGCTCACTTTTTGATAACTGTAGGCTCTTCTAATGCCAGGCTGTTCAAACAAACTGAAGTATAAATATAGTCATCTGCAACATCTGCAAGAACAAGACAAGGTTTTCAGGCTGAAATCAGCAAAACTGCATGATCACTCGAAAGGGCTTTGAAAAGATTCACTTTTATGAGATCTTGTCATCTTATCTGCTTTTGCACATGCATCCTTGATTCTGTTGTAGTAGTTCACAAGAAAAGTCTTCTCTTGTTCAAAAAAATCTTCTACTTCCTGAAAAAGAATATGACCTGTTAAGTCAGTAACTGCAGAATAAAAGCTCTTCCCTATTTTAGGAAGGACCAAAGAAACAACCATAGTCTGGGCCTCAGCTTGAGGCCCATCTATCCCTATGGAAAAACTGTTCAAGACAAGATGTCAGCCAAGGGTTTGACATCCCAAGCCATTTGCCAAACTTCTTCCTCACTATCCAGTGAAGATGAAGTTGACCCTCAAATACTGATGCATGTTTTCTGAAGCAGCCAGTAAGTTGGTATGGGACAGCCCTCAGGACTCCCAACTGTCGGAATTTATTTTCTAGGTCTGCTGCAACGCTGTAGCTAAGGACTAAGCACCAAATATGATATATATTGCAATGTTTCATGGCATTATGTATAGGACAACAAGTTTATTGGGAAGTGCTACCACGGCAACACAACACAAAAACTGGAGCAACACCAGTTACAGGAGTCTTTGGTATTTGATCTTGTCTAGTATAAGCAGAAATCCATAAATCTGTCTGTTTAGACAGAAACCCATGGCTCTTCAGAGCTAAAAGTAGACAAAAAGCTACAAGTACATTTCCTGAAGGCATTATTCCTTCTTCTCCACCAGTATCAGGTATTAAAGCAGGTCTTCTGCATCCAGAAACTTCAATTATACACTGAAATTGAACAGCCCAAAGCTACAATCTCTTATTTCCATAGAAATCAGAATTAATACAGGCTACCCTTCTCAACTGGGAGAGCAGTAACAGAGCAGGTCAGTGTCAGTAGCTGAGCCTCATGCCCAGCAAGACTGAAGCAGACAGGAGCAGGAAGCAAGAAACAATCAAGATTAGGGTAAGAGAAAGCAACAACCTTACCTTGACTCCAGAGAAGAGGACCTCATCAGCACTCTTTACTACACTTTTTAAAAAGCCACCAAACATCTCTTTAGTGTTTTTCCTCCGAACACTTAGCTGTAATACAGAGGTGAAAACAGCTTTAAAGTTATACCAGGGGTGGGGCAGCCAGTAACTGTCTTGACACTTGAAATGTAGTAACACCCTTTACACTTAGCATATGTCAGAGCAGGTTGATTTCCAAGCCCTCCATAATACCCATATAAAAATGTAACACATGGCTTGGCTACAAGTAGTTCTACTGTTCTCTGCCACAGATTTTTCCAATTCCCATAAACAGCTCAATTTCTCCTCGCATCTCTTGGATCAGCATCTATCACCCATAATTAGGTGTGACGAAATAGATGCAGGAATGACTTCAATACACCTCCATTCCTCCGTTTTAGGACCATGCAACACAGGTACACCTGAGCCATACATCTTCCCAAGATAAAGACATACAAAGGTGGCTTCCTAACTAACTTGACAAGGATTTAGAAGGAATGTGAGATTTATAACAGAAAAGTCTAAAGGCAGGCTTTCACCCTTCAATCATCTCAGAAATACTTGCAATATCTACTTGCCGATGCTGCACATAGATCCACAGAACATTCTATGTCCAGCAAAAACAACAGCACTCCTAACAGTGTGCCTTGCTTGAAAAGGGAAACAAGGAAAAAGGTCTCACATCCTGGTCATACTCCAGGAAAACATGGAAATTGCGATCTTTGCTGAGCACAGGATGAGAAGCAATCCGCTGCAGGAAGATCTCATGTGACGAGACAGTCTTCTTGAAGACAGCGAGGTATTCACTGCAATGAAACAACAGACTGAGATCCTCTTTGTACTTCTTCAGCATACAAATAACTGCTGTAAGTTTATCCCATGAAAATATTCAACTGCAGACTTCTGAAATAGCCAGCTCGCAATAGTGAAGCTACTTTTAACCTCTTTAGCTAGGAAGTTTATCAGGTCGAAAGCTGGAAAAGCTGGGCAACTCCCCAGCCCCAGGATTTCCAAGACACCCTTCAAAACAGTGACACTCAGGATCAGTTATCACCAAATGAGTTGCTCTCCCAGGAGGCTTCTCTAAACACAGCTTTTGGCAGTAGACTCATCTTACTTACGCTTCCAGCTCTTGCTTCATTTTGGCAAACTCTTCTTTTGTCATGGACACTTCTCCTTCCCCCAGCTTCTGCATCTTCTCTCTGGGACTATCAAAGTCAGGCTTTGAAGGTGCTGGAGGTATCTAGGCAGAGAATTGGTTAGTCATAGATATTAGCAAATAAAGTTTTCCAATATTACTTCTACCCTTCTCTCTAGAAGGAGGTTCTTTTGCCTGGTCATAGGAAATTGTGGTAAAGAGTGCACGATGCAGGAATTCTAGAGGCACATTGACATCTAGATCCCTGGTTTGTGTTATCCCTGCCCCAGGCAGGAAACAAACCCGTGAAACAGCTTCTGTAATCCATCCCATTGCCAATCATCTCCTAAAGAATCATGATAGGAAGGAAAGCTCACGCTTTATAGATTATTCCAGTGTGCCATCTTCAGGCAGATACTAATAGCACCACAGAGTCAAGGACACTCACAGCATCTTTTGCTGCTCTAAGCAATATGGAAAGTTAACACAAATGCCATACCACCCAAGGTGTTTAGGAATTAAGGCAAGAGGAAGCACAGTGAACACCTAAGTCACAAAACACCAGTAATACTGGTAAAATATACTTCATGCCCTTATTAGTAGGCACTTTAGATTGCTAGAGTTTTTCACTTAGGATCACATTCTTTAGGAAGTACTTACAATGAGTCCTGCATACTCTTCAGTTTCAGTGAGGGTATCATGTAACCACAAAAAGTCTTCATGCTGCCTTGTAACTGAAAACTCAGGGCTTTGAAAAGCTGGCAGTGTAGTCTGGAAGAGAATATATAGAAGCTCTACTGTTTTGTAAATCAGGGCTTTTAGAAACAGTTCTGTCCATTTCCAAAGGAAGCTATTCTGCTTACTAAGAGCCTTGCCCACTCCCTTTTAGCTGAGCTGGCACTTATTCAACAGCACCACTAAGGACACTGTTAGAAAAAAAAGTACTGTTGTAGAACAGTATTAATGTTCTTTTTTTTTGTGACATTACACAGTAGGTCACTTCCTACCCGCCCCCCAGCCTTCTGGTGTCTAGCTAGGACTCCTTAGCAAAGCCAACCTAACCATCAGCTACTTGTCTCTGTTTAGAGAGTTCAAATCCTAGAAAATCTGAAGTTTCTGCATATATATACACACCCTCAGGCCACCTTCAAGTAGAAAATCTCCATCTAATTAGATTTTTTTCATTGCCAAGCCCATCTTTGCAGGTATGTGTACTGCAAATACATCTGTTACTTGTACAGCCTCTTTTTGCCCATGACCTTACCTTAGTGTGCACAGTGAACTTCACTCTGTCCTTTTCACTTAGGGCATCGGGGATATCAATTTGGAGAGAAGGATCAACATTCAGGTCTACAGATACAGACCTCAGCTGCAAGACAATTCACAGAATAATCCTTCATTGAGCATCAAGTAGGTTTAGTGAAGCTGGCTGATCATCAGTTGTGAACAAGAACATCACTGCACTACACCCCTGCCTTCAGATACACACATCTGACCAGAATTCCTTTCCCAGTGCTTCAAAGAGCCTTAAACTGAGCTGGCATCTTCCTCTGGGGGCTTATTTCTTCATTCATTCCAACAGCCTAGACCCAGAACATAATTTCAAGCATACTCAAACTTATAAAGAGCAGTGGAATAGCCTTCTCAGTAAAAGATCTGCCAGCTTACACATGAAGACTGTCTTCCAAGAGGCCCTCCCTTGCTGCAGCCTAATAGATCATTGCTGTTTTCTGCATAAGGGAAAAACCACCAGAGATCAAGGTCACAACACAGGAAATTTGTTGCTGAAGAACAACAGTCAGAGACAGGAATGCTGAGGTTATCCTTTGGAGATAATTCTGAAGGCCTTCTCAGAAAAACAGGCTAGAGAACTGCACCAGGACTGCTACCTCACCACTCTGCAGCACAGACCACACCAGCCAGGAGCCTGCTCCTACAAATGCTGTGTACACTAAGTTTCAGCACCCAAGCCCACAGTGGTGCCAGGATCTGAGCAATCCTATCACAGATGGCTAAATGCTGCCTCAAGCCCCTGTAAAGCTGCCTAAGAACTGATGATAAGGTGACTTTACTTCCAAAAGGCTCCTGAAGCTGCCTCCCCCTAGGTTGGCGATCTGCAGCCCAGACCTGGTACGTGACAAGTCTCTCTGGCTGCCTGCAGAGGGCAGAGTTGCCAGGACAGGAAGCATTTGCCCCTTCCACTGCTCTCCCCTACGATCAGACTGCCTGTGCATAAGTGAGGGACACCCCAGCCACTGCACCCTCCAGCCATGCTAAAAACATTTCTATCTGCTGCATCCTCACCGTTAGCTAGAATTAAAAGGCGGCAAGTAATAGATAAAACTTTTTAAGCCTTACAACTATGGAACAACCTTGCATGCAGCACATTAAGCTTCCCAGAAGATGGGAAACACAGAAGCCTTTTAGCCCATCCTGGCTAAAGTGAGCACAGTTAGAGAGCATGCCCTGGAGCACAATTCCTAGCGGTCCCAGGCACTGTTCACATCCCACAGGACATGGCTGGACTCCAACAGCAATCACTTCCCTTCAGTCATCACTTAGAAAAAACTATCATGTTCCCATACAGGCAGGCAGTTCTGGTCCTTGCTCAGAGGGAACAGGCCAAACAGAGGTGCACAGCTCAGAGGTCACTGACATGGGTTTGGGCAGAAGCTGCCCCACTCAGGCACTGCAACAAGGACAGGTAGAAGGCCACCAATCAGGCAATAGTTTCACTGTGAGCACGGCCAAATGAAAGGCAAGCTGGTTGGTGTTTCCCATTTCCCAACCAGCAAGATGCAGACCACAACGTTTTACATGCTGCTTACTTCTATTTGCTGTCCAAACAGGATCAGCAGTGCTAACAATATGAACTGCTGAGTCTGGAAAATATGATAAACCAAAGGAAACCGTTTCCTCTCAGCTAAACTAAGGAAAGCATTAGACAAATCAGACAGTCCTGAATTTGTGAGCTTTGTTACTAAGTCTTGTGGAGAAAGTAACCCATGATTAGATGCTGCCTAGTAGTTGCCGACACAGAAGACAGATAAGCATAAACATAAGGTGGTCCTGCTTGGTCAGATTAATGCAGTTAACATGTCACAAGCATGTGTCTCCTGGCACCCTGCACAAACTGCAAATAGGACGTGGAGCTATATGAAACCAAGGATTTTAAGACCCCTGGTCTGCTCCTGTGTAGGTCACTGTGGGCTCCTAACTTCAGGCCAGAGACTTTTTGGATTATAGAATCATGGCTCAGACTGCAAAGGGAACATTCACACTGTCTGACTTGAGGAGGAGGGAGTGTTTCCCGACAGAAAGTGCTGGCGTAGCATTTGTCCCCCAAATGGGGGGAAGCAGGAAACCCCACTCCTATCAGCACACCTCTGTAAAACACTAACTCAGTGAGCACCCACAGCAGATGTCTCACACCAACCCCTGACCCACATGAGCACCTGCTCTGCAGCACCAGCAGCTCTGCAAAAAGGACCTTTCATGCCACCATCTCTCCTACACCATCCTACCAGCAGGAATAGGGACCAACCTCCTCATGGTCACATGAAGACTATGCAAGAGCAAAGGAATTAAACATCCATCTCCAGGCCCCAGGCTTGTCCTTGTACCTCAGCAGGCTTTCCCAGGTCTTCCCTCCATCTTAACTCTCTGGCAGCTCCTTCATATCCAGAGGCATTTCTCTGCTAGGATGTCACTGCTTCCTCCCTGGACTCCAAGCAGTGGAGCAAGAGAACTGAAGGTTCCCCACCCAGTTACCAGAAACCAGACTGTTACTCCATACCCTCAAGGGATATAACCCAAACTCAGCAACTGGGAAGGGATTATTCCTCACTTGTAGCAGATGCTCAAATAGGTACAGAGGCCACAGAGAGGAAACAGCTGTGTTGGGCTGCAAACTGAAACACTCACCCGAAGTCAGCACAGTACTCGTAACTCTCATTTCTCTTTCTCAGAAGCAGCCTCTGGTTTGCAACGACTCCAGAAACTGTTACAGCTTCTCTGACACCTCCCACTTCCAGACTCAGGACTCGTCAGAGACTTGTTTCAGGATTCCTGGGGTTTCTTGAGGATTCAAGCAAAACTACTCCCTGTTCAGTACAGATACTGTTCACATGTCCAACTGGTAAACCCAAAACAAAGCAGACCCCTTCACAATAACAGACATAATACTAGTCAACATTTCTCGGTTTCAGGACCAGAAGACTAAAAGTAGGTAATATGGTATTAATTAGGACACCATGATAAACATGTGATCTAAAATCCCAGGAAACAGCAGAGATCATTACTGTGCCCAATACAGGCAGAATTTTAGAACATGTGCTTTTTCCCCCATTTTTTAGAGATGCTAGGGAAAAGGGCTCACTTAAATACAAAGCAGTAATGATCATCAGCTCCCCAGACTTCTGCCTGACAAACATTACACTTCTGATCAGGCCTCACCCAAAGGCAAACACATCTTGATGCTTACAGACACCCAGCAGGAGGAAATGCCCTCAGCGACTGAAGTCTCTTAGTTCTGATGAGAGGCCTGAGCTGCTGCTTTTACAGTAACACCCTCTGCAGTTTTAGCATCAGCTCTGGATGACTTGGTGTCACTTCTGCATTCTAACAAAAGAAACTGCCAGTGCAAGCGTGTACAACTTCTGAGTACTAGTGAAACGTGTATTTGTTCTCAAAGACAGATTAATCCAGGGTTTTTCCACAGAGCCAGGCTCTTGAAAGGAGCAAGGAACCCTTCCACAACTGCTCACATGCCAAAGTTTTCTGCTAATTGTCAGCTACCTTTTAAAAACCTTCTCCCCTTACTGATCACCTCCCTGCTGTCATTCAAACAACAGCCCATAAACAAGACTTGAGTAGTAATTACATCTGACACTACCTAAAATCCATTACTTTTTACAGAGCGGGCTTTCTAACTAAAGCTGTTTAGATGCTCTCCAGAGAGCACTAAAAGATCATTATGTTTTCTGGCAGTTTAGACAGAGCCCTGAGTTCCAGAGGGCCTTGTTTTGACACACAGGAGTGAACAATCAGAGGATCTGGCCAGCAGATACGAGCGGCATTAGCTGCTGGAGCTACATTTTAGTCATATTCAGCACAAGCAGCTTAAGTTTCCCTTTACTCAAGATACTAAAAGAACATCTGAAAGTGCACTGCAAGCATGCAGCACTACAGAGCTCACGTGAAGCTTGGATTTTGCAGCCTTTGTGGAAGTTTTGTTGTCACTGCCCTGGCACTGAGCTGAACAGCCCTGAAGTGGTCTGGTTACACACCACCAGGAAAATTGAACCAGTGCTTACTTATGCCATGGAAAATGCTTCCCCAGATTTGTGACTTCAAACTGGAGAAATCCAGTGATGCAAAGGTTTAATTATTTTGCTTAAAACACTGATAAAGAGGGAATAACAGCTCAGTGTAGTCACACTGAAATGGCATTCCTCAGCAAGTGCAGTGCCTGCCAAGGAAGCAGAAGGCTCAGAGCACCTGTTGCCTCTGGCTGTGCAATAAACTGGCCCTCTCCTGCCAGAGGGATCTCTGCATCACTCTCTGCAGAAACATGCAGGTCACACACCTCCTGACAGAGAAAAGCATCCTATAAACATTCAAGGGTGCCACATTCCAAGCAAAAGCCTGGCTGGCTCACCCTGTTCCCACCAGCAGCACACAGGACACCTCAACCCAAGCCATGGCTTTCTCAGCTGGAGAGGTCAAGCACAGCTTTGGCCATGCAGGGCAAGCCCTCGATGTGCCAGCATCCCTGAGAATGCTTTGCTGAGCTCCTGCAGTGAGGAGCTGACCTCCTGCAGCTGGTGGCAGGGAGTCTCAGGAACAGGCCTCACCATGCTGGCTTCACCTTCGGCTAGCCCAAACTGCGGGGCCAGCTTCATGGAGGCTGCATGTCCTTGAGAATGCATTATTCCCATCCAGGAGCTGTCACCTTGCAGGTAGCTCACCTCCCTGCTTGATTTCAGGCTCAGCAGCATGCAGAAGGAGCTTTTTTGTCAAGCACAGGCAAGTATGGTCTCATTCCTTCCAGAAAGTGCAGCAGAACTTGTCCAGCAGAGTCACCATTTGTGAGTGATAACAGCAAGTCACAGGCCATGACACCACATTTTGTCTTCTACTGATTGCTCTGAGGAAAAGCAGCTACAATACATGCTCTCAGTATTTTGATCTAGAACATTTTAACTGCAGACTGAAGCCCCAACATACCATGAAGCCACTGACATGAAGAAATACCAAGCTTTACTCAAGTTTAGCTTGGAAGTCCCACCACTCACGTCAAATTCTGAAGTGCCTTTTCCTCCCTCATGACAGTTTACACTTTATTTCCTGCTGCACTTCCAATCACCTTTATCCTATCCCCCCTTCCTCTTCCTGATCCTCTCCTGCTTTGCCACCTCAGGGTCAGTTTTTAGTTCATACTTAACAGTGGCTCCTATTTAATACCTAATGAAGTTTTCTTTACAGGCATGAGTTTTATCTGTTGGTCACATACCAGTTCCATGCTGCTGTTTCTTTGCCTAAACAGGAACAGACAAGATAGGAGCGTTTCTATCCTCCCCCATGCTGCTGGAATCCCAAGACAGCCCTACAATCTAAAACAAGCTAATCTTTGTCCACTGAGCATCAGAGTTTAAAGCTACTCCAGCTCCCCCCACAAGAACATCTTCCCCCAATATTCCTGTCAGAGTTAGAAAGGCACATAAATATTCACATAAAGTTACCAACTGCTGCAAGAGAGTTCATATTTGACCTTCCCCTCCAGTATTCTCCAAGGGCAAACACTTTATATTAAAGTGTTTCACATGCTGCAGAAAAGAGTTAAAGCACTGGCAGCTCACAGCTCAAAGCAAACTACCAGAAAATGCTTCTTCCACAAACTCTTGCCCATCTTACTGAAGGATTGTTTCAAAACAAGATTAATATAGGAAAGAAGCAGAGAAAGGAAATTATCCAGAAGTCAATAAAGGCCAGTATATTTCTAGCCCTCAAGTTTTTCAATATACATGTTCCAAAAAGCTGGAGAAAACACAGACTGAAGAGACCTTCAGCACACCTAACAGCTTAAAGCAAAGTCATCTTCTTGCCAGTGGAGCTTAGTCACAATGCAAAACCACATGCAGATGTGACAATATGAAAGGCAAATAGGCAACTTGCTGACTCTTACAAGGCTGCCTTACCTTCTTTTCAAGGTGTGTTGAGGGTGGTTATTAAAGCAGGGAGTTTAGGCAGGTTTACCCAAGCAGCTCGTCCAGTAGAAGAGAGAATTCCAATCACTGTCTACACTACATAAACATTAATTCACGAAGTTCCTCTTTTAGCATTTCACTTGCATTTCCCCTGAGAAGCTGAGTGTTAACATTTAGGGAACATCCTGTGTTGTTTTAAAGGGAAGACCTGAAGCTCCCCGGCACTTTTCCGGAGAAAGGAGACCCGAGAGAGCTGCTGATGTGACAACAAGGGAAAGGGGCACCTCAGGTGAAGCGACAGCTGACACCCTAATCACCGCAGAGCACAGAGCCGGGAAAGCCGCTCGCAGACACCGCAGGGCAGCTGACCCACGGGGCAGAGCAAGCTGAACCCCCCGCAGCACAATCCCTACGGCTCTCGGCCCGCAGTGCCCGGGGACAGGTCCTGCTCCGGCATCACCTGCCAGGCCCAGCTCCCGCAGCTCCAGGGCCCCGGTGAGCACTCTGCTGCCGCCCCAGCACCGAGTGCAGCCCACACGGGCTCACGGCGGCTGCACAGCCCTTCCTTCCTCCCCCTCCTTGCCGCTCCGTACCCTCCCCACTCCCTTATCGCTCCCCGGGCACCGCTCCCCTCAGCGCTGCTTCCCGCGCTCGCCCCGACCGCCTGCGCTCAGGGCACCTCGGTGCGCCAAAGGCACGACAACTACGGTGACTCAGATCTTAAAAAATAACCCCTAATCAGAGCAAACCCACAAAACCTGTCACTGTCCCAGTGCTGCCGGGGGCACAGGGCTCCCTCTCACGCCGCGGGGCCAACTCGGCTGCGCCCTCACCGCCCGCGCCAGCCGGAGCGGGGCCGCCGCCCTCACCTTGTCCTGCGCGTCCCCACGGAGCCCAGCCATACCTCCGAGCACAGACAACCACCCCGCACCTTTCTCTTTCTCCTCCCCCCGCCACCTCCTCCTCATATAACCGGGCGGAGCCGCCGCTGCCACACCCCCTGAGGGGCACTCGCCATCTTTGGTGAAGGCAGCGCGCTGCTTGCCTTCATCCAAGATGGCACCACAACGCTTTATTTTTCGGCTTGCATTCAAAGATTTGGGTTGTTTTCCTTACGGCCTTTCAAAAAACACCAGAAGACCGCGAGATGGAGCAGGTACGCCGCTCCCACCGCCTTTTGGGGCACTTCAGCGAAAGGGAAAGGGCCGGGAGCTGGCAGTGCGGGAAAACTAGAAGTCCCATGATGCAGCGGGCGGCGCAGGCGCAGTGAGTGCAGAGAGGCTGCGGGCGGGGCGGTCCCGCGCTGGTGCCCGCGGCGGTGGCGGGAAGCGCGGCTGAGGTAACGCGGGGCCGCGGGTCGGGAGCGCTGCGGGCCGCGCGGGCCGGGGCGAGGGAAGGCCAAGGGAAGGGGAAAGAGGCTGGTCCACACTGCCCACACAGCCCACACTGCCCCCACTGCCCCTGGGTCCATCAGCTAGCGGCCGCATGGCCGGGCTGCCGTGGCTGGGTATGCCCGCGTCCGGCGGGGCCTCTTGTCCCCTGGTTTGTCCCCTGGTTTGTCCCCCTCTGCACCGGGCGGGCGGTCCGGCGCTGGGGTTTCCAGACACCTGGTGCCCATGCAGAAAGTTTATTTGCCTGAGGGCACTTGGTGGTCACTGGTGTTCACCCTACTCTTTCGTGTTACAGCGCTATTCCCCACTATAATTCCATTCCCAGTGCAGATCTTGGAATCCTGCTGATCTGGGAACTGAAGCTTGTTGAATCTATCCTTTGGTTCAGGTGCTTTAAAGGGGTTGCTAAATTGTCTCCCTTTGTGCTCTAAGCATCCCAAACGAGGGAGGTGTATTTTTAACCTGGATAGGTTCAATAATATATTTTGCAAACTGCAGGGAGCTCACAGTTATACCTTCATCAGTGGATTTGTTCTCCTCAAATTAGGGACAAGGGGCAGCAAGGCTGTAGGTGTGTTTAGAGTGCTCTTTTTTGTTATCTCCGAAGTAAGCCAGTGGGTTTTTTTTGGCTGGATAGGTGGCTGTGGAGAAGAAGCCATAGCAGTTATTATCCGAAGCCACAGCTGGAGGAAGGTTTTTACAGATGTTAATATTTCCTTAAGTACAGTAATTTCACTATTATAAGCCGCACCATTTTGACTAAAATTTTGGTCCAAACCCAAAGTGCGGCTTATAATCAGGTGCAGCTTATATATGGACAAAGAACAAAAAGTTGCTGTTTTAGTTTGGAGGACAGGTGTCTGCTGAGAAAGGCAGGAACTTCTCTTTGAAATGGAGAATGTAAACCCCCTCCCTCCAAATTATTATAATTTGGAAATCAAGGGGCTTTCAGGCAAAAATATGGAAATTAGGAATAACAGTTCTTTTCTAGGGAAATCAAAATAGAAATACAGTACTACAAAGAAACAAACTCCAAACCCTGACAGAGTCAGAGTACAACCTGACACCCCATCAGGCAGGGTGTTGGCAGCAGTCCCATTAAATGGTGGCTGCATCCTCCTGCAGTGACAGATGTGATTCAGTTGGAGCAGTGCTCCTGTAGAAGGTGCAGTTTCCCTCCGGAGGTCCAGTGGTGATGTGGAGAAATCCGGTTTTCCTCCGGAGTCCAGTGGAGAAAGGGGCTCCCTTAGTATCCCAAAACCTCTGTTTTTATCTTGGTAAGAAATGTTGGGCTCTTCCCCCTGGCTGGAGCAACTTCCAATGGGATGCAGTAATTTTATCAGTCCCACAGTGGGACTCAATGGGCCATTAGCAGAAAATGACTCGCTGGAGGAAGGATGGGTTGTGAAAAGATAAAGAACAATGCCCTGACTGGTTTCAATGGATGGCCCATTAGCAGATTATCTGCCATTGAGATAAGGATCACTGTCCCCACTCTCAACAGATGGTGATAGAACAGATACCTTTTATCACACTCTGTATTGTAACATGCGGCTTATAATCAGGTGCAGCTTATGTATGGACAAAAAAACAAAAAGTTGCTGACACCCAGAATTGCGGCTTATACTCAGTGCGGTTTATAATCGTGAAATTACTGTAATCCTTTCTTGTTCCTTCAGTTAAGCCACTCATTCCTATACTGGAGAAAAAAGACTTCCTCAGGTGTTGGAGCTGCAAAGTCAACTTGCTTGGGAAAGTTAAGTCCTCTCATTTTGTTTTTTTTGCCTCCAAGTTATTTAATTTTTTTCAATTCTCCAGTGTGGCTCATCGTTCAACACTTGAAGCAATTCTGTCAGTCCTCAACGACAAATGCTTTCAGAGTGTCTCCCCAGAGGGAAATCTCAATTCAGTTTTGTTCTTTGTGTACGAGAGTAGATTCCAACCACTCCATTTCTTTCTTGTAAGTTATCTGCGCCATACCACTGTCATTTATTGAAAAACACATGATTCTTTATTCAGCTGGACACAAGGGTTCCTTATTTCTCAACAATCCTAGAACCTCTTTCCTTTCGTAAAACAGGACAACAGCTGGCAAACTCTGCCTTTCCTGGTGATTCAGTTTTCATGCTGCACAAATATTTCTGCAGGTACTGGAAATTCCACAGGTATATTCCCCAGCCCAACATAGGCTGTTAAATCAAAATTCATACTATTCACTGAAGCATTGTGTTGCACTAAATTTAACTCTGGAGCTTGTCATATTCCATATTTCATATTCCTTGATTCAAAACACTGATCTGGTATGAATTTATTCCTTGGAAAATATTTAGGGCGCAGCTCACTACAAGTACATTTATGCTGAATCAGGCATCTTCTTGCTTCCTGCAGTGGCACAAAGCCAGAATAAACTTTTTCTTTTGTGCTGTGGCTTTATGTAACAAAGCCAGAGCCACTGGCCCAACATTTGCTCTGTTCTGATTAGTGCATGTCCACACTGACCATTAATGAGCCTGTTAATAATCATCAAACAGCAGCTTGAGAATCCACAAGCTTGGATACTGTTACACGGGAACAAGAATATGTTTTTCCTCTTTTATTTTAAATCCCAGCTCTGGCACCTCTGTTTAGAGGTAAGTCACAAGGGAAAAGGATTTATTTTTTCTTCACTGATGAAGGACATTATTTATGGATCCCTAGTCCAAGGTCTGAGCCTGCTGCTGTGAGGTGCCTTGTTCTAATCAGCTGCCCCATTTTTGGGAACTGTTGTGTGTGACAGATGCTCACCCCTGCCCACTGCAGCTGTGTGATCTGTCCACACCGAGGAGCTCCCTATGGTTTTGTTTCCCATGGCTCCCAGGGCTCAGGCAGTGTGGGAAGTGCTGTGTGAGGAGCGTGGGGAAGGAGGAGAGCAGCACGAAGGACTGTCAGGAGCAGAATGCTGCTGTTGGCTGGCAGTGAGCAGGGGTTCTGTGTTCCCACTGTAGGGAGGGAGCTTTGCCATGGTAAACAGGTTACTCGAGTAGGAAGGAGCCTCAGTTCTGCGTGGGAAATGCCATTATGGAAGTGTTACATTTTATCCATGTTCAAAAAACTCCCTGGGGCTTCCAATGCAGCTCTGAAAAGTGTGCTGAGAATGGTGTTGCTTATGTGCTATTCTTGCATTTAAATTTTGTAAGTGTCTTTGCGCACAACTATGTTTGAAGCTTGATTTGGAAAAAATACATTTATATTTTATTCTGAACGTCAAAAAAAATTCTTTGAATCTGGAAATATCTGCAGTGCATCCGGTTTCTCTTTGCCTTTTCTAGCTTCAAGTCTCACAACGGTACATGCTGCTGCTGTCTGCTTTTTCCTAGGGATACAAAAGAAAAATATGGGTTTATACCCCATAAGGTACCTTGTCTCCACAATCCACTTTAGTTGGTCATTCACTATAAACTTAAAACTCACAGCAATGGATTTGTTTCAATGTCCTCTAGCTTTTTTTCCCCTTTTGGGGGCTGTTGGTGGCAGATCTGGTTTTTGTGCCTACTTCCATGGCAGCTCTGATACTGTTCCTATAGGGATGTCCGGTGATGCAACTTTTGCTACTTGCAACAAATCTTCAAGTGTTTCAGATTTCAGATTTGGCAGGACAGCAGCTGTTCTTTTCAGGAGCATTTCCTCTTTTCCTTGCTCATTGTTTTTTTCTCTTATTTATATGAAGAATAAGGGTGGTACAAGGTGAATGAAGACACTTTGGCCGTAGCAATTCTTTGTTTGGCAAAGGGCAAGAATAGGATGGTGGCAGAGTTTTATGACTGTAAACCACAAATTTCTTTTTCCACAGGAGGAAAAAGTATGGTAAGCCACAGACTGTTGCTGACAGAAGGAAGAAAACTCTAACTGCTCACAGTCAACATGCAATTCCTACAGATCCTGTCCAGGAAAGCGGGGAGCCTGGAAGTGCTTTTTCAAATACCGTTTTGCCAAAAGCAATTCCCATATACCTGTCTGTCTACCTCTGCATGTGCTTATAGCAAAAAGAAAAAAGGAAACAGTTATGAACAAGTTGACCAAGAAAAATACAATAATTTGGTCCACTCTGTTATATCTTACAAAACCAGTGCCCAAACACCAGAGACAATCCTTGAGGAAGACAGCTTGTTATATGGGCCACCAGCTAAACACAGACCTCCAGTTAAAGCCGGGACAAAAACTCCGAAGAACTGGGTTCCTTTAATAAACCCCAGCAAGAGAATTCTTCCTGCCAGCAGTGATTCCAATGTCCCCATGAAAATTGGGTTACAAAGAACTAAGATGCCCAGTGTTACCCGCATCCTTCAACAAACCCTCTCTCCGCAGCAAGTCTTTTATCTGGAAAGATGGAAGCAGAAAATGATAGAGGAGCTTGGAAAAGAGGGATTTGAGGAGTATACCAAAAGTAAGTGTAGCCACAGTGTGATTTCAGAGTAGAAGCAGTAGTCTGGATTGCTGGCAGGTACGTTAGAGCAAGTGGTTTGGGAATCCATGAAGTTGTTTCCATTTCATGAGAGTATGTTGTGAGTGCACCTGTTACCAACAAGCTAAGCTCTGGTCTTTGTTCTGGAACCGCTAAAATGGATTTAGATATTTGTGGAAAATTGGATCAGACTGTAGACATACTTTGCTCAATCCTGTCTGACTGCTGTAGTTCTCTATTTACCAGTATCTATTCAGAAATTGGTGTTTTCCAGATGATGTTACTGAGCCTCTTTGCAGTTACAAAGCTACTTTGTAACAAGGTGGAAATAGGTATTTAAAAAACAATGTGTTCTGCTGTTTATGGTGAGGTTTTCAGTAACTAGTTTATCCAGTGTATGTATGAGTGAGTAATCAGTGACACTAAAAAAGTAAAGTAAGCCTTAATATAAGGGATACCAGTTTCACTACTGAGAATTTCTTTTTTGTTTCTTTCCCTTCTCCCCACACCCTCAAGTTTTCAGTACAAAACCCAGGGCTGGTTTAAGAGATACCTTGTAAGACGTATGATACAAATCTAAAGTAGTGTCTAAAATGTGAGGGGGTTTTCCCATTTTTTTTAGATCTTTTTCTCCAAGGAGAGCTCTTCCATTCAGCTTTGGAATCAATATTCCTGTCTGAAGAGGTGTCAGCCAGGGACCAGGGTGAAGATGGTGTTGTGGCTGGCTACTTATCCAGTGTGGAACACGTCTTGGAAGACATCAGCGAGGTGAAGGCTCTGGAAAGTGGAGTTCAGCATGAGACCCTGCAGTACCTGGGCCTGGTCGACTGTGTGGCCAAGTATCGGTGAGGTGCCTTTCCCCTAATGCTCCTGTAATGTGATCCCATGGAAACCAGGGTGTAATTGAGTGGCTGGGAGAAGCTGGACAGATCCCCCCTGGACTGGAGAACAGAGGAACTCTCCTGGATGATCCTCATGGCAGAATTGCTGTTTTTCCTCGTGGGGAGTTCCTTACTGGAGAAGGGACAGGTTTAAGCAATCAGCATTTTCCAGGAACTGCAGCAGGTTTTAGTAAGTTAGTTTTAGTTTGGTTTTTAGGATCTAAAGTGCCAGTGTGAAAGAGACTTGTTTGGACATAATAATGAGCAGTGTGACATCAGGGGGAAACAGGCTGAGAGTGAAAAGTCTTTATGTGCTGTCTCATCCCTTATTTCTTACTTGTGACTAAACTTAAGTTTAAACCATTGTCTTATCTTGTTCTCCTGTGCAGGGGCCAATTGTGTGTGATTGACTGGAAAACGTCAGAGAAGCCAAAGCCATTTCTGCAGAATACTTATGACAATCCATTACAGGTTGCGGCATATATTGGAGCCATAAATCATGATGCCAATTATGACTTCCAGGTCAGTAGGCCTGCTGCATGCCAAGACAAGCAGCAATGCCTGTGTTATCTTCATTTCTTTCTGCCTTTAGAACCTGGTGCCCATTGTGGAAGTGTTGGTAGGGTTTGTAACAAAGGAGCCCAGTCTGAGATCAGGTTAAGATGTCATACTGTGAAATAATTCCACTAATCCTGCTGCCCTTGGCTACCAGTAATGAATCTTCAGTGGCTTTAAGGAAGTGCTCAGTGGCACCAAGGGATGCTCAGATGAGCTCCCAGGGACATGGAAACTGGGCAATGCCCTGTGCTCTGTCCTGTGTGGTTTTTGCTTGTGTCAAGAGTAGGAAGGGGCAGGAGAGGAAATAAAGCAAAAGAACCTGCAAACAAGAAAATGGTATGGAAGGGCTGTGCCTGCATCCTGTCTTGCTGTGTCCCACTAGCAAATGAGGGACTAAGTGATGGATGTGGTGTCTGGAAGCTGTACTGTGTTTTCTCAGGGAAAAGCGGTGTGTTGTGAACACTTCATCAAAAGACTGTGGAATAAGGTTTTTAAAGACTCCAAAAGCAATTCTAGTCTGCCTGCTTGGCCTGAAGGATTTTTACCTCCATACAGATATTGAAAGGGGAAAACATGAAGCAGAAGAGTGCAGGTTAATTTGTATGCTATGCAAAGGATTTTCTAGAATACTGCAGAGGACTGTATGTGACTGTAGGAAGCGCCGGTGGGCTGGAGGGTTGGGACAGACGGAGAGATTTCTGTAGGCTGGTCTTTGAACTTGTGGTTTATTGCAAAAGGGCGTGGGTGAAGGGGCCCTGCTTGGAGCTGCCAGTCACAGCTCGGAGCAGGGCAGTGAGAAAGTAAAGAGTAATAAAGCAAGGGGTAGGAAGGTGGTAAGAGGAAAAGCTAAGAGTAAGAACTAAGAGCTAAGAGCAGGAACTAAGAGCAGGAAGTAAGAAAGTGAAGTTCCCGTTACGATGCAATAAATTTTCTTGTGTTAAATATTCTAATTTTCACTAACCAATCTAATACAAAATACAAATTTTATAGCATTTACATACAGCCTATAAAAATTATTACATTACCATGCTATGTTACACTTTAAACTACTCTTTAGACCCCTTCTGCCAAGCTAGCAAGGTCTTCTCTAACCTTTAAACCTGCACTCCAGCAAAAAGCATTGTTCTATCAAGAAGAAATTACTTTCAGCTAGCCATTCTATTATCTTCTAGTTATTTAGTAACTAAAGTTTGGTGTCTCAAAGATAGCTTTCATTTCAATCTCGCTTGTAGTTTCCATATTCTCAAAATCTTTTGCTAAGCAGTCATATTTATAAAGTTTTCCTGATTCTTCTTTCCCAACAATCAGTGAACACAAGCACTCGACAGACATGATCCTTACAGAGTGAAATGTGGGCTGGAATTCTGCTAGTAGCTTCCTGCCCCCTACTGCCAGTGACTGTTAGGGATTTGGGATTTGTCAGGTATGAAAGATGTCAGAACATATCTAAGTGATCATTTCTATCCAGACTGAGGCTGGAGGGTGGCATCAGTCTGGTTGTATGGCCCCAGGCAAAAACTCGTCTGTCTCTGGCAATTTTCCTGGCATCTGCAGGGCTTAAGTATCACTCATCCTCAGAGTTCATGTCCCCTGGTTTTCACTGGAGTTACTCAGAGCTTTGGGCTCTGGGTTTTTGGATCATTTGAATGTTAAGTCCTCAAGTGTTTTATGGTAAGCTATTGCCCCTTTTTATTCCCCATTTCTTATGTGAGATGTGTACATTAGGAAGGTGTTTTGCAGTGAGGTTTAGCTCTTGGGGTTGCACACAAATGTTGGATTTGTGACAGCCCCCTGTTTGTGCTGCAGGTTCACTGTGGGCTCATCGTGGTCGCCTACAAGAATGGCTCTCCGGCACATCCGCATTTCATGGATCCTGACCTGTGCTCTCAGTACTGGAATAAGTGGCTCTTGCGCCTGGAGGAGTACATGGACAAAAACTGACCCAGACTAACCACAAACAAGTGGTCTGAGCACAGAGACAAAGGAAGAACTCTTCGTTTAAATGTACTGCTTTTATATTCTTTTTTGAGTAACTTTGACTAATTTCTTACTAGCAGGGCTCCTCTCTCTCCCCTCCCAAAAATGCAACTAACTTTCAAATGGGGAATATCTATTTGCTTATTTTGTAAGTGGCCTCAGTGGTCCAGACAGAACAAAAGCCGACTTATTTAGACTGTTTTTTGTATCCCACACAGTTTATACAGCCTGAGATTGATAGAAAAGTTTCTACTATCAAGTCAAACTGCTTGATCAAATCATCTTTCTTTTGTGATTTTTGAGGGAAAAAAATGTTGCAGAACTGAGTCTTTGAAAATTAAGTTGGTGAACTAAAGCAAAACAACATGCACAATGTATGAGCTGAGAGAAATGCAAATGATAAAGAAATGGATATAGCAGATTGGATTTCAGTCAGTTCTTGCTCATGCCATCATTAGGCTTGTTATTTGTGGTTTTCCTTACAGCTACAACTGGACAACCTGTGCTGAGAGTTATAATGAAAGTCCTCATTAGTTCTTATTTAGAATAGTCAAAGTCACCACTTAAGAGAACTGGTTCAGCAAGAGGGGAGCAGAATTGGAACAACACTCACAGAAATTTCCAGCAAGTGTTCTGAGAGGTGGGAATGTTGGCTGCTGCTTGTGGCTCCTCCTGCAGGTTTTTTAACAGATCTCACAGGAAAGCACTCTGAAACAGGCTCTGTGCCTTGGCTTGGGAGCTCTGTGCTGCCCCTGCCTTGAGCTCTTCTGACTCTGGTGTGGGTCTGAGCCAACAAAGGTCCCACCCCGTGGAACGATCCCCAATGTCATGTGAGTGAGTTCTGTATCAAAGCAGCCCTGTGGCTATGAAGCTGGGCCTTCCAATGGGTGAAGAGCTGCTGGTTGTTTTTTGGGGGATGTTTGTTATGGGTTTCTCTTTGTTTTTGTTTTTTTTCAAATAAGTTTGTGAATAAATGTTTTGAAACAGAACTTTTACTTTTGAAGCCTATAAAATCAAGTCTGGAAAGCAGAGAATAAGTGTTGATCATGTCAGGCAGTATTGCTCTGGAAAGCTTTTTTCCTCATTTTGTTTGTCTTCTATGAATTGTATGTATGAGTTTTCACAATTACACTGCAGCTTACGAATAAAATTATGACAACCCCTAAGCTTCAAGAAAATCAGCTACAACCCCATGCCTGAGGAAGGCTGCCAAAAAAGCCACTTTGTAAACCTAAGTCCCAGCTGAGTCTGTACCTCAGAGAGCCGGGAGGAGACAGACAGCCTTCAAAAGACAGCATCAGTGGGACTCACTCTCATCTGACACTTCTGAAGGCCTGGCTGCTGCCTTGGGCATCCTTGGCTGAGCTGTGGAGCATTTCTGTAGCAGCACAAGCTGGTTTGTCCTGTAACAGGGCTGGCAGGTGGCTGTCACCAGTGTCCCATAAGCACACTTTGTGACCAGACTGTTAAAGTTAATGTGCCCAGGGCACTGCTGCAGGCACTGTCTGTCCTCTGCAGAAAAACCTGCTGGGCAGCCAGGGCAGTTACTTCACCTCTGCCATCTAGCTTCCCAGAGCTCTGCTGTCCACCCAGGATGGGCTTTTCCCTGTGGCCTGCTCCCTTTCTCTTTTGTTGTGAATCCTCTCTGTGCCCACCTCATTGTGTCTGTGGTTCTGTCAGCAGGGATGTGCTGTGGCAGTGATACTGGAGGGAGAGCAAAAGCTACACATGGAGCAGGAGGGCTAAAAAACCAACCCCTGCACACAGGTACAGACACAGAACATGTCTCTGGCTGGAGAAGAAGGGTTTCAGCCCCAGCTCTGCTGTGCCAGGGGAAGGGCTGAGGTCTCAGCAGAGCTGAGCACACAAATCCCATGCAGTCAGGTGAACATTAATCCCATTGCAGAGTGAGCAACCTTCCCTTTACACTGCTCAGTTTTAAGACCTGGGGGTCAGTGCACAAGCTTTAGCTCTTTCTGCCAAGTCAGGATCTCCTAAATTACCTCACATGCTTTTTTTTTCCCCAGCAACTTCCCATTTATTAAAGTATTCTACAAACTTTCCTGTTACATAGGATAAGTTTCTTAACACGGTAGCATCACTTTATTGTCTTTGTTTTCAAGGTGTCAAGCACCAGCAGTTGTGCTGAATAAAGTATTAATATCCTTAGGAATGCTTTAAGACCCCTAGAATCTTTTCCCCACAAAACCCCAAGCAAGTACTTGTACAAAACTGAAGCAAGTTGAAAAGATTTTTTTACAATTCTTGCAAAGTTTCTCGAAATGTCTCATTTTAGCAGCAATGACTGAAAGTCCTGGCTGAGCCTGACTTTGTATTTTAGGTGGGAGGAACCTTCTACACTGATAGTGGTTACAGAGGAGCACCCAGATTGGTGCCTGCAGTTTTGCACTGATCTGAAGCAGACACAGGTTCAATCCCTCTTTCCACTGCATTGTATTAATGAACAGGCATTTGAATATAAAAGAGGGGGAAAAAAATCCCCAAACACACACTCATACCATAGAATATGCACAAAATTGCATTTCATCATGACAGGAAATACTTATTTTCAAGTCATTACAGTGCTTTCTTTGGGTTTCTGGGTTGCTATTGGTGTATGTTAAAAGGATGTGGTAATAATCCTCAGAGTGAGCACAGCAAGTCCGGGAACAGCAGAGCTAAGGTTTCACTTGTACATCGACATGATAAAAGTAAGTTCATGGCTTCAAGTACTTAACACAACCAAAGGTCTGCCCTAGAAAAATGCAATTTGCTAGTAGAGAAACTTTGGGAAGAAAATGTTCTGCATCCTTTGGGAAGAGTTTCAACTCACCTTGGATCACACTCCCATAAATTTAGCAGACTGCACAGGGAGCAGAGCTAAGGGTATTTGCACATTTTAACTCATTTGCTGATACAATGCACTCCTGTTCTTAAGGCACTTTAATTAATGTTGCATAGAACCATGTACCAGTAGCACTCTCACCCAACACTTTTTCACCCAAACCTCTGATAAGTAATTCACATGGGAGGTAACAGTTATTAACTTTACAAAATACACTGGGGAAAGGTGAACTCATTTGTCGGGGGTGTTCAGACCTGTGGTAGAGCTGAAACAGAAAATAGGTTGCCCAAATGTCAGCTCAGTAAATACTCCATCCAAGAGGTGACAGCCTTTGCAAGCATTCCATTTTTATTGGCCAGATAAAAAAAGTCTGATATTTCCATCACAAATGGGAATATTTCTGTCAAGCTGAGGTTTTACCAACATCAAGAGAGTCCCGTTAACAAAAGCATTCCTTTAATTTCAGGTGTTTCTTTCAAAAATTGTTCTTAAAAAAATAATATCTGTAGTCCTACATGTAAACTTCATTCCTGGAGAGCACTGTAAGCCCCTGTGTCACTCGTCCTTGCCATCCTCTTTGGAGTTCCTCTGCAGGACAGGGCTCAGTTTGGTTTGCAGAACAGCAGCGAGTTTTTTGGAGGTTTTCTTCAGGAAGGCGCTGCCGGGGTGGACGCCGCTGACGTGCAGGTACAGGTCCTCCTGCGTGGGGCCCGTGTAGCCGCAGTCCTCGCACACGTACAGCTTGTCCCTCCTCTGCTTGTAGGCGTACTGCTGCTGCACGCCGTGGATCTTCTTCAGGTGCGACTCCAGGGAGCAGCGCTGCGTGAAGGCCTTGTTGCAAACCTCGCACTTGTAAGGACGAATGCCTGCGGCGGGAAGAGACAGCGGTTACCTGTTATGTCACCTGTATCCTGAGTCCTTGTTTCACCTGTATTCCGAGTCCTTTTTCCTACAGCCAGCTAAGAGCACATCAGCTGCTGAGAATGTATCCAGCAGCTCAAGGAGCTCCCTCTCTGCACAAAACATCATACTTTCAGGCTAAGGTTTTCAGGAATGGGTTGATATATTTAGGCATAGAAAACCTAGGAATGTTTTGAGAAGGTGCAGGCAGGTGATGAGGGTAATAGATGCCCATCAGTGGTTTGGTCCTACCTAAGGCAGCCATTATCAACTCCTGCAAAACTTATTTTAGACCCCTGACTATTTGAAATCCTGTGATTAGGAAAAACTATCAGTTTCAGCTTTTATAATGAATGAAAACATCTGTCTTGGTAAGATTTTAATTTTTCTCTTTTGGTTTAATGAGGCTTCAGTGAACAGCAGTGAACATCCAGCGATCCCAAGTGCTTTCATACAACACAGATTTGATGGCTGACATTACAAATTCTAGAGAAGTGCAGGAAGATGAAAGAAATAACTCTGTGTTTCCAGAGGAGGAAGGAGCAACTGACTTGTGATTTGAAAGCCCAGACAACCAACATCACAAAAATCAATTTTATCACCAATCAACACTGATTTAACAGCAAACCCTCCCCCATCACCCAGTGCTTAAAGAGCTAAGGATTTAGCAACACTTGAAAGAACCTAAACCAGCAGGAATTCTACTTACTAGACTAGATCAGTAAGTTTCCAAGCAAAGACCACCCTTAAAACTGACATAAAGAGTCACCTAACCCCCTCTTTTCCCCAGGAAAGGTGGAATGCCAGGGTCTGGAAGGTCAGACCTATGGTGAGCCAGGCAGAAATGGGTAAACCAGATTGGTCTGTTCAGACAGTTGTAATTTTGTGATTGCATTAAGTTACCAGTCAGCTGATCTTTCTACCAAAAAATCCAAGCTAATTAGAAGTTCCAATAAGCAGCATCTCAACTGCATTTTTGTTTAAAGAGGTTGTCCCAGTGCACCAGATTAAACTATCAAGACAAAAGTTTCCTAATGCCCGCTGCTGTGAAATGGCTTCATTTTCATTAAGCTGTAGTTGGAGAGACAGCCCAAACCTTCATTATAATTCACACACAAAAAGCAGTTTCATGCTCATTTGAAGGCAATTTAAACTTCCACTGTCCTTGGTGCCTGCTCCAGCACTCCACAGGCAGGAACACAAATACAGAAATGGTGGTGCCAGGATGGCACAGCCCATCAGGGCTATGAGAACCTCTTCATCACTTAGGAATAATTTTAAATTATTTAGGGATCATTTTAAATTATTCTGACCAGACACTCTCTTGGATTTCTTTTCTGATTCTCTGATGAAGAGACAGCTTGAAAAATCACTTCTTTTGGAAGCACTGACTCCACTTTTCAGCGTGCACCAGTGTGGCAGCTCTCCTTCCCACATGAAAGCTTTGCGAACAAACCCAAACAGTCCAAAACATTGGCTCCAGGCAATGCCTTCCTATCCAAACAGGTGTCATTGTTTTGGGGGACTCTATAAGAAACAGCTCCTGCCTACCAACATCCTTGTGGCACTTCTAGCAGTTCACCTGCTTAATGGGGCTCTGCAGAGCAAGCCCAAATAATCCCCAGCTCCCATTTGGTGACCACACATGTGGAGAGATGGGATGTGCTTGTGAGATGTGGAGGATGCACCTACTGTCTGCCCAACAGAGCAAAGTCAAAGCCTGCTGAGAACAGCCAGCTTGGCCCACCAGGAAGCATTGCCCTTGGTGAGGATGGGGTTGATATTTACTTAAGCCATTGCTTCCACCAAGGAAAAAAAAATAGCCAATCAAACTGGCAGCCTTCTCCCTGCTCCAGGCTGGGGTAAGAACTTGTGGGAAAAGTAAGCTGGATTTGAGGCAACAGAAACTCAACCACTGCTATTTGGGATGGACTCAGGAAGCGGCCCCACTGCAGAGTGATCACAGATAGCACATCCTCCAGCCTGGGGCAAGCACAGCATGAACCACACTACGGTTCCTTCAGACATTTCCCAAATCAAGCCAGAACCCCATCCTGCACAGCAATCGCTGGAAAGGCTCTCATAAGCAAAATCCCCAGGAAATTGCTGTTGGTTGCCTCTAGAGGGCAAAGCGTTTTCATGGAGCTGCTGCCTCCACTCATCGCTGCGCATGGATAGCTGCAGTGATTTGCTGTCCCTGGGGGGCTATCCCAGGCAGGTTATCCTGGCGGGTTATCCCAGCCTCGCTGCCCCAGGCATGGCAGCACGGGGTTGTGCCTACACGAGGTGTGGATGGCAGGTCCTGCACCCTCACTGCTTCACATGGATTGCAATAGTTCTTCTCACATTTCATAATTCCCAGGACTCTTCTCTGTCCACACTCACATCTTCCCTTTTTCTCCACTGCATCCCCACTATTTTCCTCAAATGTTGTTAACCAGGGCTTTGTGTCATGGTCTTGCCACCCTCTCCTTGTCCTTGTTCCATCCCACCCCTTCTCCCCAGAGCCTCCCACAGCTCCCCAGGGAACGCATTCTCACCAGTATGGGTCCGGACATGCCTTTTCAGATCAAAGGTGTCGTTGAATCCTTTCCCACAGAAGGTGCACAAGTGTCTCTTCACCTGGCTGTGGCACTTGATGTGACGGTTGAGCATCCTCTGCAGGCGAAAGCCTTTGCCACACAGCTCACAGCTATGCAGGGCAGTGTCACTGCAGGTGCCAGTGGTGAACTGAGCAGTGGGAGAGGACTGCGTGAGCATTGCGATGAATAATAGAGGACCAACAGAAGAAATAAAGCAAAACAAGGCAGGGCTTATTGTGGCATTTAAAAATAAAGGTGTGTGGGGGAGATATATTAAAAATGAAAAGTGAAAACATTTAAGATTTTCCTGCGGGGTAAAACCTTCACGCTTTCCTTGCAATCAGGTGGGGGACTTTATGTGCACAGTTTGGGACTGAGGCATCTCTGACCGGCTTGGATTCAGGGATTAAAATAAATTCTGCGTAGTGGTTTACTTCCAGGACTAGCAACCATTATCTGGCTACATCCATGAATACTAGGGTTCAGGCTATGAGCACCTTTCTGTGGGACCACACATGTGTTTGCTCCTGCACTCAGCTGATACCCTGGATGGACAAGGGAATTCCTCTGGTGCAAGAGAGTTCTTTTATGTGCTAGTCATGCCTCCAACTGCTCCAAGTCCCTCAAAAAACAGCCAGCAGTGATAAAAAAGATGGTTTGGGACATTGTGCTGTCTCAGCAGAGACTGAAACAATGGCCCTAATCATCCCCCGTTGGTGTCACCGGCTTGTTAATTAACAGCAAAGTGACATTAGGGGGTAATCTCATTCCCGCTCCTAGCACCAAAAGCATTGTGCCAACATCATGACATAACTTGACTAAAAACGACACTGGTGATTCAGCTCCTGGGAAGATCATTCCTCAGAGGGAAGGCTTAATGTCTGGAAAATGTAAATACTGCACTGTTGGTTTAATTATTCCTGGTGGAACACACAGATGTGCCCGGGATGAGGGAAAGCCAGCAGAGCAGACAGGACCACACGCACCCTCTGCTGAAACAAGGTTTTGCCGTGACAGTCACGGATAGCCCAGGTTAAATTGTACAAAGTAGGTTAAAGTCAAACAGGAGCAGGGCAGGCTTTTCACAAAGACAGGAATACGTCTGGGGTTTCTTTTTCCTGAAAGTTATTTTTCCCGGTCCTCCTCCTCTGCTTACTACTGAAGAAATGCTACTTGAAATTGGAAAGAATGATTAAGGAACACGGCAGCTGTGAAACCACAAGGTGTGAAACTGGAGGGGGAGCCATCTGAGAAGAATCTGTTGGGCAACAGGGCAATGACTCCACCTCAAGCCGCTGCATATAACCAGGGTGAAACCCAATCATAAGACTTAACAACACAGTGGCTGTAAAGCTGTCGGCCCGGCACAGACAATGGTAATTTTTACAGTTCCATCCAGCAAAGAACAGCCAGGGTTTAACGAGGTGTTAACCAATGGTAAACACATCTCCTTCTGCCTAGCCTAGGGTGGCCTGGCTCCACCTCTGCTGAGGGGACCCTGGATGCTCAGAGAGACATGCGGCGCTGTTTGGGAGCTCGGTGTTGAGTTCTTAAGAGGACCTGAGGCATCGTGAGCAATTTGCCTTCTCAGCGGTGGGAGGGGAATCACTGCGCGGCTCTTCTGGTTCTGCCCAGGAAACACCCAGCCAGCCAGAGCTCCTGCCCTTGCAGCAGAGAGCTCTACGGCAGACACTGGACAGATGATTGCTTCATTTCACTCAAGCCTGCAGGTCGACCTCAAGATGGCAATGGTCTTTCACAACAATGGAGAACCTTTACCCCCTTTCTTGATAGGTCAAGGTGGGGGGGAGCAGCATGAAGAGTCATCCCAGCCTTTCTTGGTGAAGGCTTGAGTACAACCTAGAAGGCTTTTAAGCGGGCCCCATGCTAAGGAACAAGATCCACCCACGCACTATGGGGCATGACTCCTAGCTGCCAGGGCTGGTCCTTCCTGGCTGGGTTCAGAGCTCCTGCAGGACCCGAGCCAAGCAGGTCAGGGGCAGCACGTCCCAGGCAAGGATAAGAGAAGGCAAAGGGCACTGGAAGATTACGGCACATCGCTCATGAGGCTTTCCTGCTGCTGCCATCCTAAGGTCGGCCGGCTGCTCTCGCCGGCCCCCACCTCGGTGTGCAGGGCAGGCGCTGTCACCACTAGCAAAGAGAGCCCAAGAGACTGTTGTCACCTGGTGTCCCCGGGCAGCAGCCAGGCCTTGACCTTGAACTGGGGTCACCGCATTGCCAGAGAAGAGACGGTCGGGGTGCGGGCGGTTACCTTGATTTTTGACCTGACCATGGGGCGCTTGACGGCCAGGTCCAGCAGCATCCCCCCTCCCGTGCCCTGCTCGCCGAGGGCGGGCTGGGGCGGCGCGGGGTCGCTAGGCTCGGCGTCCCGGATCCCGCTGCTGCCGCTGCTCTCCAGGCTGCAGCTGTCTTCATAGCCCAGCAGCACGCAGCCGATCCCGCCTGCAACGGGATGGGGATGCGATAAAGCGGGGGACCCTGGAGCCGCGGGCAGGGCAGGGAGGGCGGTGCGGGCGGGAGCCGGCGGGCCCCGGTGTTTAACCTGCGGGCGGGCCGCTGCCGGCGGGGGAGGATCCCCGGCTCACGCTGCAATCGGAAACTCAAACACGAACGGTCCCAAAGTTCAAACAAGCCAGCTCCGCCGCCTTCCCGTTATACCCCGGGCAAGGGCAGGAGGAGAGGGGGAGGCCAGGAGTACATCATCCCCCCCGCCCTGGGTCCTTCCTTGTCCTCCCCCAGCCACCTTTCTCATGCAAACGAGGTTTCCCACCTTCCCGAACGCACACAGACGTACTCCCCTCCAGCTCCCCGCCCCGCCATCCCCGGGGGCTCCCCGGTGTGGGAGACGCTGCCGTGCCTGGGGGCGGCACGGCCGGGCAGCGCTGGCACCCCTGCCGCTGCCCGGGGAATTGCTCCGAGCCTTGTCCGTGTCCCCTCCACCGCGCTTCGCACAGCTCCGTCTGAGCGCCGCCCGCCCCCTCGGGGCTCCCCCGGCCCAGCAAAGCCCCCTCCCCAGGTCGCTCCCTCCGGGACCGCGGGACCTCGCTCCCTCCGTTCCTGCCGGCGGCGCCGGGCGCGGGGCGCGGCCGTACCTGGGATGTAGGTGTCGGCTCTCTCCTCGTCGGGCAGCTCATCCCAGCTGCGCAGCGCCGGCTGCGGGCTCCGGCGCTTCACCAGGAAAGCTCTGGGCATGGCGAGGGCAGGGGACAGGGCTGGGCACGGAGCGGAGCGGCCCTTCAGCCCCGCCGCCCGCCCGCAGCCCAGCGGGGCTGCGCTGCCGTCCGGGGGAGCGGGACCGCACGCACCGGGCAGAGCCGCTGAGGAGCGGGGAGGGGAAGGGGAGGGGAGGAGAGGGGAGAGGGTGGGGGGTGGAAGGAAAGTTTCATAAGGTGGAATAGAAAAATGCACCAGGAAACTTGGGAAGGAGCATGCGTGCTGCAAACATAACGGTGTCAACAAGTCTGCTTACCTGTCCGACCGGTTGGAGCAGCTGAGCTTTGTTCCAGCCCTTCCTAAGGCATGAATGTTTGCAGAAGAATTTAACGTCTGAAAATTAAAAAAAAAAAAAAAACAACAAAAACAACAACAAAAAAAAAGAAAAACCAAAAAAAAAAAAACCCATCCCACAAACCAAACCAAAAACCCAAACTCCGGCGGAGCCCCCGCCGGGCCGGACCCGCTGCCCCTCTCTCCGCCGACGCACCGGGGATGGGGGCCGGGGATGCTCCCCGTTGGCGAGTGCGGATCCCGCCGCCCACGGGGGGCTGAGCGAAGACCCCCCCGGGACCGCCCGTCGAAGGGAAGACTTACCGAGGCGCCGGGAAAGAGGCCGAGCTGTCCTCGGGGCAGCAGCAGGAAGAGAAAGTTGTTATTATTTTTCTTAATGACTAGCCTTTCTTCTGCTCAGAAAAAAAAAAAAAAAATTCTTTTTCAGTCATTGATTTAAAATTAAAGCTTGTCACAGCCTTTCCTCTACCGCCCCTTTTTTTAAAATTTATTTATTTTTAAATTTACCTCTTGTCGTCTTCCCCCTCTTCCCAAAGTGGAAATGAAACAAAGATAAGAGGTCAGGGTATTGGGGAAGGAAGCAAAAGAAACAGAAGAAAACCCACAAGAAGTCTGCGAGCAGAGCCGAGCCCGTGACTAGCGTGGCCTTGGGGGTGTTTAACAACATTCAGGGATTCCTTCTCCCGCCTCCTGTTCAATCTGCTTTTTTATTAAAAGCAGTGGAAACACATTTGGTGCCTCCCTCCTGAAGCTCATCCCTGCGGCAGAGATGGGACCGGGCTGGAGCAGTTGCGGGAATGAGCACCAGGAGCTGTTTCCCCACATGAAGGAAGAAGCCTTTCAAACGAAGTCACTCCTCTCTGAGGGTGCCGCTTTCCTCCCACAGGGCAGAGCACAGAGCAGGGGAAATCGATGGGAGTTTCACTGTCGGTTTCATTGAGACCAAGATTTAACTTCAGGGACCGGACCTGAAGGAACACGCCTTCAAATATCGCGGCCAAATGAAAGAGCTCTGCTGGATGCGTGTCCCCGTTAAATCTTCTGGGTGTGAACTCTTGTGGGGGTCTGAGACTGGGGGCGTGGGACAGTCTGAAGCCCCAGGGGTAAAGCTCCAGCCCCACATCAGGTTATCGCTGTCAGAGGGCTCCTCCAGCGATCTGTATGTCCACCAGGGTATCCCAGCACCTTTTTGCTCCCCCTACTCCTGTGTGGAGTTTACAGTTTCCGCAGGTACCAGGTGAGAAGTCACCTCAACATGGCTTCAGGCAATACCTCAGCAAGACCGCACATAAAACCCACCCTTTCTCCCTTTCTCTTTCAGGCTATGTATTTTCTCTGTTATGTCTGAGATTTTGCTCCAGGACAAAATACAGCTATGTGGGGCTTAATTGATTTCTTTTTTTTTTTCCACGTGCTTTCAACTTGAGGTTTCTTTTGTTTTAATGACTCTTTGTCTTTGAAGCTGAAAGAGGTAACAAATGACATTATTCTGAGTGCTCCCAAGCCAAGAGCTTACTGAGATGGCTTCACTGTTATCTGGGATTTCTCAAATCCTGCTTTGAGGTTCTCATTTAATGAGGTCCTGGAGCATACACTTCACTTCCACTGGGTGCTCCAAGTCAGACATGCAGTTACAAGCATGGGTGAATCAAGAATAATAACAGTAACAACAACAACAACAACAACAACAACAACAACAACAACAACAACAACAACAACAATAATAATAATAATAATAATAATAATAATAATAATAATAATAATATCAGCAGCACTGGAACCCTGACATGAGTGGTGAGGGCTGAGGTGTGCCCAGCACCACTGGAGACACACAGTGGAGAGAAAGTCCTGCAGCCTCTGGCAAGGCAAGAGGAGCTGGCTGGAGAGGCACCAGCTCCATGAAGGAGAGCATTCTAGTGGTAGTGGGCTGCCTACTTGCTGAGCTACCAGGTGGAAATGCAGACTGTTTACTGTTGCTGTTTCTTGGGCAGAGCCCATAGGAAAACCATACTGCCTTTCCTACAAATTCCATTCCTCGGTGTTTTGTAACCTGGAGGAGCTGAGGAGCGTGCTCACAGCATGAAGCAGGATCTCCATGAAGTGGGATCCTTGTCTTCAGCAAGACAGCCCACAGACATATCACTGGATGGTCATGTCCTTCTCCATACTCCCACTGGAGTAATGTTGTATGTACAGCTTCAGCACTGTAATTGCACATGATAAATAATGATGCTAACGAGGTAATGGCGCAAAAATTTATGTAGGATCTTGTTTAATTTTTTGGCATTACTTGAGTGTGGGAGAAAATCTAGCATGTTAAATTGATATTTCAGGTGTAAATCAAATTAAACGTACAAAATGCCCTGTAGGGTCAAAGCAAAGTGGGGTCCACCCTTATGGATTTGACTACTAAAATGTGTTTCATTTCATTCAGATCATTTGGGAGTGAGGAGGGAGAGATGGGAACAAAGAAAGAACCAGCTGTGTGTCGCTGTCTCAATCACATCCCACCCCTTCCCAAACTAACCCATTCCCCTCGTTCTGGAGGACCCCACGTCACTGCCAGCATCACCCTGTTGATGTGGCACTCAGGATGGAGCAGGGACAGCTGCTTGGGGGCAAGGACCTGGGTGTAGGGAGCAAGGGAAGGAGCTGGGCTTGAGCAGAGCAGAGGGAGAGATGCTCGGGAGAGGAGGTGTAAGGAAGGCACTGCTCAGGGGACAGTGACTCAGTTTGATCTGTGAACAGGGGATATTTCACCTATGATCCCAGGGAGCTCTGTCTGTTCTTGCCTGGGCTACTTTTCACCACAGTCAGCACGATGAGGTTGCAAAGGGATGTGGCCTGGGCAGGGATGAGGGTTTGATTGCACAGCCTGTCAGAGCTGAGCATTGTTGAAAGGTACAGTCCCTCAGAAGTGCCTTTTAGCATGGAATGCCAAAACCCCCAGTGGTATCTTGTCCCCAGCCATCACTCCTCTGGCATGGGAATGGAGGCAGTCCAGCAGGTCCACCTGCTAGGAGTGCTCTGCCCACAAGGCTGAGAGCAGTCACCCAGGACCCAATTTCTGGCCATTTCTCACGATTTTGAGCCCAACCAGGCCAGACAGAGATGAGAACCTGGCTGGTACAGCAGCTTGCCAATGCAAGAGTGCAACCTTTTGTTTCTGTCTCCCAGCAGAACTCGGGTAAGGAGATTTACACAAGTTTACTGACCATGCAGGAGACGCCACAGCTTCGTACCCTTGGGAAGATGAACCCTCATCTTCAGGGTCTGTAAGTGCTCTTGACACACCAGGGCTGGGACACCTGGGCTGCTGCAAGTCACCAAAAACCCAGCTGACACCCCCTTGGCTGGTGAGCCCCCATGCTGCTCTCCATTTCAGGAGAGATGGGGAGGAGTCTGGGTGTCAAAACACCGCCCAGACCTCTGCAGGACACATCCCTTCCCTGAAGTGCTCCATGTGTCCCCATCCGAGGTGGGATGGTGAGCACAAAGCCCAGTGCAGCACCCAGGAGCGGGCACTGCCAGGCCACAAGGAGCCCTGGGGTCACAGCCCAGCCGTGTCACAGAGAGAGGTTCATGGAAGGAAAGTATTCTCACACAACCAAGGCAAGATTAGAGCAAGGGAGAGTATCTCCTGTGCAGGCTTTTCCAACCTCCTGACGCCTTGGATTACTCAGTGGAGGTCAAGCATGCTATAGGGTCTTTCAGGCAGGATTGTGAGGACCTCTGAGGACTGTGTCTTGAAAGCCCACAGAAAAGCACAGTGTCCCCCTGCTCTGGAAGAAATCCTCTCCTTGGACACATGCTGCTTCCAGCCCCGGCTTTCCTCCCACCCGGTTGTCTCTGTGCTGCAGCTCAGCATCTGTCTGTGAAGAGCCGAGGTGCTCCGGAGATGCTCCGGTCCTGCCCGCTCCCCACCGCACGCCCGCGGCACGGCGGTGACTCAGCCGGGTTTCGGCAGCCGCCTGCACGCACACACCGTGCCTTGCCCGGGGGGCTGCTCCTGTCTCCGAGGGCAGCTTCCCACCCAAAGCACGGCCTTTGGGAGAACACCGGGCCGCGGGGGTCAGGGGGATGTGAGCATTGTTGGGGTGGCACGGGTTGGCGGAGCAAAGCTCTGGTCACCCTCTGTGCCAGCTCTGGGGCCGAGCTTGGCCACTGCAAAGCCCTGATTCCAAGCCAGGTTTTGGCTTAGATGAGGAAACACCTCACCGCAGTGGCTCCACGCCAGCATTATCTTGGAAGGAGGGAGCAGTGGCTCTGCAGGCTGCCCCAGTTTGGAGGGCAATCTGCTTTCCTTGACTGAGCAGGGAGGGATGGAGAAAGTGCCAGCTGGGGGGAGATGGCTCCTCAGGCTACGGCAGAACCTGCCATGCCTGTGCTTCCCTGCCGCGTTTCAAAGCACCCCACCAGGCTGACTCACCGGGCTCCTGTCTCCCTGCCTCCCACGTCCCCTGCCACTCCCGGCGTCTCCCTGTCTTTCTCGACCTATAGCTCCACTTCCTTCCCACTCGCCCCAGCCGGCTCAGCGCTGTCTCTCTGGCTGCCCATTCACTGTGGCTCTGCTTCCTCGGGGCACCCAGCATCACCATAGGTTCCCACCGAGCCTACAGGTCCCACTCCCTGTGCAAACAGCCTCCCTGTGAGTATTAAACCCCAGCAGCCTCCCCTAAGCATCCTCCCCGGTGGTATCCATGGCTTGGGGGAAGAGGCTGCTGGAGGATCTTGTGTGCCTCACATCCCCTACACATGCTCCAGCACCAGTCTGGGAGGACAGAGACCCTCCTCGAGAGCCTTGAGCTCTCAGACTGACATGGAGGTAAATGAGCATCTGTCTTTGGAGATCCAGAGATCAGAAAGCCCCTTGCCAGTTTTGCCTGCACTGTCTAGCTTGTGTGGTTTTTTGGTGTTGGTTTTTTTTTTTTTTTTTTTTTTTTTAGCTTTTTATTTGTTTGTTCTGGTTTGGTTTAGTTTTTTGGTTTTGGTTTTTTTGTTGTTGTTGTTGTTGTTGCTTGGTTTCCTGCAATCCTACTGGTCAGTCTTTCCTCCCTGGGAATTTCAATGTGCTCCTACCAGCCTGATCCAGCAGCAAAGGTTTCAAAGGCAGTGAAATCCCTGGAGTATCCTGCAAATAAGTAGCTGAATAGTGGACAGAAAGCTACTCCCTCTGAACTTTTCTGCTGTGCTTCAAAATACATCACCTTCAACAGACACCTGCAAATCCACATGGGCTCTAATGTCCAAAAACTTCCACACAAGTCAGAACCCCTCCAGCCTCTTCCAGTACAGTAATTTCACGACTATAAGGCGCACCCTTTTGACTAAAATCTCCCCCCAAAACCGGAAGTGCGCCTTATAGTCCGGTGCTCCTTATCTGATCTACAAAGTTGCGACATTTGCCACCCCGGAAGTGCGAGCCCGCCAGCATCGGGACGGCCCACGCGAGGGGTCGGCCCACCGGCATCGGGGCGTCCCCCGCGCGGGGCGGGCCCGCCAGCATCGGGGCGTCCCCGCCGGCATCAGGGCCTCCCCTGCGCGGGGCGGGCCTGCCAGCATCGGAGCGTCCCCCGCGTGGGGCCGGCCCACCGGCATCGGGGCGTCCCCCGCCGGCATCAGGGCCTCGCCGCCGACATCGGGACGGCCCCCGTGCGGGGAGGGCAAAAGCCGCCAGAATCACAGTGGCCGCCGCACGGGGGGGGGGTGAAAGCCGCCGGAATCACAGCGGCTGCCGCGCGGTGGGGGCGAAAGCCGGACTCAGATCGGCTGCCACGCGGGAAGGGGGAAAGCCGCCGGAATCACAGCGACCGCCGCGCGGGAAGGGAGCAAGCAGCTGGAATCAGGGCAGCGGCGGCAGGGGCAAGCCTGCCAGCATTGGGTCACCCAGAGTGCCAGGGAACTCCCGGAACAGCGGGGCCCTGGGGATGCTGCACGGAGCGGCGGTGGGCATAGCCCGGCCCTGCCGGGTACAGGCAGGCCCGGGAGCCAATGGCTGCCGGGTTGAGGTGGGGCCTCGGCCAGGAAGCGCGCGGGGGTAGCTGGGGGCGGAGCCTCGCTGCAAAAAAAAGGTGCGCCTTATAGTCCGGTGCGCCTTATCTGATCTACAAAGTTGCAAAATGTGCCGGCTCCCGAGGGGTGCGCCTTATAGTCCGGTGCGCCTTATGGTCGTGAAATTACTGTAATCAGTCATTACTGGTGGTGGCCCCCAATGCCCTGTGCTTCACTGATATTTTCACAAGAGACATCTCTATGCACCAAACCCAACAGCTGTGTGAACAGTGAGGAGATGGGGCACCAGCCTCTCACCCTTCTTGCTCAGTTGTTTGGATTTTGGATTCTCTCTGGCAGGTCACAGGAAACTTCAGCCAGGCGGGCTTGGCCATATGAGCAGCTTCCCAATTCAGTCTCTGGAGGGGGCTGCTGGAATACAGTGAAAAGGATTCCACAGGTGGTCTGCTGACACCCCACTCCCTGGCTTAATCCTTGTGAGAGGCATTTTCCCTCCTTGCATTATGCCCAACTCATCATCACCACATCTCCCTGTTCCCATTTTGCTGCCCAACTGGATGGAGTCTGCTTCCCATGCAGATGGGAGGTATTGCCCTGGAAAAGACACGTTTTCCCTGACACTGGGATGCACTGTTGTTGGGATGCACTGCATATCAGGATGTGGTCATGGAGGCTGAGAGCTCAAGAAAGGAATGTGAAGTCCATTAGCTGACTGAGATGACAAGCATTTGTCGAGGTTTGGGGAGACAGGGGGAAAGGTCTCTGCAAAAAACTGGTGGAAAAAGCTGGATGACCCACAGCTAGGGGCTGATTCAGTCAGTCTCTTTCCACGTTCCTAGAAGTAAGGAACATGCCTTTGAAACCCATGCTTCCCGCAGCTGGCACAGCATGATAAGCTGTGCTTCCCCTCTCCCACAAGCCCTGCCATCTCTGCCATCCCCCTCCAAGCTCAAACCTCGGTGGTAGAAAATCCCCTATCCCCTCCCCAAGGACAAATGGCACCTCTGGGGCCCCCTCAAGGCTTCCTCATTCCTGCCGGATGACGGCTGCCATAAATCCCATTGTATGCATATGGAGTTCAGGCATTTCTTTACCATTTCAAAAATCTCCAGGAGGAGCTAGGTGCTGTCCCTGCCATCTGTCTCCTTTTGCAGGATTATTGGAGTGAGAAAGAAGTGATAAGGGCAGAGAAGGTCAGTTGAAGAAAGGAATAACTGTCCCCAGCTGGATGCTCTGGGACAATCCCATTGCTGGACCCCTGGCCAAGCACTCTGGCAGTGCAGTTCCCTGAGGTTTTGGCAGCAGGAGAAAGAGAACGTGGTTCTGCTACACTCCTCTCAGCTCCTCCCTAACAAGGAAGACCATCAGGACAGGCTTGGCCACTCACAGTGGTGATGCCAGCCTGGGCACAAAACGGCTCCAGGCAGGGCCAGGGGACAGGACAGGATGTCCCAACCCCTGTTCGGACACTGCCATGTTAGAGATGCACCTTTTCCTGCTGCAGGGGGACAGCTGCTTCCCACCGGGGATCCAGTGCTGTTGCTGGAGACTCCCTGCCTGTCCTGCCTGTGCTACAGTAGAGCATATGCTCCAACATGCCCAGGATGAGTGAAACACCAGGATACACACCCGCTGCCTGTGGAATTGCCTAGGGAGCTCAGTGGCACCGCTTCCAGCTGGGCCCCTTTCCTCACAGCTCTGGTTTGACCACTGAGGGAGTCCAGTGCTGGCTGCAGAACCCATGGGTGCCTCTGGCCCCTCCACACCCAAATGAGCCCTCCTCTCCCTGCTGCCTTCATGGCTGCAGCCCAAGGATCCCTCCTCGTCATGGGAGAACCCCGGGAAGGTGTGAGCTGGGGGGTGCAGCTCACCCTGTTTTGGAGGCCAGGACCCCCCTCACCTTCCTTGCAGCGACCCTGAAAGCTTCAGGGTGACTGCAGAATTACCCTGCCAGCACTCTGGGGTTCCATGCACAATGGTTTTGATCTCCCAGTGCCTTTTACAACCATTTCCAGGAAAGAAAAAGCCCAACCCTAAGGCAGTAAGCACCCCTGCCCTCAGTTCTCAGCAGCACTGCCGCAGCTCCCGCCTCCCGCCGGCTGCGGGCAAGGGTCTGTACAATTGCCACCAATATAATTATTACGTGCTGGGATCACATCCTCTCCCTGCTGCAGAGCAGGTAGACTTTGGCCTCTGCCTGCATTTCATCCTGCTCCCAGGAGAAACACTTGCAGGACAGAGATAAGCTGCACTCCCTGGGTTGGGTACCCTCTGCAGCACCCCAAAACGAGGGGCAGGGACCAAGCATGCCATGGGGAAAACAGGGAGAGAGATGGTGGGGAGGCAGCATCCAGACCCTCCTCCTCACTCCCTCATGCTGGTGATACCAGGGAAGGAGCTCTGGGTGTCTGGGGTCACAGGGGGCCCCTTCTCCCTGCTCTGGCCAGGGCAGTTTGAGGTATTGGTGCCTGGTGGTAGCCCCACACCTGGGCTGATTGAGCTGGAGGTGACCCACCAGCGTCCTTGGGGCTGGCTGGCTAACGTGTAATCACACAAGCCGGGCTATAAAACTAGCAGGGCTCCAGTAGCAGCTGTCCAGAGCTCCTGCCCACACTGCTGGAAGGAGGAAGTACATGGGGAATTTAAAATCCAAAGTAACTGTTTCACAGGCTGCTTTCCAAATGGAAGTAAAGTTTCTGTGCTCCTTGCTGGTAAAGAATTCTGCCATCTTCCCCCCTAGTCTATCTTTACTCCATCATTCAAATCTCAGGACAATGAGATTTGCTTCCCTCCAGCTCCCTGGGAAAAAATATCAGAGGGCCCTGGGGCTTGTCTGAATGAGAGGAGTACAAAATTCATCCAAATTCCTGGTGAGAACAGAGCTTCTTTCTATACAAATGCTGAGGGGATGAGTTACAACGGCTTTTACTTCATTCATGCCCATCAAAAATTAAAACTCACCCAAGCCAGGCACACCTCCACCTGCCTGGAAAGGAGGCTGATCTGGACAAAATAAAGTCTTTTTAATACCTACATTTCATGAATTAAAACTATTTTTGGAGTTTCTGGGCACGGAGAAACCCTCAGTCACCCCTCTGAATTACAGAGGAGGAACACAAAAAGTTACACATCACAATTTTTTCTTCTGCATAATGCACTTTTGAATACCAACAACAAGACCCTGCCAGAAAATCCTACAGAAACATTTCCTACAGGGTCAAGGTGGCTGCACTTGGACCATCAATGCCTACACTGCCACAGCTGGGTCTGTCCCTATTGTGGGGGGACAGGAATGATTCCATTTCTCAAAGGGATAAAGGTATCACAGTGAGATAAAAGTGCCTACAACACAACAATTAGTTATTTTTGCTGCTATAATTAGCACAGCCATAAGGAGAAAATCAATGCTAACAGCAGCAGGAACAGCCTGCTCCTCTCCTCAGCTCTGCCTCTACCCTAGACCTTGGCAAAGCCGTGTAGGCGCCCACACCCACACTCAGCCACACTCAGCTTCACAGGGCAAATGGAAGCTTGGGTTAGGCTGAATTCAGGTTTGGGGGTTTTTTGTCTTCTTTGCCATTGAGGCAGCCAAGCCCGTGTGTCGCAGTTGAGAGCTCTGGTTGTGTGCAAAGTCCTCCCTCTGCACTCACACACGCAATCTCACACTCACACACACACACACTGCAAAGAGGGAAGGACAGCCAGAAGCTCACCACAGCCCTGGGGGAAACCGAGAAAACTTTGTGAAAACATACCTTTAGGATGATTTTTAAAATTATTATTACTTTTTCTTAGTTTGCACTTTGATAAGAGAGGTTGGTTGATCACGTTACACAGGACAAATGGAGCAGGAGGGGGCTGTGGCTCAGGACATGAGCCTGGAAATGGGTTATATTCGAACTTTTCTCTCTCTCCTTCCATATCTCGCGGGGGTTTCCTTAGGCTTCAGTCCTTTTTCTTTTGCTAAAGTAAGTCACAACTGAGCAGCTTGTTTTCCAGATTCTCTAGTGGCTTATACAGGGTGGAGCTGACACTGCCACCCCTTCTCCTCACAGGATGCTACCCGGAGTAACCACCCACGACACTATGCCTAGCCAGAACTCCTCCTCATCCATCAGAATGGTTGGAACCATTGGGAAATAAATATGGAAGTCTTAGTGAGACAGGGCCTGCGGTGCATCCTTATCAAAGAGGGTGCCGAATGCTTGTGAAAGACAGTGGAGGGTGGATGAGGCACAGGGGTTGCACAAGCTGAGTTTTCTTTGAAATCCAGGATGAAAACGCCCCCTAAGGATGGACTGCAGATGCTACCCAAGATCATTATCCAGATCTGAGCTGTTTGCCCAGGGAGAAAATGGCCTTGAGCTTTCCAGTCTTCCAGAGGTGTGACCCAACCCCTACCCGCCTGCTAATGGCCGTGGCTGCACCGCTATTCCCAGGCCAACAAAGGAGGAACCAGGCATAGGAAAGAGGGCACCAAAGCTATGAGCACAGCACAGGTTTCACCAGCAGAGAAACCCTCCTGATCCACCTCTCCCTCAGCTCAAGTCCATTCTCTGCCTCTCCGTTTGGGAGTCTCATGGACACGGCAACCAGACTTGTGTTTGTTGGGGTGAAATCTTCTCTTGTGTCCTTGTGCCCGCCACCAGCTGGAAAGTTTTCCTCAGCAGCATCCCCATTGGGCGCTCCTGCCCTCCTACCTCCATCACACCACTTCCCAGCCCCTGCAGCCGGGCTCCGAGAAAGGAAAACGGGCTTTTCCACTTTGTGGCTGCTGCAAGGTTTTAAACCAAACCCGCTGCTAATCTGGGCTTGGAAAATGTTCCCTCTCATCCCAGAGCATGGAAAGGGGGCAGAGCAGAAGAGCAGGGTCAGGGTGGGGGAGCTGAGCCCTTCAGCGGGTCCCAGACCTTGGAAGAAAGGGAGGAGCACAGGAACACCTGAAGCACCAGGGCAGGAACTGAGATGGTGAAAGTGCAGTCAGAATGCTTCCTGCCTGGGGATTTTAGCCCCTCTAGTGATTTATGACAGGGCTGGGCAGAGGCACTTGGGGGGAGCTGCACCCTTCCCCAGTGCCGAGGGTGCTGTGCTGGCTCCCATCCAGCAGGCTCCTGGCTCGACCCTGTTCTTGGCACTCCAGTGGCCTTGGACACGTTACAAGCACTTATGCACAGCCCTAATAACAGTAAACACAGCAACGTGAGCACAGTCATTAGACTCCATTGAAATATTATCATTCCCACTAATTTCACCTTTCATTTTAATCATATTCATTCAGCACAGAGATGAAAAAGATTACAACGAGGAGGAATCAGCCTGCCGTGTTTGGATTCCAAACAGGGCTGCAGATGGAATAATTCTGTCTTCAGAGCATGAAAAACCAGCAAACATGAGGCCTCAGGGCCACACACTAACAATGAGACGAAACCAAACAACTGAAGGGTAGCTTTCCCCAGCTGCTTCTCTCATGCAACTCGGGATTTCTGGGCGCAGAACTGGTGGTCTTCACTCGACAAAACCAGAAATGTTTCTTGCAGCCAGAAGAAATCTCCTTTTGTTTGTGTTCTCCGGCAGGAAGCTCCGGCGAACAGCCCCGGGAGACAGCAGCACAGCTGGGCACCCAATCCCCAGCGGCGCTGGTGGAACAAAGGCTCATTTCTAGCGCCTCACGGCAGAGATTCTGGCCAGGAGGGCGCGAATGCCCAGCCCCGCGCCAGAGCCGCTCGCCCGGCCCCGCCTCCCTGCGCCGCGCCCCGCCTCCCTGCGCCGCGCCCCGCCTCCCTGCGCCGCGCCCCGCCCCGCATCGGCGCTCGGCTGCTCGGGCCTGGCTCGCTGCGCTCGGCGCTCGGCCGGGCCGCGCCGCCCTACGCTCTCCGGCACCCCCGCCCGCGCTTCCCCTGCCGCGGCCCTGCGCCGCCCCCCCGCCATGTCGCGGGGCTCCCGCCTGGCGCTGGCCGTCTCCGCCTTGTTCTCCGCCGCCGTCGTGGCGGCCGTGCACGTCCAGCAGCGCCGGGAGCTGGAGGTGAGTGCGCGCCGCGGGCCGCAGGGGGGAGGCGGCGAGCGGGGCCCGGCCCGGCCCTCACTGCGGCCCCGCCCAGCGACCGGATAGGCCACGCCCCCTCACCTGGCGGCCGGACCGCCCCCACTTGCGGACAGCGCTGAGCCACGCCCACCGCTGGCCACGCCCACCACGCCCTGCCGCCCCGCACCTGAGCCCACGTGTCCATCCATCCATCCCTCCATCCATCCCTCCATCCATCCATCCATCCATCCATCCCCATGTCTCTTCCCTGCCCGCGCCTAAGTTACTGCAGGCGCTGCGTGTGCCCAGGCCGGCTCCCAGAGGCCAGAGCTGCCCCTGCCCAGTGCTGCCTTGGCTGCCCTGCCCCTGATAGTGCTCTCCCCACAAGCTGCCCCTTCCCTGCGTTTTCCTGCCTTGGCGCTTTCCATGCTCTTTTAGCTGCAGCAGCTCCCTAATGCTGCCCTGTGCGTTTTCCTTCGGGGGCAGATAGCATTGAGGAGCTCCAGGTGAGTCTCCGTGCAGGTGCTTCCCTCCCTCCCAGCAGCCAGCTGCAGGGAGGATGTGATCCTGCAGCCTCTAGGCCGAGGCCACCCCCTTGGCAGTGTTCCCGGTGCTCTCCCCTGTCTGGCTGTGTTGTCCCACTGGGGTGCCCTGGTTTTGCTCAGCCCCAGAACTGCACCCTGCTGAAGGACAGACAGCACTGTCCTGTGCCATGCTCCTGCTCCCTTCTTGTTCTGCCAAGGCAGGCGCGGTGCAAGCTGTCAGAAACACCACGTGGTGATTGAAAAGGGCGGTTCTCTGTGCCACATTTAAAAATCAGGGAATTCCTGGCAGGCAGCCTGTGTGCCAGAGAGCCCACAGCCAAAAGGTATCAGGTCTGACCATGGTGAGTCCTAACACAGAGCAATCCTGCCTGGGACTGAAAGCTGTGTGGTGGGGTAAAGGTGTGCTCTGTGGGCAGTGAGTGTGCTGGTTTGGACCCTGCTGATGAGCCCAGGGTTATATGAGGGCACACCTCTGATCCTTCTCCACTTACACACAAAAAAATCTAGAAAATGCACACAGAAAAAGCCTGTGTTAAACGACACTGAAGCAGTCAGAAGTTACAGAACACCAGAGATCAAATTCCCAATCCATAGCCCAGCTGAGCTGGCTGTTGCTTGAGCTTTATGATACATTCTGTAAGCAGAGGATTTTATTTTCTTCCCCTCAAGAGATTGTCAGTGCTTGAGAGTGATGGAATTTGGAGGATGAGACTGGATAAGGAAAGAGGCAGATTTGTATGAGCAGGAGTTGGAGAACACTCTGAATGGCACAGGCAGTAGCAAGGAGAGGAAAGTTGGGATCCTGGAGTGGCAACCAGCCATGGCTGTGCACTTGCCAGATGGGTTGCTGGGTAGATCACATTTTTGTAGCTGACTGCTCTCTAAGTCAGTGTGCCTGCCTTGATCCACTGGGGATCTGGCAGGAGTATCTACTAACTCTCCTAAACTGAACTGCAGCTGCAATTAATGGCAGTTGTACTTTGAACATGTGCTGCAGAATAAACATCACCCTTGGGTGTTTCCATGGGACACCTAAACTTCATGGAACATTTTGACCAAAATCCTTGGCTAATACCTATTGAGAAGGGCCAAGGCTCAACGCTTATGTTTTATAAATTAAATCTGAGATTTTTCTCTTTGTAATTCTTCATGGCCAAGTCAAGCAGTAGTGGCTTCATGTTCAACAGATCCAGTTACTTAGGTAACATAATGGAAATAAATAACGTGGGTATTTTGCAGTCCTGGCATAGAGATTATTTTAAGTTTTTCTTTATGCAGATTAATAAACTTTTGACTTTTATAAATTGATGTGCCAGGCCCAGAGTGACTTGAGCTTGCCCGTGCTTTTCATTCCTGCAGAAGACAATCAGAGCTAACTTCCAAGAATAGAGGAAGATGAGAAGATTAACTTTTTCATAGGTCTTTGTCACTTGTGACACTCAAATGATAAAGGTGTCTTTTGCAAAGTGTGCGTTTTCAAAATAATTGCATCTATCATCTGAAAGATTTTGTGTTTTGTGAAGGAAAAGGGATTATATCCTTGGTGCAATTGATCTTGTATCTCCCCACAGCTTTATTGTTATTAACTAATGGTAGTGTAATAATACATTTATGAATTTTGTGTTTAGTTTCAAATTACTGATTTGCAGCCTGCGTTCAGTTGATGGAAGCTGGTGGTTAGGAACTGGTTTGATTAGATTAATTTCTGGAGAGAGTTTTGATTACTGGCTGACACATGTGTCTGTGCATTTTCTAAACAAGAGAAAATTATTTCTTAAACAAAACCTTTCTGTTTTGATCCTTGCAGGAGAAATGATTGCATTTGAAGTGTGCAGTCATTGGCATGCTAGGTGAGGAATTAAACCCTGTGATGTCTTGTCAAATAATAGCCACAAATATTCTCTCAAGTGACTTCAGGGTCAGCTTTCAAATAATTTTCAGGTGCATTTTGGCATCATTCAAATGGGTCAAATAAATTATTGATCTTTCACCTAATTATCAAAGTATCGATGTGAGTAAAAATGTCTAGGAGAGAGAGAGAAGCATATAGAGGAAGCAAAGAGCAGCTAGGATTTTCTTAGGGCTTTTTACAGCCTTTTGAGGGGTTGCACCCCAGGTTGAAAGCTGCTGGTATTGTTTTGCACATTATGTATTTATTTATATATATATATATATATATGTCATATATTTACGTGATTTATAACGAACATTTTAGGTCATATATTTACATGATTTATAATGAACATTTTAGATAAAGGGGATATTTTTAAGCAAGTGCCTTGCTTATTCAAGAGCTTGGCATAAGCAGTCTGTGGGTATATGTTTATTTTTAAAAAATATATATATTTTAAAATATATATATTTTTTTAAAAATGTAGATTATCTCTATATATTTATAAATAAAGAAAGAATTTTTTTTAGCAGAAAGAATCAAATGAAGACACATGCCAGTTTTTCTTAAAATAGTTTCCAATTTGTCACAAAATTGCCTCCAAGCAGAGAAGTTTTGAGGAGCTTTTTCTGATTTGGTGAAGATTTAGGTCAGAGATAAAGGATTTTTTAGATCACATCCATCCTGCATGGCATGGGAATTACAGGCTTCTAGCACTTATTTGCTCAATAGCTTTGCCACTTAGTAAGCCCAACCATCTGAAGTGAGTGCAAATGAAGCACTTTTTGGTACAGTAATATTGGATATTGTCTCCTGGTGATTCCTGCATTGAGTTGCTGTGGCAAAGACTCTGAAGGCAGCAGAGGGAACAGCCTTACAGGGGGGTAGAGCCTGGATGGGGTTGATCCCTATCAGCATCCCCCGGGCTGTGACAAATCCTGTCCCTTGTGCTTTCAGAGGCTGCGAAGTGGCGTTGTCAGAGATCTTGAGCGTCAGAATCAGAAGAGAGAGAATGTCCGCCTGTTAGAAGAGCAGATTGCTCTGACAAAGCAGCTGATGGAAGAGAGAGACAAGGCGCTAATGGAAAGACGTTCCCAGCAGTCTTAGACAAAGGTCTGGCTCCTCAGAAGTTTGATTAAAAAGGTTTGAAGGTCGTTTGCATCTCACTTCTTGCAGGTTTTTTAACAAACAGAGGTAATCTGTGAAAGACTGGTTATATTGTATGAGTTACAACCCAGCCTCTAAAGCTTTAGGGCAGACAAAAGCCCATTTCCTCTGTGCTTGGTACTTGGACTGTGGAGACTTGGCTGGCACATCTGGACTGAAGGTGGGGAGGAACCTCTCGTTGTGCAAGCTCCCTCTAAAGATCCCTCTGGGATGGCCAACAACGTTCACATGAGTGGGCTGCTCAGCCGCCACGACGATGAAGCCACCAGGACCTCCACCTCCGAGGGCCTGGAGGAGGGTGAGGTGGAAGGGGAGACGCTCCTGATCGTGGAGTCCGAGGACCAGGCGTCCGTGGATTTATCGCACGACCAGAGCGGGGACTCCCTGAACAGCGACGAGGGTGAAGTGTCCTGGATGGAGGAGATGTCCTATTACTGTGAGAAGTGCCAGAAGTGGATCCCAGCAAGTAAGGCTGCCAGTTGTATTGTGCCTGGCCGTGGTGGGTGTTTGCAAGGTGTTGGTGCTGTCCTGGGTTCCTGTTTCACAGCTCCTTAGGCTGTGCCCCATTCTGTCCTGGTGGGTGATGCCTGCTGGGAGGGGCTGTGTTGGACACTTAATTCCAGGAACTGTGTCTGTCCAGAGATGGTGCTCTTTCTAAGCAAGTCTTCTTCAATTAGTAGGGGACATTAAAGTTCAGAAATGTGCCCACCCTCACAATTCTTGCAGCTCTTTAGGGGCTTGGGCCAAGCGACCTGACCTCTGCTCACTCAGATAATGACGCTTGCTGTAAAGCTCTGGGGAGGAAAATGACTTTGTGTGTTACTTTTTTTCCATCCTTGTTGATTTGTTGCATGTGTGGAGCATATGGCTAAATCTCGACCTTAATGTTTTCCCGATAATGTGAATTTAAGTTGGCTTAGAAACATGCCCAGCCTTCAGCAGTCAACTCTGGGGGGTGTTAGGAGCAAGCTGCAGAATTTGATGCCTCTCTTCTGGCACTTGACATAACATATATGCTGTTAGCAGGGCAAAAGACAACTTTACTTTCTAAATTCTGGATTATCTGGTCTGTTATTACATCCAAAAGCCAGATATTGCTAAACATTGGTTGGCTTTGGTGGGGGTTTTTTGTTTGGTGTGGGGGTTTTGTAGGGTGTTTTTTGTTGTTTGTTTGTTTGTGGTTAGAACTGTTTAGGTGCCCTTTTTGCCTTCTTAGAATTTGCCAAAAGTTATAGTGTAAAAATCTCCTCTCAAGGTGTGTTAGTGAATGTTTAGGTGTTAATGTAATGAAACCAGCACCAGACTATTAAATTACTATGCAGTAAAGGGAAATATTTACTTGAAATGTATTAATTAAAAGAAATGAAGCAGGGTTAAAGGTAGCATGAGCTGTCTCATGCTGGAGCACTTGATTCAACACTCAACTTGTTTTATTTTACAAATAGGTTCCTCTCTGCAGTTGTGGAACAAATCCAAGGAGCAGAAAAGGCCAGCTGCAAAGCAACAGTAGCCACATACAAATGTACAGAATAAATGAGCTGTCAGAGGGAGATACTGTGCTTTTTCATAATCATTCAGTTCTAGGGAGTTCAGTTGTCATTTGTGAAAATAGCCAAAGTGCTTAGGCAAATAATCACTTTTCTACATTGAATTGTCATTTAGAAATTCTCTTAATCTACCAAGTGTGGAAGGGTTTTCTCCCATCAGACACAGTTGCAACTTGAATTCTGCAATTCAGTATGGAAGCTGAGTATCCATATGTTAAACATGCTTGATCTGGTGTCATTACAGAGTAAAGAGATGACATCCTTGTAGTGAAAATCTTTTTAGTGTGACTTTCCAGAGACACTGTAGTCTTAGCAGTTTCCCTGTGCTCCAGTGTAATTTTTCAATTGTTCATGTTTGTGTAAATTAACTCCTGGTGAGTTTAGAAGCCCTGATTCATATGATCTTTTTTCCTCTGCTGTAGTAAAACAGAATTAGAGCCTGTGACATCGGGGGCATGGGGTTTTACAGTGCTTCTGCCATTTCTGTTCAGACAAACCTGATCTTGGAAGAAATCCAAATTTCCTTTGCAGTACTTTTTCCTATAAAAGAGTGAAAAAATTGATTTTTACCTTTTCATTTTAGGTCAACTGAGAGAACAGCTCAGCTACCTCAAAGGAGATAACTTTTTCAGATTTACTTGCTCTGATTGCTCAGAAGATGGGAAGGAGCAATTTGAACGTCTGAGATTAACATGGCAACAAGTAAGTGAAATGTTTGTGCCAGAGGAACAACTGTGGGACTTCCTGAAATTGTTGGTTGTTGTGTGTATGCTACCTAGAAAAGGAGGCTCAGGTATTGGGCAAAGGAGCATTTGCATGAATTTCAGAAATTAATTAGTTGAGGATTGCCTACACATGAGAACTTCAGCATTTGGCAGGGAAATCAACAGATAATCATACAAACCACATTCCTTTTATTATTTTTTTCTTCCCCTTATGTTGCTTATGAATTCATGGCTTCAAGTAGGTTTGGAAAAGCAAAATAAAAGCCATTTGCCTTCTAGCCATGAGCAGTTTTTTGTATCTAAGAAAATGTAAAACTGGTGAGGTGGCAGCATAGAAACAGAAAGCTTGCCAGCTCCCTGGGTACAAAGCTCCAACCTGACTGCCTATGGACTAGCATCAGTCCTTGCTGGAATTCGCTGTACCAATCATTTGCACACCTGAACAATCAAAATAACATCTGTTTGTATCCTTTGGGCCCTTAGTGGTGTGTTGTCTCATAGAATATCACAGAATCACAGGATCAGCTAGGATGGAAAAGACCTTTGAGATCAGGTCCAATCTGTAACCTTACACCACATGGTCAACCAGATGATGGCACTGAGTGCCACATCCAGACTTTCCTTAAACACCTCCAGGGATGGTGACTCCACCACCTCCCTGGGCAGCCCACTCCAATGCCCAGTCACTCTTTCTGTGAAGAAATTCTTCCTAATGTCCAGCCTAAAACTACCCTGGTGCAGCCTAAGAAGTGTCCTCTCATTCTGTCACTTGTTGCCTGGGGGAAGAGGCTGACCCTCCATCTGGCTGCACCCTCCTGTCAAGGAGCTGTAGAGTGATAAGGTGTTCTCTGAGCATCCTCCTCTCAGCCTAAACACCTTCAACTCCCTCAGCTGTTCCTCATAGGATCTGCACTCCAGATCCTTCACCAGCCTTGTTGCCCTTCTCTGGATGTGCCCCAGCACGTCAGCATCCTTCCTAAATTGAAGGGCCCAGAACTGGACACAAGGCTTGAGCTGCAGCCTTACCAGTGCCAAGTGTAGGGGAAGAATCACTACCCTGGTCCTGGTGGCCATGATTCCTGATCCAAGCCAGGATGCCATTGGCCTTCTTGGCCATCTGGGCACACTGCTGGCTCGTGTCCAGTCTGCCATCAGTCAGTGGCCACAGGTCCCTTTCTGCCTGGCCTCTCTCCAGCTGCTCCGTCCCCACCCTGGCAGCACTTCAGGGGGTTGATGTGGCCAAAAGTGCAGGACTCAGCACCTGGTCCTGTTAAACCTCCTATTGTTGGACTTCACCCTTGGATCCAGCCTGTCCAGGCCCCTCTAGATGGTGTCAAAGGCTTTGCTGGAGTCCAGGTAGACAAAATCCACAGCCTTCCCTGGATCCACCAGGCAGGTCACCTGGTCATAAAAGGAGATCAGGCTGGTCAGGCAGGACCTGCCCCTCCTAAATCCATGCTGTAGGTGCCAAGTGATGGCACTCAGGATGATCTGTTCCATAACTTTGCCATGCACCGAGGTCAGGCTGACAGGCCTGGAGCTCCCTGGATCCTCTTTCCAGCCCTTCTTACAGATGGGTGTCACACTGGCCAACCTTCAGTCATCAGATACCTCCCTGTGAGCCAGGACTGATGGTAAATGATGGGAGAGCAGCATGGTGAGCTGCCTGGGCACCCTGGGATGGATCCCATCTGGTCCCACAGACTTGTGAGCATCTAAGAGGCTCAACAGGTCACCAGCTGCTTCCTCCTGAGTAACAGGATGGGTATTCTGCTCCCTGTCATCATCTACCAGCTCAGGAGGCCACTTTTCCTGAGGACAAGCTGTCAGATTGTTGAAAATCTAAGCCTTGTTGGCTTTTCCTTGATTCTTACCCATAAGGCACTCCGCCTTATCGTCATGTAAAGTCATTTGAAACACTGATTGTAACGCCTGCACTGCTTTCTTGTGGTGGCTGGTGCAGGGAGAAGGGTTGGTGTAGGCAGGGGTCTGTGCTGGCAGACTGGCAGAGTTTCACCAAGTTCCAGACTGGGAAAGCAAAGGTTGCTGGCATTGCCCAGGTCTCTTCAGAGTGCCATGGGGATGGGGCAGACAAAATGAAAATGGGTGAGGAGGAAAGCTGTGACCACCTCCCTGGGCTTCCACCAGCCAGGGCTGCTGCTGCTTCTGGATAAGTGGAATTGAGAGAAGTGGTCAAACTAACTTACCTGAAGCCGGAAGAATGGGGACAGTGATTTCTGGATTTTTTTCAGAGTATGTGTTTTTTCAGATCCGTATCTTTGGCCAGTTGAAAAGAGAATTATTTTTGACATCCTGAGACAGTGTCCCACATGACTTTAAAACCCACAAAATATTAGTTATCAAACTGAGAGGGGTTGTGAGGTAGAAATAGGTTGAAGGTGACATTTAAGCTGTCGATATTTCCTCATTTTTACATCTTTGACAGCGCATCCCGGAAAGCCAAGGTCCACTGTGAGGAGACCCATCTCCGTAAGAAAAGCAGATTTCAGAACTTCTCTGAGGGTGAAATGCAAGTTGTTATTGGAAGTACAGTAATTTCACGACTATAAGGCACGCCCTTTTGACTAAAATTTTGGTCTGAACCCAGAAGTGCGCCTTATAGTCCGGTGCGCCTTATATATGGACAAAGTTCGGAAATTTGCCAACCCGGAAGTGCGAGTCCGCAACAGCCCCAAGCAGAGCCCACCTGGCGGCGGCATTGGGTCAGCGCCAGGCTGGGGCAAGCCTGGTGACTGGGGCAGTGCTGGCGCGGGGCAAGCCCGGCGGCATCGGGGCAGGGCTGGGGCAGCGCCAGCACAGGGCAAGCCTGGCAGTGGTGGAGCAGCCCGGGCATGGGGGGGAAAGCACGGCAGCACAGCCCGGGCGGGAGGGGAAAGCCGGCAGCATTGGGGTAGCGCCGGTGCGAGGCGAGCTCGCCGGTATTGGGGCTGCGCTGGCATCGGGGCTGCGCCGGTGCGGGGGAAAAGCCCAGGGAGAGGGGCGGGGCTCCCGGCATGGCATGGGGCACTTGGAGCGCCAGGGGGGCGGGGGGCTCCCGGAGCTGCACGGAGCTGCCGGAGCGCCGGGGCAGCGCGGGGAGGGAGGGAGCGGGCTGCCGCAGAAGCCATGAGCCGCGGCCACCCTGAACCAAGCCAGAAGTGCAAGCTGCTGCCACGCCACAGCGGTCCCAAGCAGTCCCGAGCCACGGCTGCCCTGAGCCCCGCCTCGCCAGCTGGGGGTGGGCAGGAGTGCCGGGGCCCACACATGAGTAGGGTGCCTGGGGCTGCGTTTAAAGGCTACTCCAGTCTGTAAAAAATGTTTGCAAATTGAGCACCTGCCAATAAACCCCACGATCGCCCGATTCTGTTACTAATTTGTTACTTTGTTGCACATGACACAGATCCTCGAGGCAAAAAAAAAGTGCGCCTTATAGTCCAGTGCCTTATATAATGTACAAAGTTGCGAAATTTGCTAACTCCCGGAGGTGCGCCTTATAGTCCAGTGCGCCTTATGGTCGTGAAATTACTGTACTGCCAAACCAAGGCTGTGTGATTGTTGAAAGATGTCAGCCTAGCTGACTTTAGTTTTGTTCTAATAAATTAATTGAAATTATTTAAGTAAGTGTAATTAATAGTTGGTCACCTAGGATTTTGTAAATGTTTGGAGGACAGATGTCTGCTAAGAAAGGCAGGAACCTCTCTTTGAAAATGGAGAATGTAAACCCCCTCCCTCCAAATTATTGTAATTTTGAAATCAAGGGGCTCTCAGGCAAAGATACGGGAATTAGGAATAACAGTTCTTTACTAGGGAAATTAAAATAGAAATACAGTACTACAAAGAAACAAACTCCAAACCCTGACAAAGTCAGAGTACAACCTGACACCCTGTCAGGCAGGGTGTTGGTAGCAGTCCCATTCCATGGTGGCTGCATCCTCCTGCAGTGACAGATGTGATTCAGTTGGAGCAGTGCTCCTGTAGAAGGTGTAGTTTGCCTCTAAAGGTCCGGTGGTGATGTGGAGAAATCCGGTTTTCCTCTGGAGTCCAGTGGAGAAAGGGACTCCCTTAGTGTGCCAAAACCTCTGTTTTTATCTTGGTAAGAAATGCTGGGCTCTTCCCCCTGGCTGGAGCAACTTCCAGTGGGATGCAGTAATTTTATCAGTCCCACAGTGGGACTCAATGGGCCATTAGCAGGAAATGACTCGCTGGAGGAAGGATGGGTTGTGAAAAGATAAAGAACAATGCCCCGCCTGGTTTCAATGGATGGCCCATTAGCAGAATATCTGCCATTGAGATAAGGATCACTGCCCCCACCCTCAACAGATGGTGATAGAACAGATACCTTTTATCACACTCTGTATTGTAACCCAAGATTGACTTGAAGGAGGTGAGATATTATTCAGCATCTTTTCACCTGCCCTTTAGTTCGGGTATGTAACAGGTCTGGGTGAATTTGGTTGTGAAGTGTGTGAAAGGCTATTGTCACACTGTTTCTGATGTATTGGATTGTGCCATTACTTGTGACTTTTTTTTTTTTTTTAATTTGAAAGACTGTTTCCCTACGGCCACATTACATTCAGACCCCAGCTGTACTGTAATTCATTTATATAACAGCTGCACAATTCTTGTGTCTCAGCACAAACCTGCATAACTAGGCAGCTTGTTATTCCCCTGGGATGGAGAAATCTCTGGAAGAATGTGCATCTAACAATAGAAAGACATGAATGGGCAGCACATAACCAGGAAGAAGATGGATTGCAGAAGTTGCCTATGAGATGTTGCAAAAATAAGATATCTGTGAGGGAGCAAAGATTTATGTGTGTGTGTGGCAGCTGTGGGGTTCTTTTCAGCAGAAAAAGCAGAAGGGATTAACTTGTGTCCAACACTTTCTGTTGCAGGTTGTCATGTTGGCAATGTACAACTTGTCTCTGGAAGGAACAGGCCGTCAGGGGTACTTCAGATGGAAAGAAGACATTTGTGCTTTTATTGAGAAACACTGGAATTTCTTATTAGGGAACAGGTAAAGACATGCTGTTTCCCTCAGGGTCTGGCTGGTAAGCCAAAGGAATAAATAAATAAATAAATAAATTAATTAATTAATTAATTAATTACCTGTGTACAGATGGACAGGAATCCTGGTTAATTTAGTGACATCTCTATTGAGCCTTACAAGTGATAAAATGGGAGGATTTAATATTGAGAATATGAATGCAGGCATGATGGGTACACTTGAGAAAGAGTCAGCATTTCTTCCTGGGGAAGAACAACCCCAGGAAAGTAATGTATTTGGGATTATTTCTTATCTTCCTTTAGACAACATGTGAACCTGCAAAGAACAGAGTTTTTCTAAACAGTCACAATGGATGGGCTGATCCTGGTATTGCCAAACTTTAGGGACAAAAATGTGACCCAGCAAAGTGCAAGGAACATAGGTTCGAGAGGACCAAGTTCTTCAAGAAGAGCTGAGCCTCACCTTTTTGATTGTTTTGGATCTTAAGGAAATGGCTTTTACATAGTAGGTGTTAAAACAATTGAAACATTTTATTATGTGTAAAGGCACTCTTAGAGTAGGAGCCCCTCTCCTTAAGGGCAACCTTCGTTTCCAGGTGATCAGCACATTTTTTCTGAGCTGCTGAAGCTGTCAAACCCAAGCCTCACTGTTAATGCATGTGCTGTGGAGGCAGGAAAGGAACTGAGCAATCCTTGGAAGTTGTAGATTTGATTGACTTCTTTTCTTCCCCAGGGATTTCTCTGTTGTAAGATCTGGCCTTTCTTCCTAACCAGATTTGGTCTTTGGCTTTGCTGTCAGTGCTTGTCTGTGCCTCCTTGCTCTCTTCTCAGAAATGTTAGCTTTTGTACTCCCTGGAAGCCACAGGGACCCTGACAGGAGGGCAGCTGGTGGCCCATTGTCCTTCATTCAGGGAGCTGATGTCTCCCAGGGTTTGCTGCTACCTTTTGAGACTTGCCCTGGGAACTGGGCGCTCCCTGTTCTGATTAAAATTCAGAGGGTGATTCCTGGCCTCAGACACAGCCTTCCCGCTTGCCTGGACAAGCCACTGATGGAACAGAGACAGCTGAATTGTGTGTGTAGCAGTAAAAGCCGTGCAATGATCATCTTCCTTGGCTTATTGAAGTGCAGCTTATCCAGGTTTACTATAACACTCCAGACTTTGGGCTGCGGCAGCTGGGTTTGATCTCCTACCTTTGAGGTTCAGTACCCCAAGGTGTGTAAGGGCAGCACCTGGGCAGCAGTGAACACCAACTCAGCTGAGCCTTGGCAAGTGCAGTTGTTTCTGATGGGGGGGTGTGCAAAGGCAAGAAGAAATCCTGAGATTCTGGGCAATTGAGGTTAGACTCTGCAGCATGAACCTGATTATCCAGAGTCCAAGGGAGTACCTCAGTTATTGGCTACAAGGGCAATTCTTCATTATTTCTTGTTACCTCCTCCCTAAGTGACATCTTAGTTAGCCCTGTGACCTGTTACTAAAGGAACAAAAAATGCTCAGATGCCCAGTAAGAGTGCACTACCCAGCAGAGGGAAAGGCTTAAACGCAACTCCCTGCCTCCAAGGGGCCAAAAAAGTGCTTCAGGAGTAGTTCAGTGAGTGTGTGTCAGTACCACTGGCAGAAACACTCTGTCCAGGATGGAAGCACAGCTTGTGACTGGGGATCTGACCCTTGTATTCCTCTCTCTCACCATAGGAAAAAGACCTCAACATGGTGGAGCACAGTTGCTGGCTGTCTTTCTGTGGGGAGCCCCTTGTTTTTCCGTTCAGGGGCACAGGAATTTGGAGAACCAGGATGGTGGAAGCTGGTACATAACAAACCCCCAACACTGAAACCTGAAGGAGAGAAGCTGTCAACATCTGCACTGAAGGCAAAAGGTAACTCTGTCCCCAGTAGTGTGTAGATTCCTAGCTGGGCCAGAGCTGGGAGACGTGAGGAAAAGTTCAGTGGAAACCAGTTCGTGTGCATGGACAGTTCCTTAGTTTTGTTCTGCTGTAATGATTGACTGAAGAGAACTATGCTGCATACACTGTAGTGTGAGAAGCCTGTTATATTTTATTACCTTTTTCCATTGTGCTGATTTACAGCGTTTTGAGGCTTGTGCAGAATGGTTTTGGTTGGGTTCTTTTAGCTGAAATCCACAATTTTCCCACTTCTCTTTACCATGGGGAATGTCTTTTATCTTTTGTCACTTGATGCTAATTCTCCTCTGTGTGGAGGAACAAAATTTGGGCTTTAATGAGGCTTTAGTCATACACTGCCTTAATCCTACATGTCCCAGAGTGAATTTCTTGTACACATTGAAAAACCCATCTTTTAAGCTTTGTAGTCAGTGTGGTTTTGATTGTGTAGTCTAAACCCAGTGACTGCAGGAGCTCAGAATGAGCAAACTCTTTCTTTAGCAGCTTCCAAGCCCCCGCTAGATCCCATCATTACTGTGGAAGGGCTTCGGAAGCGGGTGAGCCGCAATCCAGTGGAGTCAGCTATGGAGCTGAAGGAGAAGCGGTCCCGCACTCAGGAAGCCAAGGACATTCGGAGAGCCCAGAAGGAAGCAGCTGGGTTCCTGGACCGCAGCACTTCCTCCACTCCCGTGAAGTTCAGCAGCCGCTGCCGCCGGCCCGACATTGTCCTGGAGAAAGGAGAGGTCATTGACTTCTCCTCCCTGAGCTCATCCGACCGCACGCCTCTGACCAGCCCCTCTCCGTCCCCATCCCTGGACTTCTCTGCTCCCGGCACTCCCGCCTCGCACTCGGCCACTCCCAGTCTGCTCTCAGAAGCAGATCTCATCCCGGATGTCATGCCTCCACAGGCACTGTTCCATGGTAAGAGCCACAATGGGGTGAAGGTTAGTGATAAACCGGGTCAAGTTTTCTAGGAATATTTTTTTTAAAAAGAAGCTCCCAATGAGCTGCAGGATCCTTTCAGGATAAGCTGAAAAGTAACTGGCAATGTTCTGTTGTCTTAGTTGAGTATGAGAATTGACTGGTTTTCCATAGTTTTATCACCAGGTTCTAAGGCCAGAAGAAACCCCCATTATTGTTTTCTGAGAGACCCTGAATAAACAGCGGGTAGACTTCACACAGCAACTGCTGGACCGCTCAACATAAGCATTTCATTGCAACACAGATTACAGTAATTTCACAACTATAAGGTGCACCCTTTTGACTAAAATTTTGGTCCGAACCCGGAAGTGCGCCTTATACTCCGGAGCGCCTTATATATGGACAAAGTTCGGAAATTTGCCAACCTGGAAGTGTGACCTGCGAGCCGAACTGCAGCCGAAACAAACCCCAAACACTGACAAAGTGTCTTGGGTTACAATACAGGATGTGATCAAAGTATTGATTCTATCACCATCTGTTGTGACTAGGTGGGGCAGTGATCTTTATCTCTATGGGAGACATTCTGCTAATGGGCCATCCATTGAAACCAGTAGGGCATTGTTCTTTATCTTTTCACAACTCATCCTTCCCTCCCTGGTGTCCCAGAATTTTAGTTTTTATCTAGGTAGGAAAGGCCGGGCTCTCCCCCCTGGCTGGAGCAACTCTTAATTGGATGAAGGAATTTTATCAGTCACACAGTGGGACTCAATGGGCCATTAGCAGAAGATAACTGCCTGGAGGAAGAATGGGGGGGTGCAAAGATAAAGAACAATGCCCTGCCTGGTTTCAATGGATGGTCCATTAGCAGAATATCTCCCACGGAGATAAGGATCACTGCCCCACCTGGTCACAACAGATGGTGATAGAATAGAAACTTTGATCACATCCTGTATTGTAGCCCAAGACAGCACGGCTGGTGTGATTGTTGCTAATTCATTATTACTTTGTTGCATGCAGATCCTCGCTGCAAAAAAAAAGTGTGTCTTATAGTCCGGTGCGCCTTACATGTGGACAAAGTTCGGAAGTTTGTCGATTCCCGGGGGTGCGCCTTATAATCTGGTGCACCTTATGGTTGTGAAATTACTGTACACTGTTACCTAGCAGGTCTAGTTTTGTCTCAAATGTTATTCATGGGAGAAATTTTATTCCCATGGTAATGTTCTGTTGCATTTGGTAGTTGCTTGTGGGGATAGCAAGTAAAGAAGTGGGAAGGGCCTGTGCAGGGGTTTCACAGAGATGTTTATTGCAGCCACGCGTGGGCATCATCCATGGTTCAGAGAACAAAGGCAAGGTACTTTGTGAGGGTCCAGGTTAAGTACATGGGATGAGCAGGGTGGGGAAGAGGCATCAGAACAATTACCAGGGGACATGGGGATGTCTCAAGGGTGGATTTAGGGCAAAGGGCCAACAGGGAAACAGGGTGGGAGTGACCAGAGACTGAGGGACAGGGAGAGGGGCACTGGGCTGACCCCGGGAACAGAACAGGAGCTGCTTTGGCCGGATAGAACAGGATTGTTCTCAAGAGAAGGCAGTGAGAAAGGCCTCTCATTTTCCCTAATTGGAAATGTCTTTCAGAGTTTCCACAATGTCCCGATATTTTATAAGTTTGATTGTGCTGATTCATGGATGCTAAATATCAGTGAGATTGCAAAGCAGTGATGCAGGCTGAATTCTCTTAGTTCCTTAAGGAGCCAGTCTTCTGGGTGATAGGGAGAATAGTGAGGTTCTGTAGGGGACAGAACCCTCCAGGGTATGCTAGCGGAAGATACAGCTCACCAGCTTGACTTTTTGATCCCCAGTCTTTGGGGATTTTCAGCAGCTTAGCGTTCCTCAATGAACATGTGCTTGCAGCCCAGGAGGGCACTGTTTCCAGATGCCAAACTACAAGACACTTTAGGAGCAGGATTGATTCTATGTCTTGACTCTTTTTAGCATCTCCTGTCCAAAATCAGGAGGTTGGGGAGTAAATAAGAAAATGAAGCGTGTTGGGTAAACCCACATTATTGTTCCTTAGCAGAAAAATGCTGTGACAACTATTTTTGAAATGGGGCTTCAATGTTTAAATTATTTTTTCTTTCCCCCTGGATTATTTTGATACGTTCCACAGATGATGAGGAGATGGAAGGAGATGGAGTCATAGACCCAGGAATAGAGTATGTGCCCCCTCCCAGTGGGACAACTGGAGCTGGCACCATGATAGCAAGCAGAAAAAAAGTGAAGACAGCTGAGCAGATCAAGCAAGAGGTGGAGAGTGAAGAAGAAAAAACAGAACGGATGGAAGGTGACAGTGAAGATCCTGAAGAGTCAAACACACCCTTGCAGGTGAGAGGACGAGACAAGGGGAAGTCACAGCTGGAGAAGGATACCAAACCCAGAGTTCCCAAGCACACCTCAGTTAGCATCTATGAAGAAAAGCTGCTGCTGAAGAGACTGGAAGCTTGTCCCAATGCTTTGAGCATGACCCCGGAGGCCCGGAGGCTGAGGCGCAAGCTGCTGGTCAGGCAGGCCAAGAGGGAAAGAGGACTCCCACTCTTTGACTTGGACCAGGTTGTGAATGCTGCACTGCTCTTGGTTGATGGGATTTATGGAGCCAAAGAAGGTGGTGTCTCCAGGTCCCCAGTAGGGCAAGCAACATACAGAACTACTAGTCAGGACTTCAGGATCTTGGACAGATACCAGGTGGGTGTTCCCGAATCTAAGTTGGTTTTTGGCACTGGTTATTTTAAAGCTTTTGCTGCAGCCAGCAGTGTCACATTGAGGTTATCTGACTCCTAAAATGAAAAGGATTGTGTGAACAAGACTCATTTTGGCTTGGGGCTCTGTCCCCACCAATGCTCTCCTCAGTCCCTTTCTTCTTGGGACATGCTGGTTCAGCACTGCTGTCTGTCAGTGTCAGCACCACAAGTGTTGATGTATTTGTATTCCAGCCCTCCCCAAATGCTGGTGGTGGATGCCTGGAAGTACCTAAACAGGCAGGTACTCTTTCATGTGTGTAGGACTTGCAGCACTTCTAGGTTTGGGCACCAAATTTGGGAGTGCCCAGCAGAGTCCAAAGGTGGGACCACCATGGTCCAGTCCGCCCTGTCACACTGAAAGGTCCTTACTCTCCCTCCATATGATTCCCTTGTTAAGTCAATGACTGACCTTCCTGCAATTGTTGTGCATTTTTTTGTGCATCCAGACAATGCTGCCCGCCACGAAGGGATATCGCCAGCAGACAACCAAGTTTCTGTACCGCCTGGTAGGCTCAGAAGACCTGCTGACAGACCACAGTATTGTCAGCCCTTACACCTCCCGTGTCCTTAAACCTTACATCAGGTACAGAGGGTCTGAGCTTGCTCTTGGCTTGTGCACCGCCAGCCCATGGAGAGGACACCTTTCTTGGGCAGTGCTCCTCACTCCTCCTCAAAGTACAACCCAGTGCACCATGGTAACCCTGAAGGGATAGTGTTTGATGTAGCTGAGTAGTGAAGCAGATTGCATTGGGAAGGGGAATCTCCTAGAGGGGGCAAGGGCCAAGGGAGCATTGCTGTAGCCATTTAATGCAAGTTGCACCTGCTCTTGTGTCTGAACCGCAATTTTCTTCTTCATGCTGTAAGGAAAGACTGGCTGGACATGCTGTGGGTCTGGGAAGTGTCCTGGCCTCTGGCACAAGGGTGTTTTTGCTGAGCTGTTTCTCTGTGTGAATGGAAGACCTTTTTTTTTTTTTCTAAAGTTGAGCATGTCAGAAGATATTTCATGGGCAGTACCCATTTAGCTGCAGTGGCAGTTATTGTTGCTCACTTGCTTTTTGTGTTTCCTTCTCATGTTCCTGGCAGACGTGACTATGAGACAAAGCCCCCAAAACTCAGGCTGCTGGCAGAAATCCGGGCGAATCCACACAAAAATGATCTCAACTGGAAGGCTGAGCCAGAAGCACCCATTGATTACTGCTATGTTCGCCCTAATCACATCCCCACTATAAACTCCATGTGCCATGAATTCTTCTGGCCTGGTAAGATTCCTCCAGTGCTTGGGTTTCCAAGAAAAAAGTGGTATTGGTCAGAAAAAAAACATGATCTTGGGCCAAATTTTTCTTCAGTTGAAGAAACCCATTCTCTGATGTCACAGGAAAGCATTTGAGGTGGAGACATGGGTTTGGTGTCTTTGTCTCTTGAGATGAACTAGAACTGGGCAATTAGACCCTAATTAGCACAGCACTTAAAAAATACATGCCAATTAATTTAGTAGTTAACAAAACTTAAGCATCCAGTGAAATGCTTTGCAGAATCAGGGGTTGAAATAAACAGCTTTATACCAGAGATTACTGTTCATTACCTTTGTGAGAAGGTCTCTTCCTGATAGCCATAAGCTGGCTATGTCAGAGGGAAAGTTGGGAAGTCAGAAGAGGAGTGGCTGAGGTCACTTGGTCTGTTCAGCCTGGAGAGGAGGAGGCTGAGGGGAGACCTCATCATGGTCTGCAGCTTCCTCAGAGGGGAAGCAGAGGGGCAGGCACCAATCTCTTCTGTGATTACAGGACCCAGTAGAATGACTCTGAAGCTGTGTCAGAGGAGGTTTAGGTTGGATATCAGGAGAAGGCTTTTCACCCAGAGGGTGGCTGGGCACTGGAACAGCTCCCCAGGCAGTGTCACAGCACCAAGCCTGCCCAAGAGGAGTTTGGACAATGCTCTCCAGCACATGGTGTGATTGTTGGGCTTGTCCTGTGCAGGGCCAGGAGTTGGACTCGATAATCCTTGAGGGTCCTTTCCAACTCAGCTTATTTTGTGATTCAATGAATTGCTTTTAGAACTGTAGACTCTGCTGTGATGTTGTTTATTTCTTCAAGCCTCAGTATTTACAAGGTGTGGGAAAGATTAGGTTGTATTTTTCTGTGCCATTTCTGGAACTGCAGGTTCTTTAGGGATAATGGCTGCCCTTTCTGGGGGCAGTTATGAGCCTGCAGTCCTTAGTTCTTGTGAAATAATAACAGGGATGTTCATCTGCTGCATGCATCAGTTTCTAATCATTGAACAGCACAGTAGACTAATTTAGAAAAGCCCAGTACAAACAGTACACGCCTTTATTCCAGGTAACTGTTTGCTTTGTGTTTTGATTTGCCAATGGTGATTCAGCAGGGCTGTAGCTCAGCAGTGCCTATATGCTGCAGGAGCTCTTTTTGCTATTCATTATGCAAATTGTACAGTGTGGGGAAATAACCTGCCACACCTTTCCTTTTACAAGCTGTTTTGGACCTTGTGAGAGACGCTTGCAATCCCAGCAGAGGCTGAACCGCTTTGTCATAGTCTCTTCTCTCCTGATAATGCATTTGAAGTTCTGGCTAAGCTGGGTTGTACCTTCAATAAGTTCTTCAGGACTCCTCTGTTTTATTTAACATAAGGAGCATGGGTGTGTTTCACCCAACTGTGAATTAAATCATTAAATCAGAAAGCTGACACTACCATCAGTCTCCAAACAGGAATCCAAATCTTTTCCATGGTGAAAAAATTCTGAGGCTGGGATGTGATTGTTACACCTTAGTTCTGTTTTAGCAGAAGAGGGAAGTGAGTAAGTTATGCTTGAGAGGTAAAGCCTGGATGCAAAGAGTTTAGCTGGTACAGCTTGGGGGTGGGAGGCAGAGTTATGCAACTGGGTAAGCATAATTAAGCCAGCATTTAGTTCTTCTGTCCTTCCAAGTCTTTCCTTTCAGAGCTGTTCTTGCTTCTCCCAAGGCAGAACTGCATTTCCAGGTAGTGACTGCAAATGAGCTGGTGGAAGAGACATTCCCCGGTGTTGTTTCTCACAGTGCCTTGGTGCCCTAACGGGAAACCTCTCCCTAGTGGGAAGCGTCTCCAGTGGTAAACCATCCTGAGCTAAGCATCTTCCTACAGGAAAAACTGCACCTTTGCAGAGATGCCAGCACCTGGGGCAATGAGTGTTCCTGTCCAGACACGCTGCAAGGCACTCCACAGGCAACACACTCCCTATTGCCAATTGATCCCTCCCACGTCTTGCTCCACCCAGCTTACTCTCGAGCAAGAAAATAACTTACCCCCTTCTTGGGGCCTGGTGCCTTATGAAGTCTTGCATCTCATCAGGAGTGATTACTAGAAAACATACTCTGCAGTTTTGTTACCCCATGTTACAAACTTACTGCAATTGCCAACTTGAGGCTGGAGCAAACATCTCCTGTCTTGCATCTCATTTAGGATCTGTCCACACAAATAACCCAGCAGTTGGTGTTCAGTGCCTCGAGCTGCACTGCTTGGTGCTGACGGGCTGTGTGGATGCTCTAGGACTGCAGAGCAGAGTGATTAGACAAGGGAACAATCTCCCAGCCTCTATGTGTCCAGAGTCTGACTCACAGAAGCATCGCTACCTGAGAGGCTACTTTGTCCCTCAGGTTAGAGAATTTGCATGCTAAAAGCAGGTGTTTTGATAGCCTTGGAAGCTGTGGTCAGGCTCACACAGTGCAGCTCCACAACCAGCTGAGTGAGCACGAAAGAGCAGTAAGAGCTCCAGGCAGGAGAAAGACTCCATAGCAGGCAATGCTACCAAAGCTGAAGCCCAGTTTCATGTGTGCTCCTTCTGAAGAGAGTTGAGTTTTGATTTTCAGTTTCATCCTTGAGTCATTTGAAAGGAAATCAGTTTTGTCAGTTTTTCCACACAAGCTTCCCTGCTAAGCAGATCTTGTTTTGTCTGCTTTGTTGTATAATCTTTTCCCTTCATCCTTACCTGGCAGGGGAGACACCAGGGTCAGGCGACTGGTTTTCCCAAGGCAGGGTTCATCCCCTGCACTCTGGGTGTCCTGACCCCTGGGATTTCCCAAAATGTGGGAAATTTGGCTGGATATTAGTAGTAACAGAGGACTGCTCCAGCAGAGGCCTTGGACTATTCTGTGATGCTGTGATCTCTTGCTATCATAAATTTGAAATAAAGGTAGAAATAAGGGATGGAGTGTTTCTAAAAAGCCTTAAACCCCTGGATTTCAATGACACTTTTCTTTTGGTTTGCAATGCTTACAACTGCTGTTTCTCCCTTTCTTCCTAGGAATTGATTTGTCAGAGTGCCTGCAGTATCCAGACTTCAGTGTTGTTGTCCTTTACAAAAAAGTTATCATTGCCTTTGGCTTTATGGTGCCAGATGTGAAGTACAACGAAGCTTACATCTCTTTCCTGTTGGTGCATCCTGAGTGGAGAAGAGCTGGGATTGCGACCTTCATGATTTACCATCTTATCCAGGTAATGAAATGAAATCATCCTGTGAATCTGCCAAAGAACCAGCTCTCACTTCTTCCTTGTGTGCACACGTGCAGATATTAGAGAGTAAGAACCCTTTTTGTGAATGTTTATGGGAGGAAGTAGCTCCTGCTTTGGAAGTTAAAATGTGTTTAGGAAAACAACCATTTCTGGTCATGTCCTCAGAATTACAGGGATGCTGCACACTTCATCTGTCTTGGGATTAACTCTGTGTTCTTCAGTGGTCAGTAATTTGTGTAAAAGGGATACTGCAAATGGGGAGTTTAAAGGAGAAAATGAAGTAAGAGTAGGCAGGGTCAATTAGAATTATTGCAGCTTTCTTGACTACACCTGAGGTTTATTCCATGCATTAAATCACTTACTGATTTCAATCACTCACTTTCACTTTTATACTCTGGTTCAAATACAGCTGAGTTAAAGTGTTTGCAACCTCATTATTTAAACTGGCTTGCAGTGGTCCTTGTTCCACAGGAGTACTTGGGAAAATTCATCTCAGCTAACTGAACGGGCGAGTTAAAGGAGTTAAACTTCATTAAATCTCTGAATGAATACTGTTATTCAAGTGGCCTTAATTCCATTGATTTTCTTTAATTAAATTGCAGGAAAGGCAGCTTAATTGTGAGTATATATGCAGATATGTGTGCTTTACAGAGCCCAACTCCACAGTTTTACCACTCCCTGAACTCTCTTGGCAGAGCTGCCGATGGGAAACATTTCTTCATTTGTTGTAGTCAAGGTGAGCTTCACTAACAAAAAAACTCACCACTGAAACTGTTTTATCTTCTTTCTTATTTGGCTGAAGAAAGATAGAGAATACTGGCAGAGCCTTGGGGAAACTGATCCATGGTTTGGAAAAGCACTTTCTGCTCCTGTGCCGCCCAAGGGTAACTCCGCACAGTTCTCTGCAGTGTTGACACAGGCCTCTAATCAATATTCTTTAAACTCACCCCTTGCATTTCCCAGGAAGCTCTTTGTGAAGTGTTGAAGGAAATTGCCCTCAGCCCAGTCTGTTGATGTGGTATGTCAACACCCAGTGGGAACAGGCGCCAAGGTTTGCAGGGATCCAGCAGGTGGACTCTCAGTAACTTCTCTCTCCAGCAGAGCTGGGATGCTGGAGTTGGCAAGTCAGCCACAGAAAATCCTCACGCCCTTTTGTAGGATGTATCACATCAACTAACCTAATCCTGCTTGCATGAAATTCCCTGTTGAAGAAAGGCAAGCAGATATGACAGATTTGATCTGATTAGGCACACTAGCAATGAGACATCAGCACTGTATGTTTAGGTCACATTAGGTTTATTTTGCTGTTGCTGACTTTCTGACAGTGCTAGAAGGAGTTTAGTCCTGTAGAATAATGTTGCTTTGTCTCCAGGTGCTGCTTTGCAGCTGCTTGGGCTTGGGGTCTTTGTAGCTTGAGACACTGATGCTGTTTGGATTAGGAGTAGGTTGCTGACTTTGGACAGTGTGCTGAGTTTGGGGCTGAATTCTCGGGAGCAGCATAACTTAACAGGAAAATGTTTTGATGCAAATGGTGGTGGCTGGTTTTGCTGTCAAAATGTATCTTCTTATTCATCTGTCCCAGAGGACTAAACTGCATTTTCTTAATGATCTCATTCAAATTTTTTTTCCCCAAAATGGCTTCCAATTATTTCTTTTTTTCTTTCCCTCCTTAAATTCCTGGGAGTTTTCCCCTTGAATGTTCTATCTTGGAGATTTCCAGAGGGTATTACTGTTCCCACTTAAGAGTTACAATACACTCAATATGCATGGAATGCTATTAAAACTCTTGATGAAAGCATCTTAATCAGAGTGTTGCTGGTTAGAATTTAGGATCTTCAAGGTAACTTCAGCCATGTTATTATTTGCTGTCTGAACTGAATTTCCTGCCTTCTCAGGAGGTGAGTGCTGTGCCCTGAAGGATGGGAGAGGAGCTGGGTGGGATAGGCAGGAATTCCAGTGTGACAGCACAGAGGTGCTCAGGCAGTCTCAGAGAGCTCAGCTCTGTTTGCTGACAGGGAGGAGTGCAGAGCCTGATCTTCTGGCACGTTTTGTCTTTTCTTCAGGCCATTGTATTTGAGATCAGGGCTGTACACCAAAATTATTTTGAATTAACAATTACTTTAGCAATTGACAATGGAAAGATGACAAATTATAATCCTGAAACCTGCTTTCAGTGTCAGAGAATCCATGTTTCACAGAAACAAGGGCTTGGAGGAGCAGCAGCAGTGGTGCCTTTGCTGTTGCTATGTGTGGTAACTCCTGGGCCAGGGCCTGTAATTTTTCTCACATTTCCTCAGTACCTTGGATCCTTGAGCTGATGAATCTCCTCACCTCCGCATTCCCCCAGAGGCTCGTTCTCTTGCAGTGATACCTCCTTTTTTTTCCTCTCCCCCTCCCTCGGCAGACCTGCATGGGCAAGGACGTCACCCTTCACGTCTCTGCAAGCAACCCTGCTATGCTGCTCTACCAGAAGTTTGGATTTAAGACCGAGGAGTACATTTTGGATTTTTATGACAAGTATTACCCCTTGGACAGCAAGGAGTGCAAGCACGCCTTCTTCCTCAGGCTGCGACGCTGAGCTGCCGGAGGGGTCTGGGGAGCTGGGAAAAGCCCAATCCATCCAAAAAACTCCCCCAGCTTTCCCAACTACCCCAGGTGGAGGACGTTGGCTGCCACAGCAGAGCTGGAACAGGCTGATGTGTTTACCCCTAGGACTTTAGATGTCAACAGTGAGACGTTGTATGTGGAAAATACAATCCAAGAGGATTGATTACTGTGTTCCAAGGGGAGAGGCCTGGAAATGCCAACTGGGATACTCAAACTACTGGAAAATTGAAATTCCGTATGGGGTATTTTCCTGCCACTGTTACTTTGGAGAGCCTCATTAGCAAACAAACAGAAATACCAAACAAAAAAAGTGTTTCTCACTTCAGAGGGGCCCCATGGATTTCAAGTTTTGAAACCTGTCCAAAAAATGTTGCAGGTTTTTTGTCTTTGTTTTTGTTTATGGGCAAAAATGAACACCTAAACTTAAACCATTCAGTGTTTCTGTGGTTTGATTGCTTTGTTAGGAACTGTCTTGAGTCTGTGAAGGGAAATAAGGTATTGGTGCCTGTAGCTGGATGTTAACTTTAGGAAAGTTCTACACATGCCAGATGAGTAGTCCTGGAACCATGTTTCAGGAATACTGAAAAGCATTCAGATTCCTGTTGTCCCCAGTACAAGGCTCAGAGGAGACACCTTCGTTTTGCTCCTTCCCTGCTGCCTTCCCTTCTCGTTTGCCCCACGCTCAGTGTGAAGTTCTCGTAGTACGCAGTGTTTTGTGTTCAGCAACGGTGTCAGGTGGGTTTGCGTCTAGGCAAGGCAGGGCACCACAGCTGCCACATCAAGTCTTTGGAATCTTTCCACCTCTCTGCCGGTTCTTGGCCGGCAGACCAGCCCTTTGGGCACACCTCTAACCACAGAGCAGCCTCACAGTCTCCAGCACCCACCTCCTCCTGCTACAGGTGCTCTGGCTGGAGGAAACTCAGAGCAAAAGTCAGCGGGGATGTTTGAAATGCGGGCTCTGATTTGTGGAAGCAGTCTGCTCACAGCTTGGAGGGAGAAGAGGGCAGAGGTGGCCCAGGTCCAGTTCTTGGAAGCACCTAGGCTCTAAGTATCAGTAAAGAGGAGAGCAAAGAATAAACAGAAATACTCAAGAATTAGAAAATACAACCCAAACAGTTTTTATGGTAGTGGCTCTTGTCCTTTTCCACAGTGTAGCAGCTTTTTTCCTTCCCTGACTCAGTGCAGATGAAGAGAAAGCTGCACTGACCAAAAGTCAGGCTGTGCATTTTAACATCCACTGGGATGGTCCTTTCATAGCAAGCCCACAGAGAGCTGCATACCAAACGTGACTTTTTTGTCATAAATGTACTGTGTGTACCTGTTGGCTACTTGACTACAGCAGTAGTTGCCCTAGTGGAGTCTTCATTTTGGTAACAGAAGAGAAAGGGACACAAAATGTGTTTTTGTGTAGCCAATGTCCATCACTACCAACACAAAACCAGTGGCAGTGGGAGGGGAAAGCAGCCCAGCCAAGGGTTGTGTGTCCGAATGTCCATGCACATTTCTGCCTGTTTCATGACTATGTGAAAATTTTCAATGTTCTTAATGTTTTGAGTTAGCTGGACTTTGAAAGGAAAGAAATATATGTCTTTATGAATGGAATTAAAGCCCTTTCCTTGGAAAAACCTGTCTGTAGTCATGGTGTTTGTTAAGGTGTCTCTCCATTATCTTATTTCATTGGAATCTAGCGAGTTCCAGTATGGCCCTAAGAGGATGTGTGTGGGCCACTGACCCAGACAAGGACTTCCTCATGTCCCTGCAGGCACGCCCATAGCAGGCGCTTACAGGCAAGGCCTTAGCAGGCTCTTCCTTTCCAGACGGAATTAGGAGATATAAAGTGGTCTGAAGAAGATGACCAGTTCTGCATTGTCTTCTTAAAGGTGAGCATGAAGGATTTGAGGACCATCTTGCTCTGTGGCTTTGTCCCTCAGGGACTCCCAAGTGATGACGCTGTTCCAACAGCCCTGTGACACCTGCTGTGCTGCAGACAGCTTGTTTTATCCAGCTCCTTCATTTAACCCCAGATCCTCAAAGGCCACGAAGGGATCTCAGGGTGGGAGCCACGGCTTTGCAAAGAGTGAGGTTCTTCTAATGGGCGTAGTGAAGGAAGCAGACGGTGCTCTCAGCCCTCTGTTTCCCTCCTCGAGCGTGGGGAGCCCGGATGCGACCGCAGCACCGAGAGGAAGAGCCAAAGGCAGCCGAACAAAGGATGATAAAGGCGAAACCTCCCCCTTTGCAAATGGGGCAGCGAAGCCCGAGTGTTTCCCCGAGCTTTGATTCGCCGCTGCCAAGGCGAAGGCGGCCCTGTGGGCGGCGGCTCGGGCGCCGTGAGGGCGGCGGGCCCGCCCCGCTCCCGCCCTGCCCCGCGCGCGCCGCCGTTTGAACGCGGCCATGGAGGGGCTGGCGGCGCTGCCCGACGTGTGGCGGCTCTACTTCCCCTCCGTCCGCGCCGCCACCTTCCGCAACTGGCCCTTCACCGAGGGCTGCGCCTGCACGCCCGAGCGGGTGAGCGCGGGGCCGGAGAGGTGGGGGGTGGGAGCGGGACCGGGAGCGGGCGCTGACGGCCTCCCCTGTGCCTACAGATGGCGGCGGCGGGCTTCGTGCATTGCCCCAGCGAGAACAGCCCCGACGTGGCGCAGTGCTTCTTCTGCCTCAAGGAGCTGGAGGGCTGGGAGCCCGACGATGACCCCCTGTGAGTAGCGGGGGGATCCCTCGGCCTCTGTCCCCATCGACGCCGCCCCGGCCTGCGGGAGAGCGGCTGCGTGTGGCTCCTTGGGCGCTGCTGCCTTCGCCTCTGTTTTCACTTTCTTTCCGCCTCTTTTCAGGGAGGAACACAAAAAGCACTCCGCGGACTGTGGTTTTCTTTCTCTTCAGAAAGAACCTGCTAACCTGACGGTGCAGGAGTTCCTGAAGCTGGACAAAATGCGAATGAGGAAGGCACTTGTACGTACACGGCATCTTTTGTTTGGATTGTTAAGCTGGCCTCGTTCCTTACCACAAGGCTTTGTGCAGAGCGCTTTGTTGCATCCAGGCTCGGGCTGGACCAGCCGGTGTGCCCTTTCCTGGTTCTCAGCCATGCCTTAGGCAGGATGTATCCCACTTTCCCCTTGAAGCTGCACGATACTCGGTGGTAGACAGTAACATATTATTTTTACTCTTTGCAGAAAAAAGAGATTTCTCAGATGGTGACCAAGGTTGAAGATAAAGCCAAGATCCAGCGTTGTGGTATAAAGAATCTGGCCTAGACTGCTGTCTTGTCCATATGCTGCGGCACTGCCCCTGTGACTGAATGGCCGTGTTTCCTGAGGCTGCTTCCAGACTGATATCCCTGAGAAGCAGAGGGAATTCTGCTTCACTCTTCTGAGTCTGCCTGGGAAGTACCTGAGGTTTGATGCATTGCATACATAATCTTTTTCTGCAGGGAGTCTCCTGATTTTCCTGCTGCTTTTTTAAGGATTATTATTTGTGGGTTTGCTTGTTTGGTTTTTTTTTTAAATCCATCTGTTTAGCGATATTGCTGTCTCATACTGGTAACTCTGGTGCTAAAACTTGTATTTCTGATAGGAGTTGACATGCATTTCCATTTTTGTATGGAATACCTGTGCTTTTAGATACTTTGGGACATAGAAAGGAGAAGGAGTTTTAAAAATACTTCAGGGATTTAGGATTGTGGCTAATAACACTGAGCTATACCACATCTCAGTGTGCGTGGTGTTCTTGTAAACTTGTGTTTGTAGTTGGCTGCTTCCTCATGTTGATGCATTTATAAATAAAAGTTGAAGGCAGAACAAAAAAGTAGTTCTGTTCAATTTTCTGGACGATAAGAATCTGACCTTTACTCTAGTGGACTGCTCTGATTTTAACATGAAAAAAGAAAATAAGCTCATCAGTTACAGCTTGCAGTGTTGTTGCTCACATGTCAAACTCTCATAAGCAGTGTTCATCGGGCATTATAGACATTTCAGAGACACTGAAATTTATCTGTGCCTGGGAAGGTTTGGTTTGTCCCTTTGTTTGGAAAGGAAAAGAAAATTTGCAGAATAGAGTGCAGTCAGAGGGGAATTGTGCTCTGAACTGCCAAAAAGGAATGGGGCAGTCTTGGAGACAATATTTGACTGTTACAAGGCCCAAGGCAATCACACAGGGTCGTGGATTCTGCAGACAGAACTGGACACATGTGATCAGGTGCTCCCAAAGTCAAAGAACCTTCAGCTTTATTTGGGAAAAAGTTTGTTGTAATAACACACTGATGAGAACAATGTTCCTGTGTCTCATAAGTTTGTTCAATGTTCTCTATCCAGACTTACTTGGAGCAGTGAAATAACCTTATTATCTCCAGCTGCAATGGCCAAATCCAATGCTGAGTGCCCTGCTGCATTCTTCTTTTGCACGCTTGCATTGCAGCTGTAAATACAGAACACATTGGTTTAAACTGCTTAAATTCATTGCAAGTGACTGCACTTAGTGATGGAGTGGCTTGTAGGTGAATGTTGATGTGGAGTAACTTTGGAATTTCTGGCTGCTCCTTCCCGCAGGGACACGGGGCAGGCTCTGGCCCCCAAGTGGTACCTACCCTAACAGGGCTCGGATGCACTCCTCTCCCTCCAGTCCCAGCAGAACTGCCTCATGGAGAGCTGTGTTGCTGTGTCTGCACAGGAGCAATGAGCAATGCACTTAGTACCTGAGGAAACTGCAAATAAGGCTTAGGAAAATGAATAGGAGGATACAGAACACACAAGAAGTGTGGTAGGCTTTGGTGGGGTTCATCATATTAAGCTGAAGTGGATGGGGAAGGGAACTAAATAGAACGGCAGCTTTTATAGCAGAAGTTATGAGAAATCTTCAAAGCTGGCAACTGGAAGAGGGAGTATGGATACTGTCATTGAAAGGGGCAGATTTGTGGAGGAGAAGGCGGGGTTTAGTTCTCTCTAAAACTGGAGCACGTGTGATTTTTATTTGGTAAAACTTGGAAAGAGCCAAGGCAGAGGATCGGAGCTCACTTACGGCCCTGACTGCTGGTCAATGTCAGCCCCTTTCTGCACCAGAGGGGAGATGGCTCCTGTGTGCTTGTTCAGGACAGCAACTGTGAGGGCAGGGCGCTCCTCCTCGCTCAGGGAATTGGGGTCAGCTCCCTGGAACAGAACAGAAGCAAAGGGGGCTGGTAAAACCAAACAGATTCTTCAGCTTCCACCTTGCTTTTGTATTGTGCCAATTCAAGTTGGCAAATGGGCTTCATGCTCAAGACAGAGAGAGGTTAGAAGTGTGTTGTTTTGCTTTCTTCTGAAAATGTTTGTAATTCTCTAGCTGAAAGCCAGAGTAAATGTGTGTAACAGGAGCCAAATGAAATCCCAGAGCAGAATACAGAGTTTATGCTTGCTTTTGCTATACAGAGGACTTGATCCTAAATTCTAAAACGAATACATTTTTTTTTGTCTTTTAACAAACCCAGAGAAGACTGCCTTATGCACCGACCAAATAGAAATGTGGGGAGAACATCTGTAAATGTAAAACAGGCTCTGTGTTCTCTAAAACGCTCTTTCAATCTTAAGAGTGATATTGCAAGGCTGTTGCTTCCTAATCATCAAGCTGAAGTGCATTCCAGGCTAATATTCGTGCAATAAGCAGCCAAAGAGTTGAAAAAGGAAATTTCAGCAAGTGTAACTTACATCACTGAGCAATTGTTCTATGAAGGTGATTCTTCCTTTCCCAGTCTGACCCAGTTCATCCAGCAGCTGTCTGGACTCCGGCTGTGGAGACAGCCAGGAACATTTCACGCAGGGAAAATACAAGTAGGTGGGTCAGATTCTGCCTTGGAATTAAAGTGCAAAATGCACACAGTGGTATGAATTCAATGTTTCTGAGTCTCATTGTTACTAATCCCTGACTTCTTTGGGAATGTCTTTCTTAACCTGAGCAAGCGTTGGGTTATCCTGGCTAATATCTCACTGCTGAGGTCTTCATTCAGCAAACGTGTCTGCAAATGATTCACTTTACATCAATGCAGGTCTTCAGGGCTGTACAAAGATCTGCTCAGTATACTAAAATTAAACATAGGTACATGTTTAGGAGTAAAGTTTGAAGCTTCCAGAACCTGTGGAACAATTTTCTTTTAAAAATGTGTATGTTTTTGCCTCAGTGAAATTAAATTAGTTTACTAAATCTTAACAAACAAACAATAAAACTTTAAACCTTTTCCTTTTATTTCCTTCCAGATTTCAACCTTTTCTCATTTTGAAATGTGATATGGACATTTCCCATTTGAATTTTTCCATGTCATTACTGACAATCCCTTTAGTAGACTGTTCTTTCAAGAAATTTGGTCTCTACTGGAAGTAAATCTTGCTTCTTTAATTAAACTAGGCCTCTGTTGAGTCAAATGTTGTAAAGTCAAGGGAAGATGACAATATCTGAGTATGATGTTGCTTTCAAAAAAATCTTTTAAGAGAATCATTGCAACAGTCCTTAGGTCTAATGCAGTGTCAAAATTGAATGGGTTCAAAATGAGAGGAAAAAAATCTAATTAAACTCTTAGTAGAAAAGCAAATTACTTACTTTCAGTTCTGAACTAAGTGTCAGTTACCAATGCTCAGGTTTTATATTACGTTGGACTTTTATCCCATGCCCCTAGTCAGGGTTAAGACCTTTCTATTTTAGTGCCCAGATGTCCTCCTTCATGTATTACTGCTCTATATAAATCTTTTTTCCTGTATTTGCAGAAGATACTTACAGAGAGCTTATCTTCCTGTCCCATGAGTGTTCTTGACTTGGTTCTCTTTATTTTGCCTCTTGAATAGAAGAGATTACGATCATCTCTGCCTACCAGAAAGGAAAACAAATGTTAATTCAAAGCAAGGTCAGTATCCTAACTAGAACTTGGAGGAGAAATCTGGAAATAATTTATCCACAATCGAAGCAGTATTTATCAGTTTTCCACATGAGACAGTGATGAAATACTTGTTGTAGTTCATACTGGTTTTAACAAAAGCTTTGCATGGCTCCCAGTGCAGTAACTGCCTCTTGCCAAGCCTCAAACTGGAAGCACAAAGTGGATGAAACTTAAATGTGAATTAAGTATATCAAATGATGCTGTAGGAATTCCTGAATTGTAATGATGACTTTACAACTGGTTGATTTAATGAAAACCTAAGTCCAATATGAGATGCCCAAAATGCTGACACCAGTGGGAGATTGCAGTTAAACAACATTTGTGCATGGATGTATTTTGTAATTTCTCATCTTTGCCAAATACACCAGAGCTAGCAGTCCCTGGCATATTGATAATATTGATATTTATAGTCCCTATTGTAAAAGAGTATGTGAAGCATCAAAAGTTTTAGTGCTATAATGAAAATACTGCTGTGAACTGTGGCTGCAGTTCATTGGTCTTCTCAACATTCCAGGGATGAAGTATTCCCAGGAGTTTTTGAAAGAGTCTGTATATTGCTTAAATCTCAACTCAGACACATTTTGAGACTTAAAAGATCAACTTAAATAGGCACAGACTGTTTGCCTGCCTCGGTCTCTAAGCTTCCAAGCACTACTTCTGTATTCCTGACTGCTGTATTTATGGTCTACTGTAAAGACAGGGAAAATCTCACCAAAATTAGTCTGACTGCTATCCTGTCCATCTGTGACTTCTCTTCCAGCACTCAGGTAATCATTGCTGAACTTCACTGCTTTGTTAGGATGAGTATCCTGTAGAATCATCAAATGCAGGCAGTTATTAATATTTTTATATAATGCTGCTATAATCTTAGTGGCACAATGCTGTTGCATATGAGAAGATATATAGGCTTTGAATATCAGTGTCAGATTACCACAAGACATTATCACAGGTAATTGAACTCTGATTTGAGGCAAAATTGTGTAGCAATTTTTTCTGAACCTTGTGTTAGGTATTTCTTTTGATTTAGAAAAAAAATGTGATACAATGTCACTTAATGAAATGAAGATTTTCATCCAAATCAAAGTTCCTACCACTTGAGAAATTTCACTTCTGAAATGATGTGATACGGCTTTTCAGGCCTCACATGGCAAGGTAAGCTTTCCAAGATTCCACACAAGAGACACAGTCTGAATTTTGGATTTTTGAAATGACAGCTTTTCATCTTTGAAAAGCTGGAAACGTATATGTTGTGGTTTTTGGAAGATGGTAATTATTGAAGTAGAGATTCCAGATTTTGAATAGAGTTAACAGGAGCTCTGATGAAAGTTATCTCCAAACTATTGAAAATTACTAAGCTTAGTATTTAAGAACACAGTTTGCAGGCTGAAGAAAAGCAGGATCTGAGATCAAAAGCTAAGGCATGCTAGAATCATCAAACAACATCAGCTGAAAGAAGAAAGTTAATACAAATAGCAAACTAACAAAATGTGAGATGATAGCACCATAACCATGAAGTCTGGCTTAATCAGGTAAGGATACCTGTTCATCCAGCTCCAACAGAGGAAGAAAGATTCTTTTCTCTGAAGTGATAAGTTAACACACTCTGAACAAAAGCATTTCTTGTTTAGACCTGAATTTAAAATATATCAGCATTACACTGCTCTAGTGAAGCTTTAGACCAGCTGCCTCTCAACAGGCCCCATCCCATGAACTGACCTTGTTTATAGCAGCAAAATTCAATGTAATAGTGACTTCATAGTCATCTTCAGAGATGGTAGCATAATTAATCTTGAAAGAAAGAGCAGCCATTAGTATGTCTCAGCAAAAAAACCCACAGAAGAACTTTTCAGAGTAAGTCTTGCTGATGGTGTTTCTTGTGCAGCCAACGCACAAAATCACACGTGTAGCCTTTGCATACTTGTGGTATTGTGCCAACACTTCCCATGTCAATGAGAAAGGGGCAGGTGTTTTTTTGAGTAACTGGAAATTTCACAACAACTGAAATGCCAAATTAATCCCAAACTGTAATGAGGCTGCATTTCAAGGAAGTTCAGTTGTTCTCCACTGAGATTTTGTAGCTGCATTAAAGGCTGTGTTGTTCTTGGGACTCCCAGATCTAGGAGAACTGGTAGCTGCTTTAGTGACACCAGTCTGGGGAAGCACAGTCAGTATTAAAACTTTGGTACCTTTGTGTATCAATTCCTTGAGGTAAAAAGTCTATGGAAGTCATACAAAAATGAGTGCATGGGGGATCATAAAGAAGTGGAATGAAGATTATATTGCAGCTGGTTGAGAATTTTGAGGTAAGGTTGATTATATTTCTAATCCACATGAAAAACTGAAAAAGCAGAATTAAACCCAGATGGCTGGCATCTGCTTTGAACCATTTCTGTTACTTTTGGGGGGCATTGATTTTTAAGACAATAAACTGACAAAAGGCCAAGAAGAAGCAGGAATAGCCTTCCCTAGGCAACTTTATATATTTCAGGCCTATCCTTTTGAATCCTCTAGCAGAGGAAACAAGTTGCAATGGACTGTACTTCAACTCCATTAAGCAGATATTCTCTTACAGTTGCACTGCAGCTTCTGAAGATCCTGGTGGACAGTAGGTCTCAGTGGATATAGAAATCAGGTACAAAATATCTACTGGAGTGTCTGCTACTTAAGAAGGAGTCCTAGAAGGTTTTTACTTTCTTACTGTATAAAAGCAGCTGAGCAAAGGTTTTCTTACTCCCCTTATAACTCTTAGGTGAGAGAGTAGGAATTGCCATTGGAAAAAAAGCAGAAAAAATTCTCCAGGAAAAGGCTGACCAAAAAATGAAACTACCAAACAAGACAAATGACATATACAAACAGGTCAACATCTAAAGAAAAGGGAGGCATTTATTTTTCCAGTGTTTATGTAGCAGCCACAATTTATTTTTCATGACTCTCCATAGGAAGATATTACTCACAAGCTCCTTCCTACCTTTCCCATATGAGGTTCTCCAATCAGTGTTCTGAATTCAAGGTTGTTCTGGGCATAGCTTCTAACATGAGCACAAACATGATCCAGCTGTTTTCTCCAGCAACCTGTTCATAGGGAGTTGAGCAGGAGAAAAATCCTTAAAATGTGATTAACATTCCTTCTAGTCAAGTGATGGAAGATTCAAAGATAACATAATTTCACTGAGATAAAAAACCAAAATATGCTGTAGAAAATTCTTCTTATCAAGAAAATGAGAAGGAAGTTACACCCTAAAAAGCCAGTTGAAACACTGTTTTATCCATAGTTATAATTCATCCTTAGGGCCCTCTATTCACAACAAAGCCATGTCTTAGAATGATCCTTAGGAGTCAAAACTGATCCTATGTAAAGGGAAAATCTCACACTATTCCAGATCATAAGAAAAGAAAATAGTAAAATATTACAGTTAAGCAATTATGTATTATTGAGCTCAGTGGATTTGGGATAACTGACAGGGCAACAAGCCAAATCTGAAAACTGCAAACACCCAAACTCAGGATACCCATTCTGGTCTGTGTAAATTATCCTCCAAATAAATTCCTTTCAATTATATGAGTGAGAGCATATTAAAAGCTTAAGCATTCCTGCTCTTTTGCCTGTCAGGATCTCTGGGCAAGAGTCAGCATTCCTTATGCTGATACAGGGCACAAAACATGAGAGGCTGAATGTGCCTGGATTAAAAATTCATTTTAAGCCATTGAGAGCTTTTGCACCTCCTCTCCCGGCAATTCCAGAACTACATTTTGTTTTAAACTGAGAAAAAAATAAAAGGACTTGTTCTCATTTTTAACTGATTGTTTTCAGGATCTGGCTAATTTTCTTTTTTAGCATCCACATGGGAAGTACAGAGCATGATTCATTTTGTTGTAAATAAATTATGTAGGCTTGACAACCTCATTTAACTTACACAATGCAGCTGCTCTGACCTTATCCTTTCCTTCATGTTAAGTGAAGCTTAAAACAGAGAAAAGAGACCAAGCCAGAAGAAAAGTGCTGCTCTGGCTTTTAAAAGACAAAGCAAGGGCACAAAGAGTTTTGTGCTTAGAAGACTCAAGGTTGAACTGGTATGACAAACTAAACCAACAAATCTTACTTGTTAAGCAGCTTTAAATGAATAGAAAAAGAAGGATCCACAAAACAACATAAATTGTTCCCTGCTGTGGTCTCATATGCAAAAACTAATACAAATTGAAAGTAGTGTTTAAAACATCTAAAATAGAGTATTTGGTGAGTGATCTCTCCATAGAAATCAGTATTACATGCAATAAAGTGGTTCATAACTAGCCCAGATCCCCAGATTTTATTTGAAAAAAATTCAGATGATCAAGTACATACTCTTACATGGTTGATGTTTTATTAGATCTCAGAGGATTTTTGGCAAACCCATTGATGGAATATTTGAATCCATGCTGCCAATAGCAGACTACACCTGTATTATACTGATTTAACCTTTGTTACAGTAGAAAAGGAAAATTCTTCTTTGTAAAATTTACCTGGTAAATGTCTTGCCTCTTGTTTAAAACAGACTGAAAGTACAGCAAAAAAAGAAACAGTACACACCACAGGATTAGTGTTTTGGTGCTGCTGTTGTTTGCTCCTCTCTTAACTGTTTAGTATTTTTTTTTTAATCTTCACACATGAAAAGAAGGTTAGTTAATAGTTGACATTGTCAATAAATAATAATGTCCACCATTTTATTTAATCACTTGTACTAAAAAACTTTAATATCAAATGTCTAATCCTGTTTCGATTGAAGAAATAATGGTCATATTTGGCATATATAGACAAGATTTTCCTGAGTGCGTGGTCTTGTTGATACAGATAGTTTCAAGCCACGTACCCAACTCAGCATGAACTGACTGTACGAGACATTTATTGATTTATGGAATGAAATAAGTTCCTCAGTCCAGAATACATTACACAGTGCAACTTAACAAAATTACCTCTGCTAAGTGGATAAAAGTGAGAAGAATTCAAAAGCAGCTCAAAATTTCTTCTCAACCTTTCCCAGTGATGGCGGTTCTTATTCATAAGTCAAGAACTGTACTTCTGTGTTACTTTGGTTTTTTTCTTAGCACTATTAGGGGCCAATCCTTTTTTATCTCTGACTAAATTGAGAACGTCCCTGACATGTTGAGTCAAGTGTTGTATTTCCTACAGTGATGCCTAAGAGAACATGTCACGTTTCAGAGGAAGGGAGAAGGAAAACAGATTTCCCCAGTGATTATTTTAAAAATCAGAGTCCATCTGAATACAGATACACAGAGTCAAAAGAGGAAATTCTAACATTCATTAGCAACCTTTACTACTCAATAGAAAATTAATTCTGATAACAGCCTGAGGAGTTGACCATCTGATTGCTGAAGAGAGCTAGATGAGAAAGTGGATCTAAAAGAGTAACTGCTCCTCCAAACCAGGGTTTGGTACTGTAATGATTTAAAATTAAGTCATTCTATGGATTGCCCAGCTGGACTGTCCTGTGAGATTAAAGACAATTTTGTCCACTCAGCCATTTATTAGATTCCTAATTAATACTGATGGACTGTCTTCAAGGGTTTGGGATCCAGATCAGCTGAAGATTTCTCAGGATAGTAAAACTAAAACCTGTAAAAATGGCAAGCATTTAATGACAGCAAACAGTCAAGTGATTCCACAAAGAACAAAGTGACCACAAAACTCACTGTGAGAGGAAGTTGTCTGCTGTAATGTTACTGCTCCTACTGTACTCTGTGAAACACTCTTCAATGAGTGATGTCTTCATAATGCTATTAAGAATCCCTTCCTCTAGTTTAGTTTTTTTTTGCTTCTGAAGCTTCTATAATTTATTCCACAACAGCACCCCAAACAAGTTCCTCATGTAGACACAGTTCCATCATATTTTCAATAGCGCTGATCACCTTTGTTTCAGAGTTTTTTTTTATCAATATCCTTGCAGGTGCCATCACAGCTCTACCTGAACTTCACATGGCAGGGGCTGGGGAGGGTGCTGGGAACTGGGAGCTGTTCACTGGTTTCCAATTCAAATACAGGACACCTGCCTCCAGTCTTGTGGGATTTGAAGAAACCAAACTGCTACCAAATTAGTAAGGCTGCCCAATTTTGATACTGCTTAAAGCTTTCTTTTAGCTATTGGTGGAGATCAGTGATTGAATTCTAAGGCAGCGCATTTACAAGCGACTGGTGGAAACACAGACTTGTAAAGTCTGTGTAAATCTATGGAAATCAGTGTCCTACTGATGCCACATTCCATAAGCTATAATATTTTCAAGAAAAAAAGCAAGGTCATAAATTGTTTAGAAATCATAAAATCAGAACTACTAACCTTTTCCAGGACTAATGGCTGTCAGGAGAGGCTTATGATCACTCATCTTCTCCAGCTTTTCTTTTTGTGAAATCAGCTCAAGCGCCTTTTTTTCCAACAGTTTGCTGGATGGGTAAAAAAGTCCAGTGGTTTGGGTTCCTTTATCTTTTCTTTCTGTTAGTTCTGCCCTTGATTTGGGTAAGGAAACAGGAGAAGGTAACCAGGCAACTTGAGCCTGTAATTGTTTTGCCTGTGGGGAGTGGAGGAGAAGGGAAAATGTAAGTAATATAGATATAATTCAATGCTTACAAGCATAACTGACCAGAACAGCACACCAAATTGTAAGGGAATTAAAAAGCTAACAGGAAGAATAATTAACAATTTTCACAATTTTAATTACTAGTCTGTAACAACAATGCAACGTATCACAAATATTCAAGCAAAATCTAAATTCTTCATGATTGACAGGGGATGTGTATGCTTTCCGAGAGCAAAAGCTGGCCTTGCTAAGTATTGGACTCTTTCTTGAAACAGTTTTTAAAAAACTACTACATTTTTGTCAAAGAACACCTTGTATCAGCAGACCACAAATAATTCCCAGCCAAAAAGACAAAAGTACTTAAAGAGCTAAGACTTCTGTAAGGCTGATTGTTTCTCACTTTGCCATCTAGAAAGAGGCTGGATCAAGGCCTTGGGCAGAAGCTGCTTTTCAGCAAAACGCAAAACAAACATTTTTGCCCTCCTTGTGCTCCCAGCCCACAGCATTGTCCCAAGGAAATGAATGGAGCTGTGCTGATCCATACCCTCAATGGAGAAGCCTCTGAACTGAGCTCAAGCTGGGGTTTGTAACACTGTATGTCCTACCTCAGAGGATGCCAGTGAGTCCCCATGATCCATGGGACTGCCAGCAGAGCTCTGTCTGGATGGGGGCTCTATGTAGACACCACAACAAACGCAGAAGCGAGCATAGGGCTGGTTGCTGGTACCACACTTGGAACAAGTAAAGTAGGATGGAGGAGGTCCAGGCTGGAAAGGTCAACACAATCAACACAACGTTTCTCACTAGAGAAGCACAGGATGAATGACTCAGGAATGATAAGAGCAGAGAAATGAAATAAAAGGAAGTAAAGTACCACCCCAAGTGCTCCAGTGTAGTACAGGACTAATGGTTATTTATGCTTATAGGAGTGTTTAAAATTTTATGTGCATGCAGCTCACAGAGAATAAATTCTCCTTGATTGTGATCTTAGGTAGAAGCACTGTACAAGGAGAAATTGTTTACATTGATTGTAACTCTACTGAGCAGCACTAAAGTACTTGTCCTTACTGAAGTTAAGGAAGCATACAGTCTAAACAATTGCTTGTTTTGTATCATATCTGGCAATTACCTGTATAGGTGATTAGAGCCCAGAGTTGTTATGGGGAAAACTTGCATTGGGTCAGCCTATACTTTAACCTTTGATGGTAAAGTTACTTTGCCTGAGCACAGGGCTGTTGCATCTCAGCTGATGCAATGATCTGGTGCTTGTTGACCCATTTGTTTGCAACTCTAAACCTTTGGGTCACTGACTGATGTAGGGTCTTCTAAGCTGTTTATTTTTCCATACATATTCCTCTGTGCTCTAAGCGAGTATCTTGATAATAACAGTGTTTGCTGACTGACAGGAGTTTTGCCCAGAGAAGTGTGACATTGCTGCAGAGAAGCAGCAGCAGGTTTGCCTCCAGAGACAGCAGGAGCACGTGCCTTGGCCCCACACCAAGCACAGAAGCAGGCGTCGCTCTCGTTCACACCGTTGCATTTTGAGCACCGAGCTGCCTTCCTTTGCTGGCCCTGCAGAGGTGGGCAGGAGTCTCCTCCAAACACAGGCTGATAAAACAAAATAAGCATTTGGGAAAAAATGCTCCTCATGAAGGAAGGTCCTAATATGGGGCCTAATAACAACAAGCCTAATAACGGGAAAGAGGAAAGCAAGCTGCTCTGACAACATAAAGTAATAGTCAGCCTAAAAGAATTATTGCAGTTTAGAATGAGCAAGAGAGTGACTTGGATCTAATTTTGTTTTTCATTACAAAACCATGGTAAAATGTATCATTAATTAATTTGAAAATATTTTTAGCAGAACTAGCAACAACAAAAATTCTTTTCAATGGTGTGCTTTTAAACTAAGTATTTATTAATGGAGCCCTATGTATAAGTACAGATGAAATTAAGATGGAGGCTCCTCTCCTGACAAACTTGCATTTTCAAATCCAGCACACAATTTTCTTTGTACCTTTCTTTTTGGTGGTATGGCAGAGGGAATGTGTTCAGGCAAGGAGTTCCCTCACACTTTGGAATTTGCTGCATAATTTTTTTTTTCACTCTTCTGCCTTGTGCAAATTATATATTACCCAGCTTTTCTACAACTAACTTATCTGAGTAAGCAAAAGAAAACAGGTTTTTCATCTGAAACTTCTAGACCTTAAGTACAGATCCCAGTTACGGCACATAGGACTTAAGAATGTTATGTTTAGCTTTGCCTTAAGGTTTATGCAGTTTATTTTCTCTACAAGTCAGGCATATGGATAAGGGACAGAACCCAGAAAATCATTTTGATTACACCATAAGAGCAAGTAAGCAAACACAAAATAGCCCTGTTTGAATTTGTGGCCTGCAGTCCTGGTTTAGAGGACAGGTGTTGGCTAAGAAAGGCAGGAGCCTCTGTTTGAAATGGAGAACGTAAACCCCCTCCCTCCAAATCATTATAATTTTGAAATTAAGGGGCTCTCAGGCAAAGATATGGGAAATAGGAATAACAGTTCTTTACTAGGGAAATTAAAATAGAAATACAGTATTACAAAGAACAAACCTAGAACACTGTCAATACTATTATCACTTATTAATCACTATTATTAGTAAATTTTCTGATTAATAATTCTTATTAAGCATTTAACTTTCTCAGCTAATACAGGTCTCACATTCAAGTCACATGCCTAACAACCTATGCAGCTACATATTATCTACACACATGTCTGCATTCAGTGAAGCAGCCAAACATATTTATCTTAGGTAAGTACAGAATCCTACTGAAATTCACTTTTAAATGGCACTTATGTGGCTACACAAGACTTTAGCCTCTAGCTATAGCCAGTTTTAGAGCTCAGCCTGTTAATCATCATAATCAGAAGACTTTAACTTTCAAACCATTATTTTTGTATTTACTACAACCTGGAGAATTTTTCATTTTTCATATAGGACTTTTCAGAACTGAAAATAAAATTCTTCTAAGGAACCAGTCTAAACCGGGAGTTGAAACAGAAATTTTAGGGGTAATATTTTAGTGGTTTTCTCACCTCTGTGAAGAGTCACAGCCAAATACAAGCCTGCTAGCTGTGTGCATGTAGAAAAAGCAGCAAGTGGAGATAAGAAAAATAATGTAAAAGTGGAGATATGAAAAATAATGCAAAAGTGTATTCTATTTTCAGAAAATAACTGAAATCAGTATGAATGATGTTCCTATGTATATACTCAACTTTTCTATTGCAATTGAAAGTAATCCGGACACAAACAAGATTCCCTTGGAGTCAAGACTACTCATTTTCTAAGAGCCTTCTGAGCTTTCTCAATGGCATTCACAATCCTGACTTCCATGTCAGAAATTTGAAGGTATATGAGACACTTCTGTTTAGTTGGGCATATGGGGTAGAGTTTCTGTGGGAGAACTGGGCTTAAATATGATATTGGGGAGAAAATCTCTGCTTTGGTAGTACAGGGACAAGGGGACATGTCTTCAGTTTTCCAAAGAGAAAGGATGTTCTGCTGTGGTTTGATTCACCCAGTGTGATTGAAGTCTTACCATCTGTACTTCAGGCAGCTTGCTCTCACAAGTTGCACAGTGTTTATGGTGAAGAGGATTTCCTGTGCCACACACCTGACAAATGAGTTTGCCCTTTTAAACAGAGAGAAAATGCATTTCACATAGTATTTGAAAACTGTCAACAAAGAGACAAAGAAGAAGACTTGATCTTACAAAGTGCTGTGGTTATTCAGCCCTGCAGATAGAACATATCATTCAAGTCTTGGCTGTTTCACACTTTGGTTAGGCCATGTTGCCTGCTTATCACATGGGGACTATTTTTTTTTTTTAAATTATGGTATAGTTTCCTCAGGAGATTCAGTATCAATATCTCCAGGTCTTTGTATACTCTGGTTTCAGTTTGCTTAGTCACTATACTTACAAAATCAGACAGCCCAGTATCTGCATAGACAATTATTAACAATAATATAATACCATAAAACTATGAGGTGCCTTAAAAGACCTCTGGTGGTGAGTTGACCCTGGCTGAAGACCAGGTGCCCCCACCAAAGCTGTTCTATTACTCCCCTCCTCAGCTAGACAGATGAGAGAAAATACAATTAATGGCTCATGAGTTTAAGGGCAGGGAGAGATCACTCACTGATTACTGTCAGGGGAAAAACAGACTCATCTTGGGCAAAGTCACTGAATTTATTACTATCAAATCAGAGTAGGAAAATTAGGAATCAAACCAAATCTCAAAAAACATCTTCCCCCCACCCTTCCCTCCCTCCTGGACTTAATTTCTCTCTTGATTCTCTGTTTCCTGCCCTCCTCAGCAGCACAGGGAAATGGGGCTTATAGTTAGCTCATCACGCATTGCCTCTGCTGCTCCTTCCTTCTTAAGGGAAGTGTGTCCATGTCTTTCTTCTACTGGGGAACCTTTAATCCCTTTTTCCATCCAAGCTGTTTTTAATCTAACTCTTAAAGCTGTCCATAATGTAGTTATACAAAGCCAGGTTGGATCAAAATATTTGTAATGAAGTCATCTGCAAGAAAAATGCACACCTGGAGTTAAATATTTTGTTTTACTTATTCTCAATTACCTTTATACAGATGCTGTTTTGGGGCTGCAGCTGTGGAGCTATTGGTGACTCACAGATGATGCAAGTGGGTGTATTCATTGGCACAAGATGTCTGCATTCAAGGCACGGTGCCATCTAAGGGGAAAGCCACATTACGTTTATGTTAAGGACCACAATGAGATCATTAAGGTTATCATGAGATTTCATTATTTTCCTAGCTGGAGTCTACATCAGCAGCAAGGTCACTGGAAACACAGCAATTGACAGCAACCGATGCTGATATTGATCCTTAAAGCTTGAAGAATCATATTGAGAAAATATTAATATATTTGGAAAGAGCGTGCCAGAAAGGTATTAAGGTAATTTTCAATAAAATTAAAATGCTACTATACAATATAAAATATAGTAGGACTGGCAGTCGCTGTGGTCCTTGAGGGGACCTGTGAGAAGGCTTCCTTTCTGTTTCCAAGACTAAAATGACAATCCTGTTATTCCACTGTCACCCACTTCATACAGGTAGTTGAAATTTTCCTAATTATGAACCTAATCTAAAGGGGTGATGAATCTTGCCCAGACCAGACAACTTTCGGATGATAAAGGGTCCACTGCTAAAGGTAATGAGCAGAATAAAGAAAATACAGCAAAACTTTCAAATGAAAGTGTGGGTAGGTAACACATTTGCCAGCACTGACTGTGTAACTTGCAGAGGCTGTTGTTCTGTCCAAGGATGATGTGTGGATTGCTATGTTGTTTTGCTGACCTGTGTTCCTTCAGGGAGTGGGAAGCACTGGACTGGCACAGGGGGGATAGGAGATCCACATTTCTGGCAGAAGTGCGCCAAGGGCTCGGACAGGCGAGGAGCAGAACAATGTGCACATCTGAAAACAAGAGTAAACTGGCTGAGCTTGGTTCAGTATTGCACTGCAGCATAGTAATGAATTATCTAGAACTTGCTGTGACAGAACTTAGGCTACTGATTTCTCAGTTGTGGTTTCCAAGCTGTGGTGGAACACCAGACCATGCCCCAATGTCCATGATACGGAGTTCTGAACTCCGCATAGCTTTGCAAGGTAGAAAGCCCTCTGGCTACCATGGAGTTTCAAACTTTCCTCCTCATCATGGGAGGCAAACAGGTTTCCTGACAGGCAGTCTGTGTCAGGCCTCAGTGCTGCACCATGGGCAGCCACTGATGCAGATCACAGAACCTCTTCAATACAGGTAAGTATTAGTGTTCTGTGGGACTCTCCAGCAAGCAGTGTTCACCTACAGCACTGAACGTGTACTGTAATTTGAAAAGAGTTTATCCTGTGATCTTATGGGTGTTAGGAGTCTTTCTAAGGGATGATAAAACAGCTGATAACTGACAGCTGAAAACTACATTTGAGAAACAGAATTTTCAAAGTCCTTCCTAGATTATACTCTCCAGTTATAAGCCAATGTCTGTCTTTGCCTTCCTAATTTTTATAGCAGCCCACGATGTTATCAGCTTGGTTGCAAAAGGCTCAGATGCTTTCCAAAGGACAAATATATTAAAAGAAGTCACTTACTTAAGGAAATCTGTTTTGCTCCAGATCCTTGACACCTGTGTGCTTGCTAAGCTTTTCTGGCTAGTCACTGCAGAAGAACTTGCAAACTGAAATAGAGGTAATCCTTTAGGCTTTAGTAAGGAAATTTTGCAAAATGCATATAAAGATAAAAAAATTAGCTACAGATGTAATTTGAAATGAACTGCACTGAAATGCACTGTTTGAGGGGTACTTACTATCCTTGATTCCCCTACTAGCTGCATTAAGGACCCACGGTGGCTTCTGATAAAAATAAAAATCAATGCCTTGCTACATATACTTATACCACAGCATTATTGAATACTGAGTTTTAAATATTAACTTACCAACAAACAGCAGTAAGTATTTGCTAACTGCAGATTCAGGAATGTATTAGAAGATAATTAGTAGGAATGCAGTCAGTGTTGATTTCCTTTGCCTGGTTTTGTCCATACTGACAACTCCTATAGGGCACTCCTATTCCAGTGCATCATTACCATTACATTTAAATCAGGACTGTAGAATGCAGGCAAAGGCATTAATAGCTGAGAGAGATCACAAATCTTCACCTCCTCGTTTTTTAGACCTGTCCTGAAGATGGCTTTGTATGGTTTTCTTCAGCCTACCCCTTTGCTCACCTGCAATGACTCAATTGGTTGTGCTGAGGTGGATTCCTCTCTGTGCTCTGTGGCTCCTAAATGACTGGCAAGGAGCTGAGGTCCTTGAGGTGACCTGTGAGAAGGCTTTCTGTCTGTTTCCAAGATTAAAATTACAATCCTGTTATTCCAGTGTCACTCACTTCATGCAGTTAATATATATCTGAACATGAATGTTACACACTCTTGCTAAGCATAATTAAAAACATATTTGGCATCCACATTTTGGGTTCAAATAAGCTGCATGGAATTACAGGGAATTAAACTAGAAGAAACCCCACATCTCTCTGACAGAGCTTACTTTTGTGTTTTAATTTATTTACAGTTTTCTTCCTTCCTGCATGCTCAAAAACCCCCGGCTCCTACAAGTAAATTAGTGAGTAAACATTGATACAATTTCCTGCTCTAAAACAATCCCACTGCTGTTGCCATGGAAGAAGAGGCTTTATCTACAGAGAAAATCTGGGTGAAGCTTTCATTTCTGCTTAGTGTATTTATTTTGGAATCTTACTGCAAGCAAACATCAGTAAAGAAACTCTGTAAAGGGTTTGTCATCCCATCAATTTAACAGCATTTTCTGGCACAAAGGAAAACACAGACAGGGCCTTGTTGTGTTGCTGAGAAATGAATGATGTTTTAATACATTTTTAAGAAGTCATGTGAAATATATGGAAGGTAAATTTTGTTCTCTATTTGCAGTGTTGAGCAATTAAAACTGGAATTTCCAGAAGTTGTTCTGTCTTCTGAGAGGGTTTTAAAATTACCCACATTTTACAAGTGATAAAAGAGGAAAACTCTACACTATTTTCTGCTAGAACAGAAGACTATCTCAGATATGAAGAGATACTGTACCTTGAAGGTCTTGGGGTGTTTCATCCCAGGCAGGTTTGGTTTCCACATTCAGTCTATTCTTCCTAGGTTTTGTATCAAATGTTCCATCTTCCTTATTCTAAAATGTAATTCCATTTGAATTCCAAATAAAATTTTTGGTTTTTCTCTAATCCTCTCTTGCTATAGTTATTTGTTAAAATTTTAAAAGTACATGCTTAAGGTATTTATTTTCAATGGAAGCATTTGAAAAACTTAACTTATAAATGTATTATTAAACTATGTGACCTCAGTCATAAAATACTACTGGGGGGATGAGGGGGGAGTGTCCCCTTGAAATTTTAATATTACAAAAAAGGACCAAAGCAGCAAAGATGGGCAAACAGAGAAAATAAGTTATGTGAACAAAACTGGCAATCAAAGCTTAATCTCTGTATAATATCATATATAAAACATTTTATACTCGCACAAGAGGTTATAATTTCTAAAACTTACCTGTGCAACTATGTCTCTTAGGAAATTATTGTCATCATCTTCCACGGGTAAAAAGGTTTTTGGTTGCTGGTACTCTACCACAAACACCTTTGTCACAATTGAACTCTCCCTGTAGTCCCTGAAAATCAATATTCACAAAGCTAAGAACCTGCCACAGACCTGTGTGCTGCAACAAAAAAACACTGATGGATGTGGCTTATTAGGTGGAACATCTCTTCCAAGCTTGCCAGTCATTATTGTGGCAGGATCCTGAGCAATATTTTTTATAAACAACTGTTATTCTCTAGTACCTATTAAATTATAACAGTGGATTGAAATTGCTGTAAATGTCCAAACCACTCTTTCATTATTTATTGTCATTATAGTGAATCTCTGAAAATGTCTTAAGAAAAACAGACTGAAAAAAAAGTGTTAATTTGGGTAATGATAGCAAGAAAATAAACATTGGCCTAGGTTTTGTGTGTTATATAATGTTGTTACATTCCAGTGCAGACACAAGCACAGGTTGGCTGCTGGTGCTGCTAACAGGGAACAGCAAACACAAATCTTCTAGTGGAAGGTTCTGCTCCCTTGGAAATAAAAGATAATGCAACACAGTACAGACGGAGACTTTATGTGTCCTCTCTCTGCCTCAAAGCATGAAGTTAGTTTGGACAAAGTCAATGGCTATGCAGCAAACCCCAGTTTTCTTTCTATGTATTGTACTTTTGCTTCACCCAATGTTGTACCTAAGCTGTGAGGTTCAGCATTCTGTGATCCTTTGGGAGAAACAAAGCAAATTCCTGGGAAGACCAGCTTCTATAAATCCACTGAACCACTGGATGACCCCAGAAAACACCACCCTGGTTTCTCACTCCAAAGGATGAGCTCTCAGGACAGTACATCAGCTTCTCACCCACAGCTCCCAGGAACATTGGACAGCCACAGCCCAGGAGATAACATCCAAGAGTTAATCCTACCACACAAACACTTGATGGATAAAAATCATCTTGAGAAAGCCCAGTCAGTGCTATTCATGGGGATTATTTAGATGGCAAACTGCTCGGGGAAAGGCTCATCTCTCACCTGCAGGGTATGGAGTGTTTTAGACAACACAAGCTATGTCTGTCCCTTGCCAAAACAGGACTAAAATAAAACAAAACAGGGTACTCACTTTGTAACTGCCAGGGCCTTGACCATTATTTTCCCCACTGGTAACGTGATGGGACCCTTATACTCCAATGTGTTGCATATCCCATAGCCAGGTTTCCAAACGAGTTCTGGTTTACTTCCATCTAAAGTGTAATAAATAGAGGCCCCGGGTGTATCTGAAAGAAACAGAAAAAGTAATTCCTCAGACTGGCCTTGGAAGCAATTAAGACTGCTAACACATATAACTTTTATGTCAGTAATATTGTTTGCATGCATAAAATTACATGCAAATATGTTTGGTACCTCAAACTCATTGGTTAATTTGATAATTAACACTTCAAAAACAGTAATTAAATGCGAAAAAGTATAAAGACCAAATGTTTCAGATGGACACATAAGTAAAGGTTGGAGATGGAGTTAAAGCTTGTTCATACCTGATTTTATTTCTATGAGAGTATTTGTGTCTATTTCCCGTTGAGCTTTCCCTGGAGGTGGGATTCGAAGTGGGATGATCTGAGGAACTAAGACAGAGCCAGCTGTCATTTTTCTCAGCCGTGATCTTTAAAATAGAAAAGTAAAAAGGCAGACAATAATTTTCCTAGAAAGAATAATGCACTGAGAAATACAGTCTTTTAGCATGCCTCCTTGTCTTTGTTTCTCTTAAAAGAAGAACACTGGATTCTGTAAACCATCCTGTGACTGTGATTCTGTGTGTTTGAGCTAGAACAGCTTTAACACCACCTGTCAGTGATACCCTAATCATGTCAGATGTGAAACCAGCCTCGTCCCACTATGGCCACCAGGATAAGTGCCAGATACCCTGAAAAGGACTAAAGGAAAAAAGCTATTTCTTAAGCTTATGCCAGTTATTGTGTGAATCAAGAAAATATCCATAAAACAGGTGCCAAAGCCGATTTATCCTGATGTACATAGTTATTATCATGTCATGTAACTCAAGAATGACAAATTGCATTTGGATATGATGACATTTTACAAAAGAGAGATGTATTCCAGATATTGGGAATTGATGCAGGAAACCCGTCTGTGCTACAAGGATTTGGTTTGGTAACCAGCCCTGCAGCGCTCCAGAAACAGCTCTTGTGCTGCTCATCCATGCAGGCAGTGAGGGACACCCCCCGCCCTCTCAGGGCAATCCGTCCCGGTGCTCAGTCACCCTCGCAGGGAAGCAGTGAGGTGGAACTTCCCGTCTCGCGGATTCCCTCTGTTGCTTCTTGTCCCATTTTTGGGCAGCACCGAGCCGAGCCTGGCCCATCCTCTCGCACACACCCACCAGCCACGGGCGGATCAGATCCTCACCTGCCCTAGGGGGGCTGACAGCCTTTCCCTCACGATCCCCCCTGCTCTTGGCACACCTGCACCAGAGGCACGCGGGGCTCCGCTCCAGACTTTTGGGACAGCATCCCTGGCGGGACGCACGCAGCCCGGCGCGGCCACGTCCCGCTCCCCGCCCCGCCACGGCTTGGTCCTCACAGCTCGCCCCGCTCCACCCCTGCTGTCTAGGCCCTGCTCACCGCGGCGGATCCCGCTGGATCCCGTCCTTCCCCCCGTGTTTCCAGGGACGCCGCGCACCCGCCGCCCATTGGCCGTTGCGTAGCAACCGAGCCCGCCCGCCCCCTCCGGCGCGCGCCTCTGACGTCATTGCCGCGCCCGAGCCCCGCGCTATGGCGGACGTGAAGGTGAAGCCGGAGGTGCCCGACCCCATGGACATCGAGAACAGGTGCTGCGGGCGCCCGCAGGCAGGCATGGGGGCTGCCGAACGGGGGAAGGATGTGTGGAGGCCACGAAGGATGTGTTTTGGGGCGAGGGGCAGCAGGCGTGGCGGGGACTTGTCGTTCAAGGCCTGAGGTGGGTGGTTCGACGCCTGAGTGTTAATGAGAAAATAGGTGCTGGAGGAGAGGGTTGTTGGAGGCACTGAGAGTTTCGTGCTGGGAGGTGCTTAGGGGCAGTGTGGGTTGGGTCAGGTCACTTTTGGCTGTCCTGGAGTTTTTCTGATCTTGGAAAGGGAAATGGTGCACAGGGAGTTGGTGCCGAGTTCCCTCGGGAAGTAATTGATGGATACTTTTCCCCTGAGTTGCTCTTGTCGCTCTTTTCCGTCCTGACTCGAGTACTGATTGGATTTGGTTTTGGATGCAGCAGAACATGACTTTTAAAGTGCTTCTCTCCTCCTGCAGGATCATTGAGCTGTGCCACCAATTCCCTCACGGCATCACAGACCAGGTGATCCAGAATGACATGCCTCACATGGAAGCCCAGCAGAGAGCTGTGGCCATCAACAGGCTGCTCTCCATGGTAAGGACAGCCCACCTTCCTCATCTTCCTCAGCACACACATAACCAAGGCCCATTATGGGTGGGGAATTAATTAGCTGTAGAGAAAAGGATGGATGTTAGCCCATGCTGTCATGTGTGAAGATGTTCTCTGAACCCCTCACAAAATCCCAAGCTTGTGGATTGCTGTGATGGCACACAGGTGAAACTTGCCAAATCTGTAAGAACCAAGGCTATGACTGTAAGGACCAGCTAGTAATGACAGAGTGAATGTTAATTAATGCTGTTATACACACTTTTACTCTTAGGCTTGTCTAATTGCTTTCCTCTTCAAAACAAGAAATAAACATGCAGGGCAGAACATGTGTGTATGAGAGATGCCAGTAATTTGCCTCTAAGAGTGACTGCCCATCAAAGCCAGCAGCTTCCCAGTGATGGCAACTTAGTAAAAAGTAGAACTTCGCTACTGGAATTTGGAATTGTTCCAGATCTCCACCATGATTTCTGTGCAAATGAGTGCTTTGGTGGAAACAGAGCAAAGTACACAAGAACTCGATGTCCCTTGTACCATATGAAAGTCAGGAGAAATAATAGGAATTGTGTAGATGTTGTGGGAAGGGTCAGGAACTGTTTGTTATTTCTGATAGCTGATGATAAGTGGAAACTTGTCAGGGGGAAAAATATCCTCAAGGCTGTTATTGTTTCCAGTGGTTTTCATTTTTCTTTATTTAGTTGACATTAAATGAGGTTGTTATTGTAGAATTTCATAATATTCTTCTAAAGCACCTTCTGAAACAAGCTGTTTGAAGGAAAGTAAATGCATTGTGCCCATCTCTCCTAGGGGCAGCTGGACCTTCTGAGGAGCAGTACGGGTCTCCTGTACAGAATCAAAGATTCCCAAAATGCGAGGTAAGCCTGTGTTTGCTGGGTAAATATATTTGGAACACAATTCTTGTTTGAATCCAACTTCTTTCAAATTTCGGACCTTTCAAAAATCCTGATGTCTGTCTTGTTTTACAGTAAAATGAAAGGCTCTGACAATCAAGAGAAGCTGGTTTACCAAATCATAGAGGATGCAGGCAACAAAGGTACTTTAAATTATGACTGTGAATGGTACTAACTCTGTTTACTTATGTTTGCCCAGACAATAGAAATATAAAATCTAATACCCCTATACCTACTTGTTTTTCCCCAATCCCTTTTTTCCATTCCTTCTCTTTTGTTGGGAGTGGCAGGCAAGCAACCCAAGCAGTGTTCTGATGTGACTTTTGGTTGGTATGTACAGAAACAAATGGTTTCTTCTATTTATTTCTGTTCACTTCTCTGTTTTTACCAGGTATTTGGAGCAGGGACATTAGGTATAAAAGTAATCTGCCTTTAACAGAGATCAACAAGATACTGAAAAACTTGGAAAGCAAGAAGCTAATTAAAGCAGTTAAATCTGTGGCAGTGAGTATTTTGTGACTTTTTTTTTTACAATTTCAAACATCTGCTGCATGCTTTGTACTCTTTTAACAGGGACCTGGGGGAAAAGAAACCTCATTTTGCCTCCAGCTTTCTCTTTGACTATGCACCAGTGTTTGACTCCCTGTCTTTAGTGTGCAGGTTTGAGATGGAACAGATATTGGGTCCACAGGTCAGCTTCTCTGCTGTCTCTCTTCAGTTACCTGGTTCACACTGGGCTTTGGTAAAGCAGGTGAAGGCAGAGAAGTTGGACATAGAAAAGCAGTAGCTTTTTTGTTTTCATGTGGAAGATGCTGGCTTCATCTAATCTTCCAACACTGTTATAAAATGATTAGGAATTGAAATGGGTTCTCTTTATCTCTGTGTTACCTGAGGGTCAGACAGGTTGAGGGTAGCTTGAGTGAGGTGGATTGCTGTGCCTTAGGTAGTAATAAATAGGAGTAATAGAGGAGTAATAAAATAGGATTTATCTATTTTATAGTAATAAAATGCAGATTATCTGCTTAAATGTTCGTTCCTTGTGAAGGCTTTCAGCTGTTGAGAACTGTACATTTCCCTCCAACAGGCATCCAAGAAGAAGGTGTATATGCTGTACAACCTGCAGCCTGACCGCTCCGTCACTGGGGGGGCCTGGTACAGCGACCAGGACTTCGAGTCTGAGTTTGTGGAGGTGTTAAACCAACAGTGTTTTAAGTTTCTGCAGAGTAAGGTGAGTGCCAAAGTCACCTGCCATTTATTTGGTAAGCAGGTGCCAGGCAAGGCTTAGGTTTTCCATCAGAGTTGGCCATTATTGCAGCGAGATTGGCAAATCTGCACTGAAGTATTATTTTTGTCACAGTAAGTGTGATGGCGTTATATTTTAATGATGGATATTTTTACACCCTGGACAAGGAGGGAAGCCTTTTATCTTGGAGATCCAAGCTGTCCCAGGTGACCCAAAATTGTGTATTCCTTATCTTCCATATGCCAGCCTGCCCAAGTGTATTCTCGTCCCTAAGACCCAGCAACCCAGGAAAGAGGAACTTGTGTGTTTTATCCAGGATCCCTTTTAAAATGGGAAACTACATGAGGGGAGTGCTTTTTTCTCCCTGGGCACCTGAGGGGATTGCATGGGGCAGGTCTCCAAGTTGCAACCCGAGAAGCTGCATTTTGCAATCCAGACCCAGGAAATTTTGCAATACCTTTTCCTGCTGCTTGGGACAGCCAAGGAGGAGTCAGACCCTCTCTCCAGGACTTTCCAGCCACCTGCTGTGTCTCGAGGGTAGGGCGGACCCTGCAACCAGCCGGGAGGTTTTTTCCAACGTTTTTGGCAGCATTGGAGCTTTTTGGCCAAAAATTGTTTGTCCAGGTTCTGTTTTGTCCTTGTCCCCTTCTGATTGTTGCTTGTAGAAGTTCTGGAACCGTGGAGGCTGTTATCTTTTATTTGATATTTTTCCCTTCTGTCTTCTTCCATTTTGTCTCCCTTTTTATGGGGAAAGGAGATTGGTTAAAACTAAAGGGGAGGTAACTAATTTTGGAGTCTCCATCCCATATAATTGTCTTAAACGAAGACACAAATCAGCAGCAAAGAGCACAGGACCAAAAAACCTAGGAAAACTCACTGTGGTTTCTGCAGAGCACCTCATTTCTGAGAGGGTGTAAGGTAGCAGTCAGGCAGGTAGCTCTGCCTAGAAGATGATTGCCCCTAGTCTAAACTGTCCCTGGTTCATTAAATATGTCAGCAGATTGTAGCATTTGTCTATTCCGTTACAGTAAATTTTTAACTGGCTCTTTTTTTTGGTCAACAAAATGCCAAATGCTGGTATTCCTTTATATTAATCTGAATTACAGTGTAAATTTTATGTCATTTATTATAAATTACATTTGATTGTGCACTGCATTGTCTCACATACACCAGTATTAAGAATATAGATTTAAATTCTAAACATGTCCCAGAAATGGAAAACAAGTTTTGTTTTTGAGTCTGCCTGAAACTGAACCATGAAGGAGACTCTTGGCAGTGAGTGCTGACTATAACTAACCTTTCCTTTTTCTCAGGCAGAGGCAGCTCGGGACAGCAAACAGAACCCTATGATACAGAGGAACAGCTCGTTTGCCTCATCCCATGAGGTGTGGAAATACATCTGTGAACTGGGCATCAGTAAGGTCAGAACAGATTGATCTCACTACTCTTCAGACTGTCAGTGCATGATTAGCTGTAGGAGCTGAGTACTGCAAACTTGCTGAAGGTCTCATAAATGTCTTAGTACCCCACAGCTTGCATAGTGGAGGTGAGGGTTGTGGCTTCGCTGCTTTTTGGGGAGGGTCATTGACACTGCCTGGCATTCCAGGATAGCTTGTGCATGTGGCTTTTCAAAAATGTGTCAAAGAATTAGCATTAACTTGTTTACTGTCTCAGCTGGTTTAGGTTTCATCATTTCTCTTAAGTTCTCTTAAGTGCACTTCAAGGAATTTTAGGGGAGGGGAAAAAAAGAAGGGGAAAAATTCCTCACCATTACTGGTCACCATCAGCAAGTGTATCTTTAGCAGTCTTGTCTTTTTCTTCTTTCACAATTGTTTTCCTGCAAAACTGGAACTGTATTGTGCTAGGATGATGGAGACATCTCAGGTGCATAGGGAAGCTCTTTTTGGTAAGATCAAGGCTGGTGCAGATCAAAAGTGCTCAGGAGGTAGGAGGTATTAGTATTTGCTTTTCTTTTTGCATCTGCACAGCTCCATAAAGTTCCCAGTGAGACTGGTGTCTTTTTCTGGACTAGGTTAGAACTCTGTGGATTTGTTACTTGTGGTATTTGTTCATTTCCTCCTTGCAGGACTCGCTGGCACACATCTTTCCTAAAATCGATTTCACAAATTGTTTCTTAGGTAGAATTGTCAATGGAAGACATCGAGACCATTTTGAATACTCTGATCTATGATGGCAAAGTGGAGATGACCATTATTGCTGCCAAGGAGGGGACAGTGGGCAGTGTGGATGGGCAGATGAGGCTGTACAGAGCTGTTAGTCCTCTCATCCAGCCCACTGGATTGGTCAGGACACCCTGTGGACTCTGCCCTGTGAGTAACTAATTCTGTGTATCATTAGTGGTGCAGGCAGCTCTTGGACACAGGCCTGCAATGGCCAGATGGCACATGGCAGGTTCTGCCCACAAGTCAGCCTAGAGACTAAGCCAGCTGTGCCTAAAAGCCTTAGCTGTGGTATAACAGGTTCTGTAGTTGGTCTAAACACCTGCTCTGCCAGATGTTTCCCACTTCCAGTCTCTACTGGACTGTATGTGAAAGGATGCTGTCAAGTGTAGCCTGTTCCAAATTACATTATTATATTTCTGATCCCAGGTTTGCCTGTGTTTTTACCAGGCTAAATTATTTCTGTCTAGCTTTTGGTCTCTCCTCCCTGGATCATGAACTGGTTTGTAGGTAAAACTTGCCAGCATGTCCTTTTGTGGTGGGATCTGTTTTTCTCTACCAGAGTTGCCATAAGCCTTCCTAGGTTTAAGCCTCTGATAGACTAATGCTGCTGTACTGGGAAAGAAGCAGAAAACATGGGAGCGTGTTACACACAGCAAGCACCATCCAACTGGAAGTAATTGCTCTGCTGACACAGGGCTTTCTTTTGCAGGTTTTTGATGATTGTCATGAAGGTGGTGAGATTTCTCCATCAAACTGTATTTATATGACAGAGTGGTTGGAGTTTTAAAGTGAAAGAAAACTGTAAACTGGATTCATCCTTCAGCAACTTGCTGAAGCAGCTTGCTTTTTTTAAAGGCAGACTTCTAAATTTGTAAGCAACTTCAGGACATGGAGTGACAAAACAGCCACATGTAAGTTGTGTGAACTATCCTGGGAATGGACTGGAAGTGGAGTCAGTGCTGAAGGTAAAGGCTGAAGTGGAAATATAGATCCATTCTTGAACCGAAATTGGAGATGGCAACTAAGATGATTGATGTTAAAAAGGATTTCTAAGCAACAGTTCAAAACGGAGTTCAAGCAAGGTTTTGACATTTTAGTCTTAACATTTATCAGTCCCTCACAGCTGATGAGAAAAACTTGCCAACAAGTCGAACCAAGAATGAGATCCCAGATTTTACTTTCAGATTAATGCTACTGATGGATGCCTAAGTTCTAAAGCTGACACTTTTCTCCCATGATAGCTTCCATCTAACTGAAGACTATCAATCTGATGTGGGAAAGATTCTGAATATGTCAGACACAGACTATGTGAAACACTTTCTGGTTTTTTATTATCTTTCTTACCTGCTAATTTATCATTAAACCCCTGATTTTTCTTATGTACATCTGTGCTTCATTTCCTGTATTACTGCCTGGTGCCTGCATCTGTTGTATTTATTCCTTCATCATCAAATTTCTGGTGGTGTGTTCTGCAGCTGCATCACCTACATGGGTATCTCCACTGCAATTCTAAATAGAGATGTTCTGGGAAGGTATGTTTTCCACAAGAGAAAGGTTTCCTCTGGCCTGATGATACAGAGAACATTTTTATAGATTCCAGCATCCAGAGTAGCAGAGGGCTGGAATGACACACTGGGAGGCAGGGTGGAATGCACAGGGGCTGTGCACAGACAGTCTGGCCCCTGTACCACTTGCTGCCTGTGGCTCCAGCTGGCTCTTGCCAGGCTGGATCTCTCCACAATTATTCAGTATCTTCACAGTGGTCTTCCAGCAGTGGGGAACAATCAGGAGGTCAAGCACAACACAGGGCTTGTTGCACCTGGTGATTTTCAAATGTGCCTGGCTGAAAAGAAGCCCTTTGGACACTGTGGTGGGAAGGCACCACTGTGGCTGAGTTAGCAGCATTCTGGGTAATCTGACAGAAGGTTAACATAGATTTTGGAACAGTTTACCTCATAAGGGTAAGAGACTACATGAGCATTTTCAGTACTGCCCAAGAGTCTGCACTTTCTAAAAGCAGTCTGGATCATGTATGGAAGTGTTCAAATCTTACTTGATTTCCATTTTCCTTCCTAGAGCATTGATGGGGGACAGAGGCTAATGGGGATAAATGCTGTACAAAGAACATAAAAACCTCCCATGGTTCCTGTCCCATGCAGGGAGGGTGTCGATGCAGAGGCAAAGGCTCCTTCTGTGGGAGCAGTTAGGTGTGTACTGGAGCAAACAATGAGCACTGATAAGGTAGCAAGTCCATGCAAGGACTTCGACTGTCCCAGCGAGGTGAGCACCTCCAGCAGGCTCTCCTTTTGCTGCAGTGTTGTCTCCAGGTGAAAGGGATGCACATCTCTACAGAGGCTGAAGAGCTCTTACAAAAGAGATGTGGGTGTCAAATGGTTGGAGCTTTGTTCTTCCTCTGCCCCCTTTAACAGTCAGGACAGAAAAGTCAAGGGGAAAATGCTGCTCTCTTCCCTGAAGGGAGCCTTGGATCTGAAATCCTTTATTCCACCCAAAGTAATTTCATTGAGATGTGGGGCTGGGGTTGCCTTTGTCTTCCTGTCTTCAAAGGGGACCTGACAACGTCTCTGCTGCTGCAGAGACAACACAGATTTGTGCTCTACTGCAGCTGGAAGATAACTTGTGGGGAAGCAATAGGACTTTATCATGCAGGTAAGTCACTTTATGCTCTGTAATCACATTCATTGGCAATGAGAAAAAGGAGAGAAAGTGTCTCCTCAGTGAACAGCTTTAGGAAGTACATACATGGTTTATTAAGCTTGTTAAATTTTTGAATTGGGTTTATCTGGCTTAGATGACCTTTGTGGTATCTGAAAATTCTTAGTGTTGAAGTTGCAACAAGACTTCTCAGATTTTGAAAAGTAATTTCAATTTTGTTTCTTACAGATAAGGAATCTGTCTCATCTATTTCTGTATGAATCAGAGAAATGATATTTCTGTCACTCTGGTTCTTCATGAACCTGGCTGATCTATCAGCCTGACATTCTTATCTGAAAAGGGAGTAAATGCTAAAAGGTAGCATTAGTAGTGTCCTGAGTTTTGTCAATCTTCTCCCTGGCAAAGCTGTCCTTATTCTAAACTGGTATGAAATGTAATGTTTTGAGGAAGGTACTATAGTAGCTCCAGTACTCAATATGAACATACTTATGTGTAGAAAGCAGAATTATCCCTTAAAACATGGATGACAAATTGGAAGCATGATCTGCTCATTTATTTTTGCAGGCCTCATACAAGAGGTCAGAGTTCAGCTGCTGCAGGACCATGAGAACCCTCCTTAGCTGGAGAGAACTCATCCTTGTTTTCATGAGCCCTGATCCTGCCGTCAACCCATGAGCCTCTTTTGAGTGGTTCCCTCACTAGTAGTACCCAACTGTCCAAAGGCAAATTGGAGGGTGGGCACACCCAGATGCCATTTTCTCTTGGAATCAAGTGCAAAATTGCTTTTTTAATTCCAAGAGAAACATGGTAGCTGGCTGCATTGTGAACTGATGGTGTACAGCTGGCAGGTATTGCCTGGCGTGTGTAGCCTTTACACTCCAAAGTTTAAAACATTAGGATGAATGGCAAGCTTGAAGCTTTGGTAGTGAAAACATTTACCCTGTGGCTGAGTGGCTGTTTCGTTTTTTCTTGAGGTTGGTTGGTTTGTTGCTTGGTTGGTTGGGGTTTTTTATTTTTACTTTGATGGCAAGTGACCCGTTGGAGGTGTGATGGGTAATTGTTGTTCCTCTGGTGCTGTTATAGCACCATCTCCTGTCTCTTCCTGGGATGGCTCCCCCAGCACTCCAACAGGGAAAAAGCTTGGTCTTAAGCCACACTGGTTTCTCTTTTGCCTCCACCGGCAGAGCAGATTTTGGGAAGAAACTGTAGTGAGTGGCGACAACTGGGTCTGCTTTCTGCTAAACATTTGATGCTTTGAAACAGGGTACAGACACCTCAAACAGAGCTGTCCTCTGCCACACACAGACCACCTTTACCTCTTCTTCTTCTGCTTGGCTGGGACTTTCTGTCCTTTCACCTGGCTAGGCCCTCCTCAGCCACACTGAACACAGCTTAGCTCGAACCTGGAAGAGACTAAAAGGTATTGTGACAAGCTTCACAAATGGTGTCCTAGTTCTCGTTGAAAATGTTCACTTCTAACATGAGAAAGTTGGTCACTGCACTTTGCTCACTCTTTGGGAGATCTGTGGAATGGGGAGGACAGGAACCAGAGCTCAAAGCTCTCTCCTTCAGCTGTTAAAAACAAACCAAGCTGGGGCTAGTGTAGGCAGCCTGTGGTGTTTTTTCTTTCTCCTACTTTTTGAGCAAGCTTGTGATTCTTTCAGGAAATGCACTTGGGAAAGCTTTTACTTGGGTTATTTGGCCCACAGACACGGGGCTTTAGGATTGTGCTCCTCTTCCAAACTGCTTTGGTTTAACTCGGCAGACAGGTGAACACCACACAGGTGTTCTTTTATTTCCTCCTCAGTGGGATGGAGGAGACAATTGAGACAAAAAGAGTAAAATGTGTAGATTTGGATAAAGACACTTTAACACGGCAGGAAAGGAAGAGAAAATAATGGTAAGAGATCATATAAATCAAGAGATGAACAATTCAGTTGCTCCTCCTCTGCTGACTGTTGCCCAAGAAGTGCCAGAGCAGTGGGCTGGAAACCAGCAGCCAATTCTCCCCAGTTTTATTACTCAGCATGACACCATATGATAAGGAATAAGGAAAATCCCTTGAGCCACTTTGGATCAGTTATCCTGCCTTTGTCTCCTTCCAAATTCTCATGCACCACCAGCTTCCTGGCTGGCAGAGCAGCATGAGAATCTGAAAATTCCTTGACTTAGCATAAGAACTGCTCAGCAAGAACTAAATTATCAGGGTGTTATCAACATCTTCCTAATCCTAAATCAAAAATGCAGCACTAAACCAGCTCTGAGGGAGGAAAATTAACTCTGAAATTTGAAAGCAGGACACAAACTCACAATAGTTGCTCCATATTTTAGTTAATCTAATGTTTGCAGGGGGTTGCATTATGGCCTTGAAGTCCTGAATCCTGGTAAGGCTCTTTGCTGTTGAGATGGGCAATGGAAGCCCATTGATGTGGCAGTGGGAGGAAGATGTAAACAAACAGGCAGTTTCAGAAAAGCAGATTTGTTTTGCTTCCTCCTCAGTCCTGGGTCTAAGAATGTTAGCAATACCAGTAATTAGAATTTCACTTTAGCATACACACATCAGTAATATGCTTCTACTTTTTTATTCCCACTGTATCAGGGATTGTCAGGAAGCTGGGAAGGCAAAATGAATGTTCACCTCGGACAGCATTTCATTTTGCTTTGTTTTGGACCTGGAGCTGTACTCTGCACATTCCAAACATAGTTGCATTTAAAAGAAAGAAAACAGGGGAAAAAAACAAACAGAAAACCAGAGCTGGACAGTGCATGGATGAGTAGACTTGATCACAGGGTGATAATTTCCTTTAAGCAATGAGGAGTGGTGCCCACACGGAAGCCTGGGGGACATTTGTAAGCTGACCACTGCATGAATGTAAGACAAACACTCAAACTATTACAAGCAAATTGAGGCATTTCACCGCATTGCCTTTGCAATATGTGTGAAAGTCTGCAGGATTCAGGAATGGATTTGCATCCATGCATTCAGAGAGGACAAACACTACTTGCATGGCATCACACAAAGCTGCAGGGGAGGATTCCTGTCTTGAGCTCGCTAGGAAAAGGCCTTACCTCCTTGGCTTTGGAAGGGAGTCTGGGAAGCAACACAAGATGGAAGCAATGAAAGAGGGAACATATTTGCCTAATTTCAAGGCAGAGACAAATTCCTCAGGCAAAGTCAGGTGTGGCAAACCTTTACTTCATATCCACGTGCTCCCTCAAAATTGTGTCCATCCCTGGATCTCTCCTCTCCAGAGGGCCTGGGCGCTGCGGGGGTCCCCCCAATAGGCTGGGGTTCAGATTTCCTGGCAGAATGATTAACCACTGTGGCCTCAATGTGGGGGAAAAGCTCGGCCAGGGAACAGAGCAGGAGGAAAATTTCATAGACTGTCGCTACCTTGCTGCTGGGCTGGATGGCCTCGCCACTTTGCCCAGTGTGTGCCTGGGGTCAGAACCTTCGGCCCGAGAGAGGAGCCGGGAACTGAGACAAAGGTGAGACTGTCTGGGGCTCGCAGTTTATTTCTTTAAAAAGTGTATCTGTGTTATTAGTGGAGTGTTATCCAGGAAGCTCTACGCCCCCTGCTGAACACAACAGCGCGCTCCCAAGCAGCGGAGCCCCTTGACAGCAGAGCCGCTTCCCTCAGGCCGTGCCACGGTAGGAACGCGACAGCGCACCCCACATTTAACAGGAACACCCCGTCCGTTGCTATTCCAAGGCGGAGCCTGCAGCCACCCCGCCATGTTTGGCAGGGTCACGCCTTTCCCCTCCTTCCGAAAGGCAGCGTAGCGTGCCCTCAGCCAAGATGGCGGCGGAGCCTCAGCGGAGCGGGGCGGGTGTGCCGCAGCCGCCGCCATCTTGGCTGAGGGCAGCGCGTACCGCTGAGGTGGCTTTGCCGTGCGCGCGGGGTGTGCCGGGAGGGAGCGGCGCGAGCGGCGCGGGCAGGTGGGAGCGGCGGAGCTCGGGGGGAATGGGAATGGAGGGCGTCGGTGTCCCCTGAACGGAGGCGGTGGGAGGCGGTCCGTGACGGCGGGCCGGTGGGGTCCCCTACAGGAGGGTCTGGAGGGGCGGTCAGCGGCGTTCCCCGAAAGGGGCGCTTCCATGGGGTTCGGCGGTGTCCCACAGAGCGGCACGGGCTCGGCGGTGTTGGCTTTGGCCGGGCTGAGGGTCGGCGGTGTCCCCCAGGGCAGGACTCTGTGCAGGATCAGCAGTGCCGCCCTAGCAGTGCAGCGGGTCCGTGCTTTGCCCCGTGGCCGTGCTGGGCATTGGTGCTGTGGGGGCGGAGGTGGCACCTGTGGCTGTACCGGGACTCTGCGGTGTCCCCACAGCCATGCCAAGGGCAGCGGCTGCGAGATTGCACCTGTCCTGCCGCTGAGCTGGCCCCAAAGCGGAGCCACAGCCCATGGCAAACCCAGCCTGGCAGTCCGGGCTCTGCCTGCGGCAGGGAAGTGGTGCTGGGCTACAGCTGGAGAAACATGGAATAAATTTGCCCTGTGGCTGTGCTGCATACCTGAGATGTCAGATGTTTGTATTGCTGTTCTGATGGGCAGGATCTTTTACAGGTAGACTTAGCTCTGACTTTCACCTTGACAGACCTGTTTGTGGTGGGGATGTGTTGTGAAGCCTTCTGTTTGTCCATCCAGTGACAGGGGTGGAAACAAGGGGGAATTCTCCCTAAGCTTGATTTACATCCTTAATAGCAAGGAAGAGGAAAACGTCCGTGAATTTGGAGTTCTCTAGGAAAATGTTAGACCAAAACTTCCCCTCCCCTGAGGTGAGGTGTTGCTTCCAATTTCTCGTATGTGGCCGTCCTGAATATCCCACCTGCAGTGAACACCCCAGTAGTAAGGTATTCCTGGAGCATCTGCAGCTGTAGGTGAACCTCTGAGTTTCCTTATCTGAAACAAGTTGTGGAGCTGCTGCTTTTGGCTTCGTGAGTTGCCGCAAGTGCTGTGTGGTGTTTGTGGTCTGGATTTTGACAAGTAAGTTTTTTGGTAGGCTTGTCCTTGTCTTTCTCAGAGAAATCAAAAGTAGTGAAGGCCTGGAAGCTCTTGTTCGTGGCTTGTTTTGAAGAGTTTAGTAAGGCAACACAGAGAATGACTCCTGTGTTGTGTTGGTGATATTCTTCCTTGATGTTTTCTGAAGCCCGCTGGACTCTCAGTTCCTTCCTTACTGGCAGTGGGATAGTGATGCCATGCAGAGTGGGTGTCCAAAACACCTTTTTGACATTTTGTACTCCTTTACCTTTGTGAGTGGGTCAGGCTAGCAGTTTGGTGACATTCGTGGTGTTTTGGTCTCAGACTTGGCCTCCTTTTCTCCGTGCAATGTTTCAGCTGAAGGATTCGGGATGTGTTGCAAAACTGGCCTGTTTTTTTTCACTAACCCAGTCAGGCAGGATTACCTTGAGGCCAGCATGGAGCTGATTGCATTTTGAGATTGTAAATGTGAATCATAAGGAAAAAACAAAAACCGTCTTGCATTCTGACTTTGAGTGTCCACTTTCCTTGTTTCTTTGTTGGATTTGGTGGTGTTTCAGTTTGCTGTAATGTTGATGGAAGCACTGGACAGAGTAGATTAATGGAGTCACATGATTCATTTGGTAATGGGATTAATTCACTGTCATGTATTGGCTTTGTCCTGTAGTGTTTTGTGCCCCCACCTGAGGTTGATCTCCTTTGCAGGCCTGGTGTCCACAGAAGTGGCTGCTGCCTGAGCGTCCTTCCAGAGCTTCTGCAGGGCCATGGCAACGTACCTGGAGTTCATCCAGCAGAATGAGGAGCGTGATGGAGTGCGCTTCAGCTGGAACGTGTGGCCCTCCAGCAGGCTGGAGGCCACAAGGATGGTTGTGCCCCTGGCCTGTCTCCTGACCCCACTGAAGGAGCGTCTGGACCTGCCCCCCGTGCAGTACGAGCCAGTGCTGTGCAGCAGGCCAACCTGCAAAGCTGTGCTCAACCCACTCTGGTAGGAATTGCTCAGCTGGGGATGTTGGAAGTGGTTGGATAGTACCTAGTTTTCAACTGAATTTCCCTGCTTCCTTGTTCCCCTTTTATTTTGCCCAATGCCTGGCAGCCTCTTTCATTTAGATGGGGTGAGTTTGTTAAAATCCATACATCAACATGCCTGTTACTACAACTGGCAAGAGCAGAGGAGACAGGAGGGTCTTTGGGGACTCTGTTAAGGCAGAGGGTCCTCTCACCATCCCAGAGAATTTCGTGGTGAATGAGGAAACTCATAATAGACAAAGGTGCCCATTATATTGATATTGTGCTCTGGAATGTCATGTTCACTTGTTTCCCTGCTTCCTACACATCCTGCTGCTTGTAGATCAGTTCCAGTATCAGCATAATGAAATAATTTTGGAGGAATATTTGGGTCCCATAATCATGTGATGATCATGCATACTTGGAGTGCATGATGTTGGGCTGAGAAAAAGCAGGGAATGCCAGTAAGAGGAAGTGAAATGAGATCAAAGCCACGGAATGAGAACGTGGTGAGGCACTAGCAGGATGTACTGGGTTGAGGAGAGTAAACTCTGTGGGACAGGGAACAGCCTGTTTGTTCTGTGTTTGCACAAGATCTGGGTGGATGGCTCCTGCTGCTCTGAGACTGGAGCACTTGTGTGCTACAGCTGCACAAACATTAACACAATGGGATGAACCTAAGTGCAGTGAAAGAATTATTAGACCCAAGTCAGTGTTTGCCAAGGGCTGAGAGCGATCAGAGAGCTGTCAGTAGTCCCTCATGCTGACAAGCCTGAAAACATCAGGGCTGAATTAGCTAATGAACATCAGGGCTGGATTAACTAATGAACTTCTTAGTAGTTGAACAAGAGTCTGAGTCCCTAAAACACTTGCTGTTCTAGCTGGAGTGTCTATTTCTTCCTCAGTGCTGTGAATCAACATGGCTTACTGAATTAATTGTGAAGCTGTGCTGTAAAATTTTTCCTGAAGTCTCACCAGTGCCTCATCTTTCCCTTGCAGCCAAGTTGACTATCGGGCCAAGCTTTGGGCTTGTAACTTCTGTTTTCAGAGAAACCAGGTAAGTTGGAAAAAGCACTTCCACCTTTTCAGTGAACACTTTGTTGATGGCCTTCTCTGGACATTAAACATAAATTCTGCTTCTCTGGATCCCTTCTCCTGGCCTTCTTCTCTTGCTGAACCCAGGCCAGAGTACCGTCTGCTTTACCTGACATCTTGTCAGCAATTTTACTGGCATGCAGAGCATTGAAGGAGATAAAAATGCTGTTTTGTTCCATGTGTCCCAGTGTGTTTTTTGCATTTGATATTTACTATTCCTGCAGAATATGGAATTAATTAGATTTGAGTAGACTTTTGCCTTCAGAAAATATGGCTAAAAGAATTTCAACTAATACATTGTTGCTGCTGTAGCCTTATCTTTTATTTACACTGGATTGAGCAGCTGTCCATCCTGCTGGCCACTTGTTGTCTGTGCTTATGAAAAGCACTGTGGGTTTTTTGTCCTGAATTAATCAGGTTGGTGCAGTGGCAGTAAATAAAAAGTTGAATAACCACATCATCAGCAGGGCAAGCTCTGTGCTGCAGAGAAGAGCCCTACATTTTTGCCCTGCAATTTCCTTGTCCTAATTTTTTGTTCTCTTTTTCAGTTTCCCCCAGCATATGCAGGCATTTCTGAAGTCAATCAGCCAGCAGAACTTATGCCTCAGTTTTCAACAATTGAATATATAGTACAGGTAAATGAACCACAGGCGAGTTGAAGCTCCCAGAATTGTCTTGTTTGTGACAAATGATATATGTGTAAAATTTTCTTAAGATAATGCAAATAAATGCCATGTCTGTGAGGTGCTTAAAAAGGGACTCATTTTATTCCTTGGCTGGAGACTTCATAAAATGTAATTTCTTCCCACATCAGCGAGGTCCACAGACGCCATTGGTCTTCCTGTATATTGTGGACACGTGCTTGGAAGAGGAGGATTTGCAGGCCCTGAAGGAATCCCTGCAGATGTCCCTGAGCCTGCTGCCTCCTGATGCCCTAGTAGGGCTCATCACGTTCGGCAGGATGGTCCAGGTTCACGAGCTGAGCTGCGAAGGGATTTCCAAGAGCTACGTGTTCCGGGGCACCAAGGACCTGACAGCCAAGCAAATACAGGTGTGCTCTGTCATACCTCAGGCCAGGGGCTTGTACCTCTCAGCTCTGTTGGACTCTCAAGCACAGGGCTCTCTGGTAGAAAGGAGGGTTAGTGCTCTCAACTGTGAGCCTGTTGCCCTCCTGCTATCTGTCCTGTCCTTTTGCCTTTGTGAATTTCTTGTTCAAGATTGGGTTTGTGTATCTCACATAATGGCAGTGTAAAGATGAATAATTTTACAGATTTAAGTATATTTAATGATGCAGTATTGTAGACCTCAGGGTAGATTAAATAATAGTATAAATAATATGTTTAGTGTTTAAATAGTACATCTCCTCTGTCTTGTGTTTACTGTTCCTAGGATATGCTTGGGCTTTCGAGGCCAGCTGTCCCCATGCAACAGGGAAGACCTCTTCAAACTCCAGAGCAACCTGTTATTTCCAGCAGGTAAGCTTCACCAGCACAGTACACAGCAGGGCAGGTGTTTGATGCCCCTTTATGCCTGTAGGTCATGCTTCTAACCCTGGGTTTCCCAAGAGGGGAAAGAAGATTTAAATGGTATCATCTTGTCACAGTTACTCAACCTGTGTTGAACAGTATTCTCTTTCTCAGCTTCTCTTTTTCAGTAGTAGCTCTCATGCCTTTTAACAAACTCACCTTTGAACTTCTTTCCTGTTCTTTATGCCTTCTTGCCAGTTCCTGATGTCTTGCTTTGATCAATTTTTTTATTTTGCACAGGTTTGGACAACCTGCTGCATGTCTCTTTACTTCTGATTACTGTCTCATTGCAATTTATGTGTGCCAGGAACAAAGAGGCACTTCTTTTCTTCTCTGAACTTCGAAGCAGGAAAACACTGTAATTGAATTTTTGCAGGTTCCTACAGCCTGTGCATAAGATTGACATGAATTTAACAGATCTGCTTGGAGAGCTGCAAAGGGACCCATGGCCAGTGACCCAGGGAAAGAGACCCTTACGTTCTACTGGAGTGGCTCTTTCAATTGCAGTTGGCTTGTTGGAGGTACTTTTAATGCTCTTTGACATGAACAGGTCACAGTGAGCACATGGCTGTGCTTGCTGAGATGAGTGTAGGTGTCAGTGCAACTGGGTTACAGGGGGTTGCAGAGGTGCAATTTGTCTCTACTGATGTTTGAGCTGTGCTAGCACCAGCTGATGTAGAGTGGGCTGGAAGGTTCCATCTAAAAGGTAAAATTTGCAGGTGTTTAAAGGTCTCTGATTCTTGTATGTGTTGCCATACGAGAGGTGATACTATACACTGGAATTATAAGAGTATAATCTAAGATACAAGTGAAGAGAACAGAAACTGCCTGCTTCCTGTTTTGAAGACACAAAGCTTGACATGGTTTGAGTTTAAACTTTATCTGAGTGCTGTGACTGTCAGGAAATGCATCACTATTTATCAAGATGGCCTCTAGCAGGGACAGATCCCCACTGACATTGCAGAAGCAAGTGTTGTTGCCATTTAATCAGTTTCCTTTTTCTTTTCCTCATCCCCCTCTCTGATACAAGTCTTTGTTTTTATTTTAGGGCACATTTCCAAACACAGGGGCTCGGATAATGCTGTTCACAGGTGGGCCACCAACACAAGGGCCAGGCATGGTGGTGGGAGATGAACTGAAAACACCCATCCGTTCCTGGCATGACATAGAGAAGGATAATGCAAGGTTCATGAAGAAGGCCACCAAAGTAGGTACTAGGACTTGATGGATGTATTTAAAAGCTGAAACTGAATGTTGTATCAGAACACTACATAGGTTGCATGGTTGTCCTTGAAATAATCTGAGTCTTTGTGTACGCTAAATTATGAGGATGGTTAATGGAAGGATAAAAAAGCTTCTTTCTAGTTAGTTCTCCATCATGGTCTCGTGCCTTCTCAGAGAAGAAAGCATTTCAGTGTTGTTTCTTAGACAATGGTGGGTGGAGAATTTGTTCTTCCACATCATTGTGTCTTCTTCTGGAGAGGAACAAATCTCTCCCAATAACTGGTTATTTCCAGAATGCCTCCTTTGTCTTCTTGACATATAAAACAACCCATTAAAATAATAAAAATGTCAGATATGAAATGCCTGTCAGCTTAGAGAAAGCAGGATGACAGCTGTTCTCTTAACTGTCAGCTGGATATCTTTGAGTTCCCACCAAGTCATCACAGACTAGATGATCCCATGTCATTTATGCGCTTTTTGTATTTGAGGCAATAAACTCAGGCTCATCCAGATGCATCCCTTATCCTAGAAGGGAGCAGTGTGCTGCAGCCAGCATATCTTTAGTTACCACAGCACTGGTGGTTGCCCCATCTGTACCTTGTGTTGGCCTGAGGTGGGGAGCAGCAGAAATTGCACACTGCAGCCTCCTAACCCTCGGGTGTGTGTTCCCAGCACTACGAGACTCTGGCCAACCGCTCTGCGACCAATGGGCACTGCATCGACATCTACGCCTGTGCCCTGGACCAGACGGGGCTGCTGGAGATGAAGTGCTGTGCAAACCTCACTGGGTATGTTCACAGCAGGGCAGCACACAGCTGGCACCTGCTTTGTGGGGGTTTTTTTGGAGGGGGAAAGTAGTTCAGGAAGCAGTTAAGTGTGCTGTCAGGGCAGACATTGTTCTGTTCTAAACTGTGGTTTGAATTTGCCAGGAATTATATGGCAAGCCTCACCTGATCCCAGTCCACATTCCTGGAGTCTCAAAGCAGCATGTGAATTAGCACTGCTGTTAGAAAACTCAGTGGTGGGTAGAACACATTTCCACTTGTGTGGCTGGATTTTCTCTGCTTAACAGTTCGCTTTTGCTTTCTCCAGTAATTCTTGACTCCCCTGGGTGCAGTTTTAAGTGACATTTCTAAGGGGTGAATATCTGTGTTCCATACTGCTGGAAATTGTCCCTGTGAGGAAGACTTTGTGTTAACCCAGGCCTTTTAGGGACTTGGCATGTCTGAAGTGCAAGGTGTTTGTAAAGAACCCCTCATTGCTCAGCAGGGAGAAGAGAGACCGACCCTTTAGCTGGGTTACTGAGTTGCATCTGGTCACAGTGCTTAGGGGAGGCCCAGCACCTTCCTTGTGCTTCACTGGTGCAGCCACCTCTGGCGTGGTGTGGGTGGGTCCAGCCGTGCTCAGGGAAAGCAGACTGAGCAAAGAGCTTTCCAGGGTTGAAACACAAAGGTTTTGAAGACAGCTGAAGCAATGGGAAGGAATAGAATTGAGAAAGCAAACTGACAAAGGCATTACACTAACCTGTGTGGCTTTATAGGAGGCACCCATGAATCTGCGCTTCCTGGTTTGAATCCTGCCTATGCAAAGGCATGCTCTAAAGCAGTAACTGCATGTGTTTGCACGTGTCAGAGGTTCAGGGATGTATTCTTTGTAGTTCTAGTTCCCAATTTCTTCAGTTCCTTTTTTTTTTTCTTTCCCAGAGGACACATGGTGATGGGAGACTCCTTCAACACTTCTCTCTTCAAGCAGACCTTCCAGCGGGTGTTTAGCAAAGGCTACAATGGGGAATTTCGGATGGCTTTTGGCGCACATCTGGATGTGAAGGTGAGAGATGAGTTTGATTAGGTGACACTAATGGGGAAATACAAGTGCTATTGATGAAAAATTAAGTCTCTGGGGTGTCTGGGGTATAGGAATGTCTACATGTTTGAAGTAAGCTGTAGTGCTTCTTTGAAAGAAGCACTCTACTGGAGGGATATTTATTTGGCAGCTTAGTAATTTTTGAGGTTGTTTTTGTTTTGTTCTTGTTTGGGATTTTTTTGTTTTGTTTGGTTAGTTTGGTTTTTTTTTATTTTAAAGCAGCCTCTCCTCACTCAACAAAGAACAGTTCATACTATTTCATCCCTATAAATACATCTTCATTTTTAAAATGTGGCTCTGTAGATTCTCTTAGTTTCGCTAATTGTAGCAGTGGATGGTCTGGAAAAATACCATCTCATTAAAGCTGAGCAGCTAATTTAAACTGTGTGTATTCTATTTTACTGACTTCATGGAAAAGAAAAAGCAATCACTTTTTTTTTTTTTTTTTTTTTTTTACCTTGTTAAAGACCTCCAGGGAGCTGAAAATTGCAGGAGCCATTGGACCATGTATATCCCTGAATGCTAAAGGGCCATGTGTCTCTGAAAATGTAAGTTTCTGACATGGAAAAACCTTTAATAAAGAAGTAGATATACAATGCAAAGTTTCTGTCTAAGCTTACAGTTGAACTAGAATGTCAGAGTTTTCCAGGAAACATCCCTAGGAAATTGCAGCCTTTTCTAGACTAAATTCTTGCTTCCTAAGGCTTTCTTTTAACTGTATGGCCTTCAGTAACTTAATTCACAGCCAAAAGATAAGGAATCTAGAAAGCCTACCATTACTTGTACCTCTGATCAGAATTTAAAATAAGCTTGCCTTTCCTGCTGCTGGAGGAAAATTGTGGCTTTCTTTTTGATTCTGTGCAGGAACTTGGAGTTGGAGGGACATCTCAATGGAAAATATGTAGTCTGGATCCCAGTACAACTCTGGCCATTTACTTTGAAGTGGTAAATCAGGTCAGTCCTGGCTTCTCTTTTTTAATCATAATTTTTACTCATCAAACTACTTGTTACAGGTCCAGATAATGCAGTGGCACACCCTGTGTTGCAGGTGGATGGTTGCAAAGCAGCCAAGTAATGTGTCATGGGGAAATAATTTCAGAAATTTTTGTATGTGTCTCTTTGTCTAACGTGCTGTGGGGGCTTGGTACAGCTGGGAAGAGTTGTGGAAAAGCCATCATGTTTTGAAGGCTGGCCTTGTTTCATTTGCAGCACAATGCACCCATCCCTCAGGGAGGCAGAGGGGCAGTGCAGTTTGTCACTCAGTATCAACATTCCAGCACCCAGAGGCGCATCCGTGTCACCACCATAGCCAGAAAGTGAGTACCCCGTGCCAGTGCTCTGGCAGAGTGGCAGCAGCTTCAGCTCCAGTCTGCGCTGGGTTCCTGGCTTTTTGTTGCATGCATTGGCACACATGGATGCACGTGGCACTAACCCTTTGCTAACCCTGCAGCTGGGCAGATGCACAGACTCAGCTCCAGCACATCGAGGCTGCGTTTGACCAGGAGGCAGCTGCCGTGCTCATGGCACGGCTGGGAGTGTACAGGGCTGAGTCTGAGGAGGGACCTGATGTTCTGCGTTGGCTGGACAGGCAGCTCATCAGGCTGGTAAGACCAAGACACTGAGCTTGGGGGCATTCTTGATTTTAGAAAAATGGAAGCGATAACAGCAATATCTTTTCAGATTTACTTGCTTTGTTTGTACTCAGATCATGGTCATATAGCTGTATAGCATGGAATAACTCAAAACCCAGTGTAATCAGCAAATTTAGGATGGGATAGGTGAACTTCCCATCATGCTGAAAGGGTTAAACCTGATACTGAATAAGGGATAGTGAAACACAAAGTAACACAGGTGGGATGGTCGCTGGTTCATCCCTCCTGCTTAAAGTAGGGCCAGCTTTGAAGTTTAGAGCAGGTCGTTCCAGGTTTTGTTGTGTTTTGAAGCTCTCCTAAGATGGGATTTCTTATGCTTCTCGTGACAGCCTGTTCCAATGTCTGATCACAGTCACTGTTCCTTTTTTTTTTTTTTCTCTCTCCCCTGCCTCTATCTCTCAACCAGGATTTCCATTTCCCCATTTACCAGTCAGGTAGACAGTAAGTTGACTCCCCTGATCCCACTCTTCACCAGGCTGAACACCCAGCTTCTTCAGCTTCATTTTCTTCATAAGATGCTCCAACCTCTGACTAACTTGGTGGCCTCTGCTACACCCAGTCCAGTATATCCGTGTCTGTCTTTCACTGGAGAGCCCAGAGCTGGCCACAGCATTCAGATGTGGGCCAAGTTCAGGATAGTGTTCTGAACAGTAATCTGAATTAATTCTGCAACCTCCTACTGTCTCTTGCTTCGAATTTCACAAGCCCAAAATGTCTAAATCAGTGTTGGTCTTGTCCAGACACCCATGTGGGGTTGCTACTAACACACTATGGCACATCAGTCCCTAAAAAACCAGGGCTAGTCAAATAGAGATTGGAGCACAAGCAGGGGCAAGCTGTGTGCTGAAATGACAGTGGGATCATTTAGAGTATAATTTCTAAAACCACTGATACTTATTTTCAGTGAAACAGTGAAATACTGATTTGCTGCTGTTCTGCAAGAAGTGTTCTATAGTGTACAGAACAGTTTTGGTGTAATAGCCCTGAATTAATGGAAGAAAATGGATGGTGCTGTAGAGGCACCATTACTTTCATTCTTGGATAATTTCAAATCAAGATTTATATATATCAAAATAGATTTTATCTTCATTCTCATTCCAGTAAGACAGAGATACCACTGACTTAAAGAAAAAGAGCCTGTAAGTGTTTTAGTACTTTGTTCTTGTCAGGTTCATGCCTTGATTGTTTAAAAATTTACAGAAGAACACCCTGTAGAAAAAAAGAGATGTAAATTCTATTATTAAAAAATAAAATAGAAAGAAAGAGAGAGATAACCAAAGAATCCTGTTTTGCTCCCAACAGTGTCAGAAATTTGGACAATACAACAAAGATGATCCCAACTCCTTTAGGCTGTCAGAATCATTTTCTTTGTATCCTCAGGTAAGAATGTCACTTCCCACAGCCATGGGAAAAGTGTGCAGGAGTGAGTGGGAACAATGATAAAACATCTTGTACTATTGATCAGATTCAGGCTGGGAGGAACAGATGTTTTTTAAATTTAATGGGCTGGTCTTGTAGTTCAGTGCTGCAAGAGACTGGTAAGAGAGGAAGTCTGAGTTAATATGGGGTAGACTTCTTTCCAAAAAATTTGCTGTTTGAAAATACTGGACTTGGGTGCAGAAGTTTGGCAACTTTGGTTAACATTTGTCTCACTCCTCTTTCTGGTGCAGTTCATCTTCCACCTGCGACGCTCCCCATTCCTGCAGGTCTTCAATAACAGTCCAGATGAATCTTCCTATTACCGGCACCACTTTGCCAGACAGGATCTGACCCAGTCCCTCATTATGATCCAGCCCATCCTTTATGCTTATTCTTTCCATGGGCCTCCTGAGGTGAGTCTGTGTTTTCCAGGGAGAGGTGAATCAACCCAAAATAATGAGTTGAAGTAACACTATTTCAGTAACACTATTTCCCCTATAGATTTTTTAAAAAAATTATTAAAGGAAAATATACTTTTGTTCAAGATCATATCACCTTACACTTGGGCATAGAAATTGCTCTCTGGCATATTGAGATCCAAGGGCTTAGGAGTGCCTTTGTTCTTTGTTTTCCCCAGCCAGTGCTTTTGGATAGCAGTAGTATTCTTCCTGACAGAATCCTACTGATGGATACTTTCTTCCAGATAGTTATCTACCTTGGTGAGGTATGGTGAAACATGTTTGTTCTCTTTCTCTGTGCTTCTTCCCTCCTGCCATGCATGTGGACAGTGGTATGAAATATTATGGTATGACAGTGGTTTTGCTGGTGGTATGAAATATTAACAAACTAACTTCTTGCAAAGCACACACAACATAATGACCATGTCATGTACACACTGCCTGTTGGAATACAATTCCCACCACTGTCAGTGTAAAAATAATACTGGAATCACTAAGGCTATGTTCTGCACTGAGAAGCAGCTGTTGTTAGCTTGGCCACAAAGGTGATCCCTTATCATGCGTGGAAAAGGCCAGAAAAACTGGAAATGAAGCAGGCCAGAGTTATAAGATGATACATATTTTAACATAGTTCCAAGTATTTTCAGAGAAGGATAGCTTTCAGCTTGAAGGGTTTTCGTGCTTAAGTATTGCAGCTCTTAAAGAAATCAGGCAGTTTTCCAGTTTTTGCTTTTAAATATTTTTGGAAGCTGCTACTATATTCCTTCCCTCGTGACTGAGGGAAGTGTTTAGATACTGCCCCTTTCTAAAAATCTCCTGGAGTTACCTTAAAGAGTTTCTGTTTTCTGTTGCAGAGCAAGACACTCAAGCAGCTAGGTAAAATTCAGACAAGGGAAGAGCTGAGTGTCTGACCTGTGTATATATAGAGGAATTGCTGCATGCATGTGGTACATGCAGTAGGTACCCTGAAAATACTGTAAGGCCAAGTCAGATTCAAAATGTCAGTTATTTATAAATGCTTCATTTCTGTCTTGGCACAGACTGAAACATATTGAAGATTTTCAACAAATTGCTCTGGCGCTGCACAAGTTGCTGCCAGCTTTTGTGTTGGATGCCTGTGCTTAAATTCAGGGACAGAAAGTAATGTTGTAGCCAGAGTAGTGAAGGTGTGTGTTTGCAGCATAAGCAGAAGCACATGTAGTGTTCTGCTCCCTTAAGACATGCAAGGTAAAAAGGGGAGGCTTGTAGACATCTTTGCTCCAATTTCCTCTCTGTCCCATCAATAGACCATTGCACAGTGGCAGAAAGCTGGATACCAAGACATGCCTGAATATGAAAACTTTAAGCACCTCCTGCAAGCCCCACTGGATGATGCCCAGGAAATATTGCAGACCAGATTCCCAATGCCACGTTATGTCCACACTGAGCATGGGGGCAGTCAGGTAAGGAGGAACCTGGAGGAACTCATTCTGTTGTTGCCTAGAGCAAACAGCTCATTCTGCTTTTCTGAAAGGATGGTTCTAGTAGTCAAATGCTACCAGAAGTGAAATTTACTCTTCAAAGTACAGAGCTTGCATATTTTATCATTAGCTTTTACAACTCTCTCTTTTAATAAGCTGATCACTTGCTGAATATGCTTATGAAATCTGAGGGTGGAAAAAAATGGAAAAGCTGAATTAAATATGTTTTTATTCCCCAGCAAAAAGGTGGGAAATTAGTGATTTGCTTATGTGCCCATAGTTAGCTTGCTAGGACAATAATGCTGAATGATTGACTGTCTGTTTCTTTGTCCTCAAACACTGAATGAGGATGTAAATTTGTTTTTATTTTTGCTTTTCCTGGAATTGCAGTGTGCTATGCTTGTTTATAGCAGGGAAGAGGCAGGAACTGATGCTCCAAACCAAAGATTTGGTGTTGATTTTTAACTTGACCCTGTTACACTGGTCTAACACTGAGCCCTTTTCAGAAGAGCAGATGTGGCATGGGGAGAGGAACAGAGCTGGTGTCTCCTGTGCCATGGATTCCTTCCTCATGGAATCAGAGCTGCCCTGCCAGGCGAGCACAGCCTGCTGTAGCAGGGCACTAAGTGCCCCTGGGAGACAAGTTGTCTGTGGAGCAGGGATTTCTGGACTTGAAACCTGCTTAAGTTAAATTAGTACCTTGCAAAAGCAGAGAAACATTGCTGGTCATGCATCTAAGGTGAGATGAAGCCTGAGGGAGCAGACAGATCTCTCATTTTACCAAACTCCTCTTGTTTTGTCTTTATAGGCCCGGTTCCTCCTATCTAAAGTGAATCCTTCTCAGACCCACAATAACCTCTATGCCTGGGGCCAGGTAAGCAATGGAAGAGCTGCACGTGGTTGGGAATGCTGTAAAATACACATGGCTGTGTTTGTGTGTGCAGTAGCCATCCTGTCTCACTAACACAAAGAGTGTTACATTTGTCTTTGGGTCCCTGCCATGGTTGTTGATGAGATAAGCAGCACTGGATGATCAGATTGGAGTTTTCAAGCCTGGATGTCATGGATTTCGAGTATTCTGGAAAAAGCAGCTAGCATAGGGATACATACAGATCTTATTTAGCTGGGAATGCTAGACTTTTATATCCTCTTTGCTTACCTTGCTTTGTAGAGCTTTGGGCACCAAAATTCCTAGTGCTTCAGGAAGAAGAGACATCCCTCCAGCAGTTCAGATTGTATGAGAGGATAATGTCAGGGCTGTTGCCAAAGAGTAGCATCTGTGTCTTTTAGAGGAGAAAAAGGTGGTGGTTTTAGCAGGCAATTAGTTCAGAGTGCTAACATTTGATTTGCTTTCGCTTCGTCCCCTGTGTTAGCAACAGTATTTTAGGCTCTTTATTTCTTTATTTTTACTGCAGGAATCAGGAGCTCCAATCTTGACAGATGATGTGAGTCTTCAGGTCTTCATGGACCACCTTAAAAAGCTGGCAGTTTCGAGTGCATCGTGACCGACAAACTGAGCAGCAGAAGCAGACTATTTACATGGATCTTGTTGATGATAGAAGTGGAGCAATTTATTAACGTTTCCCTTTCTCTCTTTTAAACTAGAGATTTTAACTGTTACACTAAATAAACATTCCGGGAGGGTTTTTTACTTCTCCCTTCTAATTTATTTGTATTCCTGTTTGTCTATATTCTGTTTATGGTGTGTGGAGAGTGCAGAGTAATGAGAGTTGAAAGGTGTTTTAGCCAGCAGAGATTTTGACTTTTAACGTTCTTAAGAGGTGTCCCAGCAAATAGAGGGCTGTATTAACGAGAAACAAAACGGGGTAGGAGAGCTGCTCCTTCGTGTGTCCCCAAATCCCGCTGTTGGTGCCATGGGCGGGGCTTGGCGCCTTTTGCCCCGCCCCCTCTCTCGGCCCCGCCCCCCGCGCGTGCCCGGTTGTGGGCGGGGCGCTCCGCGCGGGCGGCGATGAAGCCGGCGCGCGCGGCCGTGTGGAACGCGAGGGCCGCGCTGCTCTACTCGCTGGGCGGCTGGACCGCGCTGGGCGGCCTCATCTACTACAGCCGCATGGAAAAAGCCAGCACCGGTACCGGCAGCGGGGCCTGCGGGCACCGCCGGGGCCTGGGGCGGGAGGGACGCGACCGCGGTTTCACGGAGGCAGGGCCCGGTCGGTGCCCGTCGTGTCCGGGGCGGGGCTTTTGTGACGGGGAGCCCGGCCGCGGGCGGGCCGTGCGCTCTGCTGGCTTCCAGGGCAGCGCCGGGATTCCCCCGGGCCCGCTCGCACCCTTTCCCCGGCCGGGGAAGATAACCCTGGGGGTTGCCCGCCCGCCCGCCCCTGGGGCTGTGCGGTTGCCGGAGCGCAGCCTCCCCTCGGGCCGGCTGAGTGAGCCCGGTGTCCGCCTGGCCCGGCCCCGGCAGTCCTTCCTGAAGGACTTTCTTTAGTGGTGATCAGAGAGTGGAATGAGCAGGGGTTTGCACCGGGCTGCTTGGGCTGGCTTTAATGTGGATAGCTTGGGAAGCCTGTTGTTACTGTTCTGTAGTATTGATAATTCTCCAGTATCAGTGCAGGTATCTGACCTACCCTAGTAAATGACATTTTCTGGCTACAGTTAACAGGTCTTTGCTATCTGGCCCTCAGAATGCAAGGAAAAGGAAAAAGAATACTGAATGCTCGTGTGGCTGCCGTGATAAAGGGATAAAGCATTTTTATCGCTGTGCTCTTTTTTGTCTCCCCCCCGCCCCCAACCCATCATCTTTTCTATTCCTTAGAGGGTGAAAATGATCCTGCTGCAAACGAAGGGATCCGCAAAGAAGTACGCGTTAAGGAGTATCCTTTTGGATTGACAGTGAGAACAGAAATAACATACAGAGAGGAACAGCCTCCTATTACGCGACTGCTCAGGCGTGTGGTATCATTCTTTGTTCCTGATGACAGCCCTCCTTCCGAAAAGTGAGCTGTTGAGAAGCTCAGAACATTGTGCTGGACCTCTGAGAACATCATCCCAGACCACTGCTGGAAAACTGTCCCTTGCATTGCTGAAACAGCAGCTCTGCCCAGCTGGTGCGAAGTTGCTTTCCCAGCTAATGTGCAGGATGTACCTGGGTGTCCAGGATGTACCCAGGATGGCTCCTATCTGAAATGGATACTTTAGGAGTGATTAGTAGATGGGAAGGAATGTGGTTTCATGTTTTGATGTGAGAGTTCATAACGGTCCTTCAAATAAAAGCTCACAAGAGATGAGTTACAAGTGCAGAAATGTTTCTGTAAGCTAAAAATCTCCTGAATGTTCTTCTCCAGATTCTTGTTTCCTTAGGGGTTTTCCTGATCTTTGCAGATGCTGTATCCCCTTGTAGGGTACTGTCCCTCAACTCTGTGGCCAGAACTAATGTTCATTCTGTAGGGTTTTCCCTAGTCCTTACGGACATCACCTTCCCTGTTTCTATTTGGGCTCTCCCTCCAGCCTTTTTAGGACACATCTTGCCCTGCCCCCCATGGGTCTCCAAGGTTTCCCACCTTGCTGTGTGGAAAGCTCTCTCTATCTCCTCTGCCCACACACCTCAGCTTCCAGTTCCTGGGATGCTGTAGGGAGAGGGGCTCTTCGTCAGGAACCGAGGTGATATTTCAAGGGGGAATTGGTACAAATAAAAAGGAGGGAAATTTGGGCTGGGTATAAGGAAGAAATTCTTGACTGTGACAGTGGTGAGGCACTGGAAAAGGTATTGCAGGGAGAGTTTGGATGCCCCAGCTGTAGAAGTGTTTAAGGCCAGGTTTTGGATAAGACCTTGTGCAACCTGACCTAGTGCAAAGTGCCCTTCCAACCTGCATCTTTGATTCTGTGGGAAATTTTACAGCCCGTGCACCTACAGACCCAGCATTCCGCATGGACTCCTCAGGTCCTTTCCCAGTGCCTAATTTTTACAGGCACCCCGCTGCATCCCTAGAGCCGTTCTGCTTACGTGCACATTCTCCTTTTCGTAGGCATCCCCCAAAATCTCTGTAGGCAATAAGAGGCAGTCCCAACCTGTCCCGTGGGCACACCTGTCCCGTGGGCACACCTGTCCCGTGGGCACCTGTTCGTCTCCCGTGGAATTCCCTCCGGCGGCGGTGCCGGGGCTGCGGCGGCACCTCCGGAGCGGCAGGGGGCGCTGTTCGCGGGGAGCGGCCGCCGCTGCAGGGCGCCGCCGCTGTCCCCGCTGGCGCCGGCCACGCTGAGCTGCGCTGCGCCATGAAGGCCATCGTGCAGCGGGTTGCCCAGGCCAGCGTGACAGGTCAGTGTGCCCGAGCCTGGGGCCGCGGGGCCGGCTCTGTGTGTGTCTCTGGGTGTGTGGGGGCGTGTGCGGGCGCTCCCCTCTTGCTCCCCCGCATGGTTTGGCGTGGGTCGCTCGCTCGCGGCTGCCCCGGGGCCCGGCCCCCGTGGGTGCGTGTGTGGGGTGTCCGTGGGGTGTCCGTGGGGTGTCCGTGGGGTGTCCGTGGGGTCTGTGTGCAGCCCCGCCTGGCAGGCGGAGGTGGCACTCACGCTGCCGTCGCCTCCCGGAGCGCCTTTGTGTCGGCAGCACGGTCGCAGTCATCTTGCTGCGCTCGCGTTCACGGAATCACGGAGCATTCCGAGTGGGAAGGGACCCGCAGGGATCACAGCACTCTTGGGCGTGCGCAGGACATCCCCAGGAGTCACACACTGTCCGAACGCTGCCTGGGCTCCGGCGGGCTCGGTGCTGTCACACCGCCGTGCTGTCGGTGGGGCTGCCATGGTCACGGCCGTGCCTGGTGCCAGCCTTTTCCATGTCCTTCTCCCGTGGCTTGCATGCGCTGGCACGAGTCACAGCCACCTCCGTGCATCGCAGGCATGTTGGCAGTGCAGCCTGGCTCATCCTTTTGCGCTGCTCGTACATGTCAGTGGTGCTGTCCCAGCTGCCAGCAGGCACTGCTCCCCTGGGTTCCGACGGGAGCGGTGTGTCCCGATGGAATGTCCCTGCTGTTGCACTGCTTTGGACCTGCTGTGCTCAGGGTGCTTCAGATTCCCAACAAGTTTGCCCGTGAGGCAGTGAGTGCCCGCTGTGGGAGTCTTCGGTGTCACACAGCCTCTGTGTGTCAGCGCTGGCAGATGCGCCTGTGAGGGCACAGCTTTTGTGCGCAGCTGGGACTGTGCCACAGCTGTCACACCCTGTCAGTACTGGGCTTCTTGCTGGCTTAGTATCACTTTTCTGGTGGGAATTTAAACTGTTTCTGGCTGTTGAAGAGTTTGGGAGACAGTGCTGTACTTAGCAGATTAAATTTCTGGACTGAAGGACTCACTCTGATCCAGCCACTAGTGCACAGACACTTTCAGCTTTCACTGGAAGCCTGATCTCCTTTCATTTTGTGGGATGTTTGGAGCTTTTTGTCCCAGTCATGAGCCTGGATGCAGTTTTAACAGCTGGGTAACTGGTGCTTATCTCAGTTTTAATACCACATTTATTCTTACTACAGTGATCTCAGGGTCAACCACATTAAGATAATTAAATTAAGATAATTTAAGATACTTCTTAGGAAAACACAACAGATCTATGATAGTTTGTGTTTTACTGTAAATGTTATTAAAGGGGTTGCTTTCCCAATTGGGAGGGCTGAATTTTTGGGTTATTAAAAGTCATGTTTCAAAAAATCAATGGTATTCTTATCAGATTCTTATCATTAAAAATAATGCAAAGTATGAAGGGAATGGTGAAATAGAGAAATTGAGAGCACTTAGTGGCATCAACCAGGTGGATAATTTTTCAAGGATTGGGGAAGGTTTTACCACCTTTCCAGTTTAGGACAACTGATCCAATTGTAGTATAAAAATCTTTATACAGTGTTTTTAAATGCTGGAGTAAGTAACCCAATCTCATAAAGAAGTGGTGGCATTGGAATGCTTTTGAAAGAATGCTTCTGTGTAATCTTTCAAATCTACAAACTTAAGACAGAGGAAACACGGTTTGGAATACTGTTTTCTTTAGTGGTTGGACAGCTGAAACCAGTCCTAACTTGTGCCATAAAACATGGCAGTACATTTAGTCTTAATGTTCTTATCCCTCTCTTCTTTCTGCAGTGGGTGGTGAACAGATTAGTTCAATAGGACGAGGCCTGTGTGTGCTGCTGGGCATTTCTTTGGAAGATACACAAAGAGAGCTGGAGCACATGTAAGTCACTCCCTTCCTTTTGCCTTCCATTTGTGCATTGCTGGTACCTGTGCAGTAGCCAAACAGATCAGCTATTCCTATTGGGAAATTCAGGTTTGCCTGTTAATTCCTCTTCAGATTTTACCTTGAAGACAGGTTTCTTAGAGTTTTCTCTTCATGTTCCATTGAGAAAAATCTGTTCCCATTTTCTGCTATGTGTGCTTTATCAAGAGCAGACTCTTTTAGGTGTCTGTCCTTTTTGAGTTGAAAAGAAATCCATCCTTCAAAGATGGGATTTATGAGAATCCTCAAACTTTCCTTTCAGCTTGCAGGTGAGATTTGTTCTTCATAAAGGCAGGGTAGTCTTGTCAGTTGTTTGTCTGCAAACAGGAATCAGTTTTGGCAGCGTGAGGGACTGGCTCTGGCCATCTGTTCCATGGCCACAGAATAGCGGGATTCAGGCAGCAAACACATGCAAGACAGAGCTCTCCAGGGGCTTCTTGTGTCTCTTTTTGCACTGGTTATTGCTCTAGGGCTGACCTCAGTCCTTGCAAAGGCAAAAAAGGAATAGGTAATGGAGCTGACTGATGTCAAGAAGAAGGGGTTTTTATTCTCACATGCTCCATTGGTTTGCCTCACTGTTTGCCTCCCTCAGTGTGTAACATATGCTCTGCCATCGCTTCCCACCCCTACCTTGGTGCATGTGGAAGCTGCTTCTGAATTTCACAGGCAGGAGATGTGTAGCTACCCTGCTCTCAGCTCCAGGTTGTTGGGATGGCTGACACAGGAAGGGCAGGAAGCCAGCATCTGGGCAAAAGCAGTGAGAGAGAGCAGCTTAACTAGGCTTTTCAGGTCCTATTAAAGGAAACTTTATTAATCCTGTAAATGAAACAACAAACATCTCTATGAAGAAAACAGAGCATGATGATGACTTAAACCTTCTGCTGGGTCCTTCCAGTGGATGCTTTCAACAATCCACTTCATTCAGGAGTTAATTCTGTTTTTTGTTGACACACACAAGTTGGCAAGGATGTTCTTGTGACTGTGCCTTAGTGATGGCAAAGCCCTGAAGCTAGACCATAACAAAGTCTCAGTTTTGCCTTACAGTGACTGTCTCACCTCTGGTGCAGTGCAAAATGCCTGGCTGGTGACTGCAGTTGAAACCCTTTGCATTTGATAGGCTCCCTTGATGCTGCAGGTGTGGAGAAACCAGAAGAAACCAAAGACAGGAGAGTGGCTTGGATGCAGTCCTGTAATCAGTCAAAGTCCTGACATGGACTGGATTGCAGGTGCCTGCTACTTTTCAGGATCCACTTGTGAAGGTCCCTTTGTTGTCTTGAGCCAGTCAGTTCTGTCCCCTATCTCTAGAAAATTGGCCCAAAATTCAAACCATTTTGCTGCCAGCTGCAGTTCTACCCTGTTCCCTGGATTCCTCATCTCATCCTGATGAAAAAGTGTTGTCGTCATCTGGCTTGTGGGGCCTGGTTTGGGAATAGTGCTAGGAAGTGACAAAGCAGGAGGAGTATATGTGAATCATGATTGAAAACAAAACTCCACAGTTTTAAACGCTGTTGAGGATGATCTCATTTTGTACTGAGTGCAGTTTCCTGGTGCAGTGGGAGGATTAAAATTCCCAAAGCTGTTCACATGTTAAATAATGTTGTAACACATAAAAGCAGATAGTAAAGAGTGAGCTTTCTTACTTCCTGTGCCATCTTTATGTCTCTGTGTAACATATGGTTATTCTGTCCTGGTACCACACTCTGAAATGTGGATTAATGACCTGACACTGTTGTGTAGCTGTATAAGGGCTCTCTTGGTTAAGGCTCTGCCTAATGTGATGAGATACCCATGGCTGGGAATGAAGGTTATGTGAAGGCAGGCTGAATACCCAACTGTTACCTCATTCTGTATGGTACCTGTTGATCCTACATGGGACAATTTAGGAATGATCTTCTCCTCCTTCTAGGGTTCGAAAGATCTTGAACTTGCGAGTCTTCGAAGATGAAAGTGGGAAGCACTGGTCCAAAAGTGTGATGGATAAACAGTATGAAGTGTTGTGTGTGAGCCAATTTACTCTCCAGTGCATCCTGAAGGGAAACAAGCCTGACTATCACATGGCAATGCCCACGGAGCAGGCAGAGTCTTTTTATAACAACTTCCTAGAGCAGCTAAGAAAAGCCTACAAACCAGAGCTTGTTAAAGGTAAGGATGGAAGGTTGGTAAGGTCCTTGCTGTGACCAGTGGACATTTCTTGTGTGTGTTCTTTCCTAATTGTTGCTTTCTTTATTCTGTAATTTTCTGTAGCTGAGGGTATGTTAACAATATTTTCACTAGAACCTGTCAGGGTGATCACTCCAGTCTTCCTCTAGTCAAGCCATTTCCTGGCCTTGCTCTGGATGATATTCTTGTATTCCTTTGGCTGCACAATATGAGCAGACCAGAGAGGCTACAGCCTTGAGAACAAGCTCTGAGGTCAGGCTCCCTCAAAGGCTGGATGTTTTGTGCTGTACAGATAGATTAACCCAAGAGGAGCATTTTTTTGAGAAGTGTGTTTTAGTAAGGCTCAAAGGTGTCACCAGCATGTGATGGACAGCACAGTTCCATCTGTCACTTCTACATCCTGTTAAATGGAATTGTGACAGTGGGAGGTGTAATGTGCTACTTGAGAACAGCTTCTGGTTTAGACTCTCTCTCCTCAACTCTGTGTCATGTGTGGAACAGTTTTCTCTTTACCAGAAAATGCCTGGCTTCCATGTGCATTTGTGCTCTGTCCACATTTAGTCTTTTCGGTTTGGTTTTCTGAGTGCTTTCTGTCCATTTTCTTATTCAGATTGACTTTTTGCTACACTTGACAGAAGACAAGTTTCTAGAAAATACTGTTTTTAAAATGGTGTCTGTTAATAGATAATGGTTTGCCTTACTTTCCTTGTGAGTAAAAAAGTAAAAAAAGACAGAAAACTGATAGCTGGGGAAAGTTTTAGAGGCTAATTTTGATATTGACTCTAGGTTAGGGTAATTACTCCAATACTTTCCAAGGAGGCACAGTGAAATGCACACATGTCCATGTGTCCAAAAATGCCCATTTTTCAATCTTTTCTAGCTTGATATGTTCTTCCAACATTTGTTCCTGATAAGGAGTGCATTTCTGGTACCCGTTCAATCAGTTTATATTTTGACTGCAGCTTTTTGAATTCCTTCTCTCAGTGAATAGCAGTTGGGTACCTGAAATGAATATTAAGTGCCCTTATTTTGGCACTTTTCTGCAAAACGAGCTTTCACTTCTGCTTTTTCTGTACTAAAAGCACAGATTTGGAAACCTAAGAGTGCTATTGTGTCATAACATTTAAAGCTGCTGGCAGCACTAGAACTACCTGTCAATTTATCATTTTCCTTTCTTATTAAGCTGTGCCAGCTATGGTGTGTTGCACCCAAGTCTGTTAAGATTCTCTTAGGTTGAAGTTTCTGCTGTGCTGATTGCTTTGCCAATGTGGTTTTTTGCTTCTTTGCTGTCTGGAAAATCTGTACTCACATGTGCCCCTACATACACACAGGCACACACACAACAGTTGTAGTTATTGGGAGATTAGAGCTGGATTCTCTGGGTTGCTGTAGGTGCCCTCCCCTTTCGATCCTACAAATTGCTTAATGCATTTTAGAGGAGTAATTTAATCACTGAAAGTGAAATTTGTGTAGCTGAGGCAAAGACAGATCAGTAAAGGTCTTGTCCTGTCTCGTAAGAGCCTTGTGTTTTTGGGTTCCTGTTTGTGTTCAGTAGAGAATTTGGCTGTTGGAAGTTGTAGGTGCTTGGCAGGCAGCTCCTCTCGGCTCTCTGGTCTGCCTGGCTAGGAGCTCAAGAGTGGTAAGTGTTCATCAGAGAGAACCATTCTTTCACACCAAGAGCAGTGGGACACTTGACATACAAAACCTTGGAGGAGGTTCAGAGCCATGGTTCCTAGTTTAGCACAGTTTAACACATGGACAGCCACATCTAGGAAATAAAAGGCTGCATCAGAAGTCCTTGCTTGTTGTGCTTCAGTGCTTTCTTGTGTTCTTAAACATCTCACTCCCCTCTGCAGAGCAGAGCTGGTGCCTGAGCACTCCTGTGTTGTACAAACTAATACCAGACATACCAAGGCTCCTCCTCGTGTTTCAGGGCCTTTGCTCTCTGTCTTGAGTGTGGATTTAGTCTTCTGAGGTAGTAAAGATTAACATGGTAAGGAGTGTGAAATGTCTTACTCCCTTAGTAGTAAGATATGAGAGGATTGATCCACAAGGAAGAGTTTAACTCAAAGTTTGGTACAAGTTGAAATTATTCTCCCTGGTTAATGCCCTTTGTGAGTGTTGTCACTTCAGAATAAATGCTCTTATCTGGAGCAACAGTATTCATGTGAGGTTAATTAAGAATAACTTTCCAAGCAGACAAGCTTAGAAGTATAAAACCAATGTGAAATTTCTAGGTCATAAGGCTTGAAATATGTACAAAAGTATTCTGGAAGTAAATGATACCTCTTTTTCAAGTCTTTATGGCTCAGATGTGGCTTCTCTGACTCATGTCAGGTGAAGATCTTTCATCTGAGGAAGGCATGTGTGCTGGGTTTTTAGAGGCAAGGAATTTGGAGAGATGGGTGTCCAGCAGAATGAACTTGTCACTTTAGTAATACTTCTAGGATCCTATTTTATTGCAGAAGATGTTGCAAGATGAATTGATCCATCCAGAAGTCTTAAAATTGGGAAAGATGAAGAGCAGTAACTAGAAATTTAAATGTGTGAGGAGAATGGGAGGGAACTGTTAGAGAAAGATATTCCTTGACAGTAGTTCTGGTGCCAAAACAAGATAGAAAGTGCTTATGACATGGTAGTACTTGGAGTGTTTATTTGACCACTTTTATTAGCCTCTGGAAAAAAGGGCTTGTGGAGTTTTTTTTTTAGATACATACAAGAAAATGGAAAAGATCAACCCTTTTTGTAAGTAAAGTACAGCAGAGGGATGGGATGATTGTAGAGAGCAATTTGAAAAGTTGTGCTCCCACTAATAAAGGTTAAGATAATATTCTTTGTTTGTTATTTTATTAAAGCAAGATACATTAGTTTTGACAGGGTTTTGTGGTCACAGGGTGTAGGTTACATCTGTGTAACTCTCAAAGACCAGCCTGAGTTACCAGCAGGACTGTAGAAATGGCTGTAGCAGACTGGGACTGAGCTGCACCCCTGTGTCTACTGCTCTACAGTATTCAGTTGTCAAATGCTTCAGAGTAGGTGACAGGTCTTCTTACCTTTTGCCTAAATACAAAGTTCCTACAAAACATCAACTGGATGCCTCGGTTGAGCTGTTACATCCTTTAAAATGTCATTTCCTGCCAATGAGAGCTATCCTGCCTATCCTGAACTGTGATTACCTGTAGACTTGGTTTGTTTTGTGCATGTTTCTCTACTTAGCTTTGTATTTATCCTCTCTGAGTGTCAGGCTACAACATAGCTGGGTGCACATACCCTGTTTTTTTCTTAGTAGCTTTCTGCAGTTCAGTAGTTGTCTGTCCTTTTATGTATTTTTTATTTCTTTTTGGTATCACAGTTGGTAAGAGCTTTGGTGTGTGTTATCCTCCCAAGGGCCCTGAGCACTTGTTGTCTCTCCCCTTTTCAGATGGCAAGTTTGGTGCTTACATGCAGGTCCACATCCAGAATGATGGTCCTGTAACAATAGAACTGGAGTCCCCAGCAGCCACTGTTGATCCTAAACAGGTAAGTGACCCCTAAGGTCTGTCTGGAAAGGATGATGTGTATACTCTGCAAATCTGTAGCATTCCTGTTATGCAGCAGTACAGCTTCCATTAGGTACTTCCATTGTCCTTCCTGTGCAGCCTCTGAACAGTTAAATAATTGCATTGTTTTCTTCAGTTCCCTAGCCTGTTGATGGCCACCTGCTGTCCTGGGAAGGGTTGTGTGTATGTAATGTGAAACAGCTTTTCACATTTTATTCCTCCTCCTCGTTAAAGCTGTTGTTTAATCATGACTCATTAACAGTGTTTTTAATAAATCTGGAGCACCCCCCTGCCTTTAGTGAAATTTCTTACTGTGTGCATGTGGGTGACTGGATGAAAGTGGAGAGCTTTTGTCAGAAACAAGGAATAGCAGAATTTGGGAATTCAATCCCAAATTTGAGTCTGGAGTGGACAGGAGAATGAGTTAGCTCTGCTGAGAAACAGCACAAAGCTGTGCTGAAAACCAAATGCAGTGATGAGTCTTCCTCATCTTCTAAACACAGCACTGGCCAACTTTTCTAGGCTGAAAGAATGGAGGAAGGGATTGTTGTGCTTCAGCAAGGCTACACCAACCTTGTTTGTATAATGCTTCACTTAGCCTTGGTGAAATTGTTACTGCAGTTTATAAAAAGGGCATGAGGGAAGAACCTGGAGACTACAAGCCTGTAAATCTAACCTCAGTGCTTGGAAAAAATGTAAAGAACATCATGCTGGGTGCTGCTGAAAGGCATTTAAAGGACAGTGCACTGTCAACAGGGATTCAAAAGGGAAAGTCCTCTCTAACTGATTTAATACTCTTCTCCAATAAGGTCACTTGCCAAGTGAAGGAAGGGAAGGTGATGGATTTAGTTTTTCTAGATTTTATAAAGCTTTTGATACTGTCCCTGATATCATCCTTCTCAACAAGTCACACAACTATGAAATGAGCAAATACAAGTGCCCTGTGTTGCCTTAAATAGCTTGGTTTGAAGTCAGTTTTGTTTTTACCTCCAAATTCTGTTCTGGATTCTTGCGTCATGCTTTGGCCCCTGAAAAATCTGCTTCTGTTTCTAGTGTTTCTTTCTGTACCCTCACAGTTTTAGCCCAAAGAGTTCTCAGGCCAAACCATGCATAATTAGCAGCAGCAGGAGCTCTTTTTTTTTGGAGTGAGAACTGGTGCCCTGTGAGTAGGTGTAAAATAACCAAGAAAATACCAAGGTGTGTAGGATTCTGCAAGGTTTTGTTTCTTTCTTGGGGAATATTGGCTTTTTTAAGGGTTTTGCCTTCACAGTTCAAGGCTGCCTGCTTTACCCATCTGACAACACCTTCCTGGTGGCCACAGCAAGAGCTGAAGACAGGGAAGGATACTGGTTTTTAGACTTTCTCTGGCGGTGTAAGGCCCAAAACTCCCTTGATGAGCCTCTTAAAAAGACTTAGGGTTTTTTCATGTTCCCTGAGTTAGACACAAGGGAGAAATTCCAACAGGATATATTACCAAGAGGCCAAAACAACAAAAACTTCACTGGCAACCTTCAGAAAATCTGATAACTTTGGCAAAAATTTAGAGCAGCATCAATTAACACAAAACATTTCACAAAGCACTGACTTAACCCATTCCAACTTGCAAACTCCAAACCCATCCAAAACTATGAGGAAAGGGAATTACAAGAAGAAAGAGACAGAAAAGATACAGAAAAGAACTAATGTAGCTCACACTCCTGTCTCAGCAATGTTCAGCTGATAGAAATTCCAAGAGGAGGTGGGGTCAAGACATGCATCATGCAAAGTGTGATGAGGAGGAGCCAATTTAAATTGTTCTCTTTCCTCTTGCCTGCCCATTGCATTCTTTTTTGCTGTCGAAAATCTGTTGATTTGTTTGTAGCTTGGGATCTAAGGCTTAGGGATGGAGTGGTTTTTATATTTGTGCTTTCAGCTTTAGCAAGAAGAGCTAACTGAACCATCCTGCAGTGTTTAATGTGATGCTAGCAGGAAGAGATTAGACAAATAATTGCTGATGAATAGCTCTTTTATGCCATTGGATGTGACAGTGAAATACCTCATTTTGTCTGAGCAATTGTCTGTTTGTAATTGGTAATCCAAACTTCATAAGTCATTTGCAATGTAATTAGTAAAAGTACATTTGGATTAGTCAGTCCAAATGTATTTTTTGTATTCCTTGTGCTAGAGGAATATAAATAAATCACTTCTCTTTTATACTTGGGGTGATCATGTTACCTTATGGTGATAATTCACTGTCTTTACTAAATTTTTGAAAATCCCAGCCTTCAGCTTTTTTTTTTGTTTGTTTTGTTTTGTTAATACATGTATTGGTGTTATGAATTTAAGTTGCAAGTTTTATACAAATGCTCACATTTACAATTTTGTAGAAATAGACTTCTGAAATAGTTTTATTACATGATGTATTTTCTTCCTTACTTTGTGAATAGCTTACAAAACTTGAAAAACAGCAACAAAGAAAAGAGAAGACCAGAACCAAGGTGCCCTCTGAGTCAAGTAGAGAAAGAAATGCCCCCCGAAACAAGGATGACCCCAGTGCCAGCAGCGGAGCAGAAGGAGATGTGTCCTCGGAAAGAGAGCCTTAGCTCATCCAAGGCAGGCCTCACTTTTGGCTTCTCTCCTCTGTAATGCTTGGCCCCCTGCCTGTTTTACTGAAGCAGCACATGCAGAGAGTGGCATTAGAAGTGCTGGAAGGTGAAATTTTATGATCTTGCTGGTTTTATACATTTTACAACCTCTGCTCCCATCTACAGTTGCACACCAGAATGTTGGGATGGGTGAAAACCTCTTCCCAGCTGTGTGCTTGGCTAGAGTTGTGGGTCTGGTCCGGTTGTGACTGTTTCCGTCTTGACTCAGGAAATCTGAAAGTTTGATCTGGTAATAAAGCAGTAACTTAACTCAGAATCCTGCCATGTGTTCTTCAGATACATGGAGATCTGGGGTTGTATTTCTGTCTGTCCTCACCTAGCAGGGAGCTTACTCTGGAACAGCCCAAATACAGCACAGTCCCCAGCAATGGAGGTGGAAAACAGCTCAGAAGCTGGAGACAGGGCAGAACTGCAGCTTCCTTTCATGGTTCTTACCTGCCCCTCCTCAGTTTGTTCTTTCCCAGGATTAGTTAGTCACAAGCTGTTTCATGGACCTTCACCATCTAATAAGGACATTAGGGTAGGCATTGAGAGCCAAGCTTGCCTTAGCAGCAGATGTTCTCTCCCTTCAGACACTTGACCTGCAGGACATGCCTAGATATCAGTGAATTAGACTGAATATAGACCTGAATCCTTTGTCATGGATTATCTGCCTATGTAGATATGTGTTTATCATACTCTTCCAGTCAGCTTTAAGCCTTCAGGACACAGCTTTCATTACCTTCCCTCCCTCTGCCTGCCCCCAAAAAGCCACACTGCTGATTTTGACTTTTCAAAGCTCTCAAGAAAGTGTTATTATTCTCATCTGCACTCTGAAGCTGTGAGCTGGCTGTGCAGTTTAGTTATTAACAGCTTTGCAAAATTAAGTTTTAACCTTTCTCTCATTTTCCAGTCCCCAGAGTTTAGTCTGGCCGTGATTTATATAATTCAGCATCATTCATTGCTCACAAAGTTCCTTACTTTTTTTTTTCTTTTTTAAAATCCATGAATTTCCCAGGTGGTCAGACACTGGGTAATGATTTCTGTTCTATACAAGGTTTCCCAATCACCTTTTCTGGGTTGTGTTGAAATAAGAACATTTTAGAGGGTTTGCAGACTTTCTAGAGTGCTTTGGTCAGTCCAGTCTTCCTGATAACATGGATTTCTGAGGAGCTGAACCTCTCTCATGTGTTGTGTATGGATAACCTAACAGTAGTTTTCATTGTGTTAACATTGTCACATCCTGTGACAGTGAGATTCTTTTCTCTATGGGATTTGAAGGAATCCTGCTGTATTTCTGCTCTACCTACAGTAATGTTCCTGTTTGTTTGCCTTCCACAGTTTCTTACACAAAAGCTACACTGAATTCTTGAAGAAAGACCCAACATTCACCTCAGCAACACTCCTCAACGACTTGGGAAAAGGATGGAAAATGGGAAAGCAGAGCTGAGACATTAGAAACCTATCATTCTGTATTGAGCCAACCAAAGCAATGCTATCAGATTCAGTTGTAAATGTGTAGTGTCAGTAGTGAAAAGGACTTGTGACATTTCTGTGTATGCATTCTCACACGACTGCTGACTAAAGGGTGACTGTAGGCAGATTGTAGCAGAACATTTCACTCTCAGTACATAAGCTCCATTTAAAGAATAAATCAGGGTTTTTCCTTAAACTTACACTTGAATTCTGAAAATTCTCTGAGCAGGCTTGTGTTTTGATTGTCACTCTGTGGTGTCATGTGCTACCTGTTTCCATTGCAGTGTGCAGATCTGTGCATATTTTGGTAAATTGTTAGCTGCTGCCTGACCTCAAGTTGGGCAGTCCAGTCTTTCTGCATGGACTAAGTTATTAAAAGGGAAGGTCAGACTCTAGTTGTTTATGTGGAACACATCTGTCTTGTAAACTTTTTTAAAAACAGAAAAGACTTTATTAAACAAATGATGCCAGCTTGAGTGCCTGTTGGTGTTTGTGGGTTGCATTCCCTGAGTCACTCCTGGGTGTAATGAAGCGGGGGGATACAGAGCTAAAGTTGTAGGCCAAGACACCTATTGCTTCAACTCATCCGCCTTTCCTGTGGAAGGTTGGAAGTCAGGCTGCTGACCTGAAATCTTAGCTGTTTCTAGCACATCCAAGTAATTTATTTTGTGGTGGCTGTCAATGCCACACAGCTGCTCCACCTACTGCATCCAGGGCTGCTGACACTTCTGTCAGATCATGGGAGGCAGAAGAGCATTTGGAAACTGCCAGCCAACCACAAGAGCTGAGAAGAAGCTGCAAAACTGCCAAGGAAGCTTTGAGGGGAAATAAAAGACTTCAAGTCGTAACACTTTGACTTCTTTCAGAGGTGATGGCACTTTTTATATTTGCTATTCCCCAGGTCTGCCTGGCCCTTCCAGTCTGCCCTCGGCACCTATTGTGCCTGCCATTGGAGCCAGAATGCACACTTTCTCCCTGATTGTAGGGATAACTCACTGATAAGAGTTTTTAATCCAAATGCACATCACAGTTACAATGCTGCACATCGTGTAACCACTGTGGTTTTCATTTTTTTTTAACTTGTAGGCTGGTTGTATTGTAAAGTACTAGCCAAACCAAGGTGCTAGAGTTAGAACTGCACCCTGACATGTTTTTTTAGATACCATGATGCTTAAGTAAAAATTTGGCAAGCTACGCAGCTGGCATTTGAACAGAAATGGTGAGTGGGCAGGATAGGTGGAAGTGTTACACTTAGTCTTGCCTTTAAGAAGGACATAATTTTCCATCTGACCATTATATGCAACATAAGGAAAAGCTGTATATGTTGTCTGTCCCCAGAGTATTTTTAAGCATCACAATTAGTTTCAGAAAAACCACCAACCAGCCAAGCCCACTTTATTTAAAAGTTCTGTTTACTTTAAAAAAAAAGTTATTGCCCTTACTCTAGCAGCAAATCTTGGGCAAGGCCACTTTTCCAAGTACAGTTACATGGCTTTGAAATAGGGTATTTATCCCATGGATTTTTCTGCTTGTAGAGAGCTACAAGCAAAAACTGAGGGACATGAATTCCTGTCTTTTGTTCCTCTGTTTGAAATTTCTTAGGAAAAAATGTTTTCTCAACAGAAGACACCACTAATGAAAATGTGCTGCTAATTGTCATGGACTGCTAAAAACCAGAAAATACAATTATAGCACTAAAAAACTTTTGCAGGTGATTTCCCAGCATCTCCATTCAGATACTGACTCCTGGGGATGAGAGCTTGAAAAATAGGATTTTAAGAACGGAACAGTCAGAATAAGTGATGTTTCTACAAAGCTGTTTGGAAAAATTACCAGAGTATTTTATTTTGGGGTGTAAATACAATAATCAAAGTAAAAATAACATGACTATTGATGTAAGTACACAGTAGCTAAGCTCATAGTTTAGAAGTTAGTGTGGACAGTTAATTAAAAATGTTCTCATTTACAGAGATGCTCATTCATGGAGCACCCCACTCTGACTAGTGGAGTTTTTTTCCTTTCAGTACCTGCCCAGCAAAGGGCAGACAGAGACCCCCAAGCAGGTTTTCAACTGGTGCTAAGTGTCTGCTCTTCTCTGCATCCTTCTCAGTCCACCCTCAGCAGTCCCACAGTGTTCTCAGAAATGCCCATTTTTGGTTGATTTTTCACCTGAGTGTTTAGAAATGGTTCTCAGCTCAGCTGCATGTAACTATGGACTGTGCAGACAGCAAAGGTTTGTTGAAAATTTAAAGAGAGATTCCTAAACTCTTTGCATGTATTTGATTCTCAGTGGAAGTGAGATGGCAGGGCCCTGGCAGGAATCAGAGCAGATGCTGTGAAAATACAATGGAGCTTGGTCACCTTTCTGTATTCTGGAGTACACATTCATTCTCATACCAACCTCAGTTTTATTGTAAGTCATGCTATTCCCAATGCCTTAGGAGGAGAGCACCCTGTCCTCTCCCCAGTCCATGATTTGCCAGTCCTTATGAAAACTGTCCTCCTGTTCACCCTGGCATAAATGGCTCAAAGCTGAGCTGTTTCAAAGGGATGAGGAGCCAGGTTGAAGCTTGAGATGTTTTTGACAACAGTCTTTGAAAATAAACCATGGGAATACTGAGCTGTGGCTGACTGTAGATCCCCACACTCAGCATGGAGGGGCTGATGGAGCAGGTGTAAACCCATCTAAAACCCCCCTATTTCTCTTCTAACCTCATCACATGATGCCCACATGATGTGTGGGATATTATAGGAAGCCAGAGATGTAAATGGGACTGAGGTCAGAGCAGCGTAGCCTTGGTGGAGACAGCCCACAGCATGGTGGGGTCTCAACAGCTCTGCTTGCACCATAGGTGTTACCAATAACCTACTAATCTTTGGTCAAGGGCTGCCTGGGAATGGCAATTAACACCAGGTACTTCAAAAGGTCAGGCTGAACTAGGGAATGGTCCAAATATTTTATTTCGTGTTGCTGATTTCTTTTGGAGAGCTCCTCTGATTTAATAAACAGTTTAGTACTTGCAGCCAGCAGTATCTGAATATGTATTTGTTCTTTGTGAGTTTAACCTAATACCCAATATTTTAGAGCTGCTCTTGTATTTCCATGCCAAAAAATTATTATTGCTTTAATAAACATATTGTCAATATATTGATGTATGGGGAATGTGCTTTAGACTTAAGGAGAGGAGATTTACACTTTGTGTAAGAGAGCAGTTTGCTATTAATGCAGAAGTGGTTTTTTCTCTTGTATTTAGCTTATGTGGGGGAAGTTGGTCAGTGCCAGATAAGGTATGATGGTGAATTTTTTTTCCTGTTAAGAACAGGGACTCATATTGTACAGGTGGTTGAAAAGCCTCTGGCTGTTTTGGGCATATGTATGTCTTTTTACTAATCCTTCTGCACTAACACAACTGTATGCAAAAGGTTGGAGTACTTGGGGGTGAATAGTTCATATGGCACATGTTATTAACCTGTAAATCCTTCCATGGCATCTCTTCTAAAACTTTGAGTATATTTGTTTTGTAGTAATAGAAATGGCAAGTCTTGACTCAGACAGGGTGAGGTGTCATTGGCTGCTGAAGCAGGACCAGAGATTTTTATTGCTTTGAGACTATTTTCCTTTGTGCCACCTGGTGTCAGCAGAACCTAAGAAACTGAAAACCATTACAGTGGATTAAGGTAGTTTTCATTAAAGTCTCCTTCCTCAAAGAAAAATTATCATTTTAGTGATAATTGACACTGCCATTTCTTCAGAGTGTGTTTTGTATAATTATTTACATTCTCCACAGTTCAAAAACGGTGCAATACAATAATTTTTTCTGCATATGAACCCAGTGATCTGTGCAAACCCCTCAGCTCTGCAGAGAAGCTGCAAGGGGAAGCAGCAGCCCTTGGTTACCACAGCCCTATGGTGGTGTTAGCATTGTCTGTGCTGCCTTTTGGAAGTCTCAGGCTCTGAGCTGTCTTTGGTTCAGAGCATTTCTGTCAAGCTACACAACTGCAATTTTGGCAGCACCAATCGATGTGCTCTGGGTGTCAAGGCAGGAGGTGGATTTCCTGAAATGAGTCTAATGTTTACAGGTACTCTATTCACTCCTCAGGACTGACAAATACCTACCTATGGAAATTGATGGGTGCCTTCTGAAGGAAACTAGGGTATGGTCCTACTCACATTTGTATCTACAAGATCTCTTTTAGTGCAGGAAGTTGTTTTTGCTTGTGCAGTTTGAATCAGAATATGAATATGTCTTTCCTTGTGTCATGAGTTTGTTTCTTTGAAGTACTCTTGCTCCTCAGAAGCCAGACACTGTTTATTGTACCATGGATTTTTATTTGTTTCTTCTGATAGCTCCAAATATGTTCTCTCTAATTGCTTTTCTTTGTTTGGGCTTAGGGAAACACAAGACAGTAACGAAAAGAGCAAAGGCATTTGTTGTCAATCCTAAAATATATTCACATTCTAAAAGCTATTGTTTCAGGGTAATGCTTCAAAAGGGCAGCTGGAATATTTCTCCCTATGGAGAGTTGATTATTGTGTCATGGTCTCACAGTGCTGAGGCTTGCTGTCCCTAAAGCAGGCACAACCAACCAACCAGGCAACGTTCTCTGGTGTGCTTTAGGAAGGGGAACAGCATGGGCAGGAACCTTGTGATGCCCAGCCAAGAAACTTCTGGCCAGCATGGAAAATTTCCAAGGGGTTGATAAATGTCATTAGAAAAGAAACCTGAACAAACCCCCCTGAACCTGCTAGAATAGTTTATGATCTGCTAATGCATAGGGAGGACTTGATGAAATGGGAGGGAGGATGGAGGCAATGGAGATGTTTCTTATGGATTAAAAGGAATAACAATGATAACTTTAAGTTTTAGGAAATTTATTGGAATATAGCCAGCAGGCTTCATAAGTTGACGTATCCACTGCAACCACAAAGTTGTTGTGTGCCTGCTGCAAAACTCCCTCTGTGTTTCAGGGGAGAAGAGGGAGGTGAGAAACTCTTTTATTCCAGTTAGTTTAACATACACATATTTTTAATACATCTAACAAAACATTTTATGAATAAATTTCCATTTCCCCACCTTTATTTTGGGGAAGTCCATGTTGTTCTTCTGTAAAACTGATTGGAAATATTTCTGATGGTAGGACAAAATTGTATTTCTTCCATTATGCTCCAGTGGTGAAGGTTTACTGAGCTAGCCAGAATGTTCCTGCAAATAATTACAGGGAAATATAATGTATTCTGGATTAAAATCCATACAGAAAATTGATCAGAGTATTTAGATTCAGAGTATTGTCTCTTTCTAACAGGAGGTATTGTTGAGAAATCCATGGAATCGTATACAGCCACATGCTGATAAGAAAACCATATTGAAGAGCAGCATAGGGCATTCTTGCAAGCATAAAAGTGCTGACATTGAAACTGGAACTGATTATGTTCAACGTGGTTTAGGAAAAAGGATTTCAAATTAGTCCAGAAGTTTTGGCTACAACCCCTTTAACTTCAAATCTTGTTTGCTCTTGTCTGCTTTGGTGTTCAAAGTGTGCTTTGTGTTAATGTTTTCACTTGCTTTTTTATCTGGGCCAGCTCCAGGAATCTCTCAGGGTGAATAAGATCTCAGGCTGGGAGAAGCTGTGCTGCTCCTGATGTGGATACTGGTGTCGGTGATCCTACAGTCTGCACCAGACAAGGCAGGAAGATTTTTGCATATCAATGCCAGGTCAGTTACCTTTTTTTCCCCAATTATTTCCTACCTGAAATACATGTGTTTGTAAAGATAAGCACAGAATACATTTAATTCCTGTTCCTGCCTTGTGCCTTCTAAGGAAGTTGCCAGATGCACTGCTTTTGATCACATTTTATCTTGCCTTCCAGCATTCTTTCTTTCCCCATCATCAAGCTGATCAGTTCCTGCTGATCTGTTCATTGTAACCCCATGTTGAACAAAGGAGCCCTCCCCCTGGAGTTCCTGCATAAGTCAAATTTCCAGCACAGCTTACAAAGTGGGTTTTGTTTTGATTTTGGAAATGTTTAGAAGGGTGTAAAAATAAAATAAAAGATTGTGAAAAGGGAAAAAACCTGTTTGCCTGTCAAGGCATAAATCCCTTTGAGGTCCCAGAGGGGAAATGGGGAGTAAGGGGGAAGGGGAACAGCTGGAAGCTCAAGTTATATTTGTGAGTTTTTTTCTTGGAGCAAACCAAGTGGAGTAAAAGATGCCTCACGTATGAACTGGATGTTTCTACACTGATGGCAGCGTGCCCAGCATTACCAAGTACAAATGCACAGGAGATTAATTAAATGCACCACAGTGGTGTTGCCATGCTGTTGTAAATAAAGTATAAAATACATTGACCTGCAATCTGAACAGCTCTGAAGTGGAGCCTGTAGGCTGAACATCTGTTCATCTCTAAATGTACATGAGGCAGGAATTTAGGGCATCATTTGTTGGCATCTTTCTGGCCTTCTACACTGGTGTAACACAATATTTCCCAGCCATCTCCACGTAGCTGTGCATCTCTGAAGTGTGGTGTTTGAGCTCTGAGGTTCATCCACTGTCCTCTCTCTGCTGCTCCTGTTCAGTCTGTTTTATACCAAACCACAGCCTTACTTTGGACCTGCTACAGGATGCTTCCTATGGAGGCCAAAAATCAGGGGGCTGGGGAGGAACACAGGCATCCTGACCTCTGTGCCACACAGTCCCAGACAGATTCTGCTACTGGTCCCCCATTCAGAATGTACATAAGATGCTGAGGAGGACCTTTTGGACCATTATTTGTATGATGATGGTTTTCACGTCCAGCTCGCCAGTCTGGTCCTCAGATTCACTTAATTCAGTTTTCTGACATTACCAGCATCTGAGTAAAGTGGAGGTTTAGTTCATGATTGTGGGTTGACAGAGGATTAATTTAAATAAGCTGAAAATTCTGTTTCTGATGGGAAAATCCAGAGACACTGGAGAAACTGAATCATTCAGAAACTGCATATTCAGGAAAGTTGTCAAGCCAGCTTGGATTACTGAATACAAGTATTTTGTGTCCTCAAAGCAAGAGGGTTTCAACATTTCTCCTTTGGATTGGTTTGAGATTTGCCAGCTTTTTTCCTTCAATCCAGATCTTGCTGGAAAATGCATATATATATATATATATATATATATATATATATATATACACACACACATATATGCGCTAATAAAATTTGTTAAGTACCACTTTAAAATTTATATGTACGCATATGCCATCTATATAAATGTATATATGTATGTCATATATAACATATGCATCTGTGTCCTACAGCGTCTTAAAGACACAAGTCACAATTTTGGCCACAAAGAAATATGGACTACAGTGGGGTTACCCTCAATAATCTGTCATTTCCAGCCAGGGATACTTGATACTTTATTATTAAGATCAACCTTGAAGTTACCTTAAACTTTGGACATGAGCAGACCCAGCAGGTTTTTGTTTCAAAGGGTGGGCTAATTCTGTGTGGTTCTGTTTTTCCACTCTGATTTGATTGTCAAAATCCTCACTCAGAGACAATTTACTTCTACTCTTGCTGGAGTCTCCTGAGATGTGTTGCTTAGCATGGGTATTTTCCTGAAGGGGTACTGCTCATTTCTTGGGACCACTGGCTTCAATTTACCTCATCTTATCCAAGTCTCAAAAAGAATAAAATATATTTACTGAATAATAAAACATAGTGTAACAATACTTAATGAGATTTTGTCTAGACCTGTGTTCTCGCCCATAAAAGCCCTGTTTACAGAAATCTTGAAAAGCCTTTTCAGTAACAAAGTGGAATATATGGAATATATTTAAGCCCTTTAGGTGTTGCTGTACAAGCTTCACAATAACTGAAGCAGTTTTACTTCTTCCTTCATCCCAAATTTGTCTCCTTGAGGGGTGCAGGGCACATTGAAGTTTGCAAGATTTCATTTCATGATATTTTCATGTGATAATCTTTATTGGTCTCTGGGAAAGCTGGCAGTATCTGGGAGAGGTCTTATCAGCTGAGAATGATCCCTTCCTCAGCTGCAAGATTTTGCCTGTTTAATCTCTCCTAGTAGGTCCATGAGAGCTTAAATGGATGTGGGAATGGGGAGTCTGTCAACCATCCACAGCTGTTAATGCTCCTTGTGTTATACAAGGCACATATTTGGACAAACTGCTGGGTGAAATGACATGGTTTCTTATTATTTTCATCCCCTCCTCCTTTATTTGGTCTTCCAATTTAGAAGTGTTTAACAAAAGCCTGTGAGGGAGCAGCTTTGCTAGAACACCTGTCAGCTCCTGGAAGCAAAACGGAAGGAGGAGAAATGCTACATCAAGAGTACTTTACTTCTGGTGATTTCTGGACAGTTATGCATACACTTGTATTTTGTTTTAATTCTTTGCTGATCTTGCAGTGAAACCTAAGCCTTCTTTAGTACCTTAGAGACTTCCTGGAATTAAAAGATTTCTTCCAAGCAGATGGTTCTTAACTTCCCTCACAGACTATTTCAGGTGAATTCCTTGCTTCTTGCTTTGGCTGCCAGTACTTTGAATTTGAATTTTACTTTTTTTTCTGATATAAACACTTCTAGTAGTAGGTTGGGGTTTTTTTCTCCTTTTTTTTTTTTTTTTTTCCCCCAGACATGTGCTTATATAAACTCCAGAAATACAGCCCACCAAACGAAAACCAAAACTGTAGTTACATTTCTACTATTTTAACAGGATTTTGAGACACTGGAGCATGTCCAGAGAAGGACAACAAAACTGGTGAAGGATCTAGAGAGCAAGTCCTGTGAAGAGAGGCTGAGGGAGCTGGGAGTGTTCAGCCTGGAGAAAAGGAGGCTCAGGGGAGATCTTATCACTCCCTACAAATCCTTGGAAGGAGGGTGCAGCCAGGGGTGGACTGACCTCTTCTTCTATACAACCAGGAGAAGAAGACACAGCCTCAAGATGCGCCAAGGGAGGCTCACATTAAACATCAGGAATAATTTCTTCATGGAAAGGGTTGTCAAGCATTGGAATCGGCTGCCCAGGGAGGTAGTGGAGTCACCATTCCTGGAAGTGTTCAATAAATGACTGGATGTGACATTCAGTGCTATGGTTTAATTGGCAGAGTGGTGTTTGGTCAAACATTGGACTTGGTGATCTCGGAGATTTTCTCCAACCTTAATGATTCTGTGATAATAAGGGTTTCTCATTCTGCTCAGGGATTGCTTTTTGGGGACCTGACAATTTGTGGGTGTTTTTTATGCATTAATTTGTATCTTGATTTGTGTCAGCAAGAATGTTTTATGCATCCTCTTTAAGGTAAAGGTAAATAAGAAATATTTTCTGTGACTCTCTGTTCACCACCTACAGTGTAAATCAGAGCTAAAACCCCTTGTTAACCTGGAGTTTGCACTGGCAAGATCTGTGTGACCTAAATTGTTACTTCCCACCATACTCAGACCATTATATCCCATGCCTAGGCCTAAAAAGTTCCTACAGCTTCAAATTACCTTTTGTACCCATCTGATAAAATTCTAATTAATAAGAAAACCAGCATTTTCTCGTGAACACACAGGAAAATGATGTTCTAAGTGCTTCCTAAACATCATTAGATGGTAAGTTTAATGTTAATCCTGACTGCATTGCACAAGTGATTGACTCTTCTTATTTGTAGTAACTTCTATATTTCAGTGTGTGTGGGCTTAGTGATTGTATTTAAAATAAAGTGCCCTAATTTTGGGGGTAAGAAATCAGGTAGTGACAAATTTATCTGTGATTTCGACTGCTGTGCCTCCTGAAGGGAGGGGAATGTGCTTGTTTTTGTTCTAATCACTGGCTACACCTTTATTTTCGTCTCCAAGTCTGAAATATTTTGTCCTGTCCCTAAGTAACGTTGCAAAGAATTTGTTTGACATGAAACACAGCAGAAGTCAGGGAGGGGATGCATGTTGGATTTTTAGACCAGACCACAAACGTGGTAACCAGCACTGTGTTGATCATTAAGGACAAATTAGTTTTGCCTTGGGGGGATGGGGGAGAGTGGGGGGAAGCAAAAGAATTCTGATGATTGTAGTAAAAATTTTGTGCAAAAATCGAGTCATGCACTGAATCTTTTAATTGTATTTTCTTTATGAGAATGACTTTTTTTTTCCTGTTGGCCTTGAAGGTGCTGAAAATAGGCACACAGGGAATGCACATGGGCATTTTGGCCAGTTCCAACATGGATGTTGGATACAGAATTCTGTGCCCCAGGCTTTGTGTTGGGTAACCTTGGAGTCTACCACCTCATTTTCATGTAGTGCCACATTCTGAGTGACATTTTGTACAGTTTTTCCATTGTTAGGTTATTTTTTCCTGCTCTATCCTTCCAGCTATAAGGCAGTCTGAATGCTAATGAAGTTGGAATGCACTGAAAGAATGCATTGAGACTAAAGCAGCAATAATTCTTTAGGTATTTGTATTTCTAATTCTTTAGAATATTGTGTTTATTTATGAGTTCACTTGTTATGTTTGGGAAGGGAATCTGTTAAGAAGTTTTTTTGAGAAAGGTTTCTATTTAATAACTCTTTATAAGTGAGACATACAGCCTGTTTCCAGAACAGAAATGTATTGGCTTAGTGGTTCTAATGAGCTAATTTGAGTTCCATTTCTGTTTATTGGGTAAATGAGCAAATGTGAAAAATGAAATTAAATTTGTCTAATTTGTTCCACCACCAATTTTTCAGGTTATATTTACAGTACTGAATATACTGCATTTTTTTTCTGATTTCTGTTTGTAATGTGTGGGGAAAGAATAGTCTATATCAGTTCTCCAGCATTTTTTAAGGAAAAAAAAACTTTTTTTTATGGATACACTGAGAAAATCAAAACAATGGGGATTAAAGGAGCAGTTCAGGAATGTGAGGATAATATTGAATAACACATTTCTTTGTTACTGCTTGATGTGCGAAGCAGAACTTAAGAAAATTTCTACCCCTTGGTAATGGTCATCATTCCTTTAGCCTGGATTTTTAGACTTTCACTTATTTATCATCAGATACAGTTTTATAGGTTTAATTGTACTTTTGGGCATTGTAATGTCCAATTTCAGTGTTTTCACTCTAATTTTAGTTGCAAGGAGGTGCAAAACCGTTTGGAGTAGGAGTAGAAAACCACATGTAATGGTGTCAGCGATGGGACTTGCCTTGGACCAGCTGGGGTGGCAATTTAATAGAGATGGGAATGACTGAGGGTGGCCAGAGAACAATTTATTAATGTGCCAACAAAAAAAGAAGATGTACACAGTGTAGAACAATCTCAGAAGGCCCTTCAATGGGGTTAACATGATAATATAGAACCTTTGTTGGAGAGTTTCTGTAGGGCAGTGAACCAATGAACAACTGTATTAGCTTATATGTAAATGTCACTATCCAGTCCCAAAAAATAACCAAGAACATTACCTTACTTGACTCTACTACATTAACATAACCATTCCCATAATTCCATCCTCCTCTCCATATCTTGTCCAGATGTCTTCCTTAGCATCCTGTTCCCCATGGTCTCAGATTGATGCCACTTTGTTGTTGACCCCCAACTCCCACAATGTAACACTTAAGTAGGACTGTAGAAATAATAAGCAATCAATATAGTTTATAGTTTCATTTCTTAAATATTTTTTCATTATTAGCAGGCAATATTCCCTGTCACCCAGGAATCCCATGACTTGCATCTGATGGGCAGCATTTAGGAGAAAAGATATTTTTTAATAGAGATTAAAAACATTTAAAAGTGCAAAATAATGAGGAGATGCTTGATCTTAACCCTTAGGAAAAAAGGGATCTTTGGCTGACCTATCATTGAGGCTGCGTGTCAGACTGAGGACTTTTATCAGGCTGATAAGGGTTTTCCTTAAACTTTTCTTGAATGAAAGATGGGCTGGCAAAGTTGCCAGTACCAGAAGTGTCTTTAAATCAAAAACAGCCTTTGCAACTTCTCCAACAATATGAAGTTTGCAATCTCTGAGCAGCATCAATAAATGAGTAGCAGTGTCCCTCCCCCAACCCTCATTAGCTGGGGAAGATTCAGGTCAGAGGGGTGAGTTATGGAATAAGATTAGTTTTCTGCTTCGATATCTCAGTGTTCAGAAGAAGGAAATATTAATTTTAGCTGCAGCTCACCTGCTCACCTCTAAACTCCAGGGAAGCCTGGATCTAAAATGCACACCATGGGCACCCAGTATCTCTGTGAAAGGGACTGTTGGGTCATATCAAGTATCTGTTTCTGGTTCCAATTAAAACACTTTTATTGCTTGGCTACTCAGAATAATGGAAAACAGTGTGTTAGAGGCACCTGAGCCTCTTTGTGCAATGTAATTTACACAGCCACTCAGACATGTAAATCAGCGCTGAAGAGCACATTGTTATGAGAATATTAGTGAATAAGAAATGCTATTCTTCAAAGCAATCTCAGCCATGAGAAAAAAAACCTTAAAATGTAGTTGTTCCATAATGTCTCACAGATAATTAGTGACTCCAGAAGTGTTTGAAGTAATCTGGAGTTGCTAATACTGGTGAAGTGCTACACCTTTAATACCTGGATGTTGTGTGGGGCTGGGGCCACCTGCAAATGCCAAGCCCCCTTCTCCTCTGGGAAGCTCAACTCTTAGAAGAGGAGCCTTGTAGAACATAATTGCAGTCTAGATTTTGTGCTTTCAAAAGGCCTTATCAGCCTCATCTCTGTCTTTTGGGAACTTGGCTTGATGCTGTAATTGAATCAAATTGACTCTTAATTAGTTAGATTCTATTCAGGAAGGATAGGTTACTGAAAAATACCGACTGACTTTCTCTGTGTGCCATGCTGAGCACGAAGCCAAAGCTGCACAGCTGGATGTAAATCCTAAAGCAGCTCCCAGTCTTAGGATAGTCCCTGTATTTAAGATGCAGTGCTTTGTTATTTCACGTGGCACAGCTTGAAGGTGAAATCTAAGCAGGTGGGCATGGTGTTGTCTGTCCCTAGGTTTCTAGGGTTTTGATTTAATAAATATACTCCTAAAACAACCCCCCTATTTTGGGTTAATTTAGGATACACCTCGTAACATGAGAAGTTTGTTTGGATGATTCTTGAGTAATGTAGTTATTTAAGCACATGAGCAGCATGTGGGTCAGCTGCCTTATGTGCTGTCAGGTGGCTTTAATCCAGCGAATTTACTGTGCAGGGCGCCTGGTAAGCAGATAATGCTGTGTTGGTTATTGAAATAAGGTCTGCCTGGCTAGCCCAACATGTGCTTTCAAAGGATGGTTCATGGTAATTACTGTGATCAGGTTTAGTGAGGGTTATAGAAAATCTGAAATGAAGTGAGTGTGTGGTAGCTGAATTCAGTAAAACTAATTGCTTCTCTCTCTATAGAAAGAAAACCATAAAGAAAATTTACTTAGTACCAAGCCTTTTCTCTATTCTTATATCAAACATCTTCTATTAGACCCTAGATTTTGTTGAGCAACAAGAACAGCTTCAAAAGTGTAGAAAGTGGCCTGAAGATACAGGAGATGAAATTAAAGGTTAGGAGGGAAGGAAATGGATTAAATTAGAGATTGTGTGAGACAAAACAACAAAATACAAAAAATCCATGAAAAGAAGCTTAGATATCCATATTAATGAGTTTTTATCAAAATAATCTAAGTTCTACAATGTATTTTAAATTATTACTCAGTTATATGAAAAGTGTAGGTTTTAAGATTCACTTTGTTTTAAATATTGATTTATATTTTAGATACCATTGAGATGTAAAATGTATTTCAGTCAAACTTTTTTTAGCTGAATGTAACTTTTAAAAGTGTTTACAGGAGTTTGATGTGGTGTTCTTTGCAGTTTACCAGCTACCAGTGACAAAGCAAAATCAATATTTTCTTAAAGAGGCCTGGGCTTTTGGGTTTCTCTCCTGTGTATGTTTTGGTCATCACTTAAAAAATTATTTTCTTCTGGTTGAAGTCCATTCATGTGAAAGAGGAAACAATTAAAAAAACCTGCACTGGAGTGCATGCAAGAAAACCTCTAACACAAATCTCTTGGAAATGAACATATTATTAAAGTTGTGGTTTTTTTGTTCTTTCCCTTCACTTAGCACATTTAATTTTCTGTTCAGAAGGACATTCAGGAATGTTTGTAGATCTAGGCAGGAATGACATGGCTTTTTATCCTATATAACACCATAACAGTTGCTCGTACCCACAGTTGCTCATTCCCTACTTACCCAATTAAGTCATCGTTAAAATTTAGTTAAGCACTCTAAAGATTTGAAATGCAAGTTAGACCAATTCTTGAATATGTATGAATGCATTCTCTGGTGAAAGGAGAGTTTGAAATTATTGTGAATTCTCTATTAAAGACAAAAAAACCCAAACAAACCCAAAAGCTAAATATACTTCATCTGAGGGTTTTTTTTCCTCCTTCTCCTTCTCCAAAAGTGCCTCCCTGGTAGCAGGAGAGCTTGGAATTACAAGTGGGATAGCAAAATGCTGCAGAGGAGGGTGATGCCTAGGCTGAGGCATTCCCCTTGAAAGCAGGTACACTTTTATCCAGCCTAACTTCCTTTCAAAAAAACCCAGAGGGATATCTAATACTTACAAATTGACTTTAGAATTATCTTTGGTGGTTTACTGTCCTTAGGCTACAAATAGGGCAAGGATTTGTAAAAAAATAGCAAAGACGTCTGTGTATTGTTTCCTTTATTATTTTAGCGCTATCATGTGCAAAATTTTGTGTCAAAATTTTAGAGGAGTGTTTGGCTTTGTAGGATTTACCCTGTGGATAAGAATGCCCTTAATTTCCTTTTGGAGTTAGTGAGCTGGGAGGGCCTCCCTGCAGCTGTGGAGAAAAACCTTTCAGAGTAGGAAGAGGAAGCTGCCTGGGTTGAGTGGTACAATTGGCAAAAACCCCTCTGTATGCCCCAATTCCCAGAACTTAAGTGGGAAACAGCTCTTTGTGCTCCTACCCAAAAGCAACAGAATGTCAAATAATTAATAGTAATTATCCAGAACATGGGGAGGGGGGGAAAACAGTCTCCTTTGCCGAAAAAATGATGTTTGAGTGCATTTTGCTGATTGTGGTGTTTATTTCATACATGTCATGTTTAAAGGAGGTGTTTTGGATATGTATCCACTTCCAAGTAAAGTGTGTGCCTCATGTTGGGTGCTCTACAAGGTCCCTGAGATGCTGTCAGCACATGTGACAAGGTGATGCTGGGAGCACACACCTCAATCTATGCTCCTAGAACAGCTCCAAGCTGAAATGAGGGAAAAAATTGGCAGATGGTGACATGGCCATGCTTTTAGAGACTGTCTTTGATACCCAAAGGGGGCTGGGACTCTCTCTGGGAACTGGGTAGAGGATTTCAAGTGGGGAAAACCCAGGTATGGGCAAGGAATGTAAATGAGCACTGCACCTTCTTAGCAGGATTTGTTCAGCCTCTTGGAAAATTTGGAGGATGACAATGAGTATTATTTGATTACATTTTCTAGACAATATCCTACTGACTTTGTTTATTTGTTTTGGAATTAGATTTGTATTTATATCAAAGTGTCTACCCTGCTTTCTTAGCACTTTATAGCAACTAAAATTCAAACAACAGAAATTATCATAATAAGTGTTTACAGCTTATTGTCAATTCTATAATCAAAACAAGGTCAACCAAAATATAAAAATTCAATGTCTCTGTCTTCAAATGCCACCCTCCAGATTTAGTATATAGAATTTATGATACAATATATATATTGTTTTTGTAAACTTGTGCTCAAATGCCTTCAGTACTGACTCATATCTAACAAAATTCTCCTTTGAAGGGTGATAAAACTGTGTTAATGTTATTAGAATTTCTTTGGAATGTTTTATTTAGTATTAATTGGCATAAGTTTTTTGGAATGACAAAGGGGGTTGCCTGGGGAAATTTAATTACAGTTCTTTCTTTGTTTCCACTTCCATTTGAAACTTTACATATGAAAAGCATGATTACCTTCTTTCATTGTTTTTATGTGTATGCAAGTTGCCTGCCTCTGGACAAAAGCTGTGACAGCGAGCCTGTCAGTAACATTTTGAAGGAATGTGTGTGAGGAGAAGCAAGGATGTGATGGGCAGCTGAATTGCCCAGGCTTTTGGAAAGCATCCTTGGTAGTCTTACTGAATTTACAGCAGGTGAGCAGCTCTGTCCTTGCACAGCGAGCTTGGTTTCCAGTGACCAAACACAAAGAGAGGATCCAGAGAGGGAGGGGAAGAAAAAGTCACAAGTCTTCCCTTTTTCATTCTCTTAATCAACAGCAGGTAGGGAGGGCAGCTGCTCTGCTGAGATATAGCCTTCCCTGCTCCACCAGGACTAAGAGCCTGAGCTGAGCTAAGCTCATCACTCGGCTGAGCATGGGGAATTAAAAGTGGAGTGTTCATGCTGGCAAGTTCAAGAGCTGGTGTTCACACCTCCAGCTGACATCTGCCCCGGCACACTGAATTTACTGCCCACTGCGTCTCCTTTATAACAGAAACCACCATTATTTTTCACATATATGGGAGTAAAAGCTGACATAATGAAATAACTTTTTTTTTTAGTAAAGCTTTTTCTTTGGACCCCTGCGATATTGTAAAATTTAAAAAATTTTGCTTCAAGAAGATGCTGTCTTCTAGGAGCTGTACTTTGCTCACCATTATCCTCGGAAGAATGAGTTAATTTTCTTCTCTGCTCAGAGCTTTTTTAGGAAGAGAAGGCTGTGTTTTTATAGGAAAGACAAAAGGGTGTCTCTCTGACCTTTATATTTAGTATAACTTCTGAGCTGCAAAACATTTAAAGTTTGATAACAAATCTGAAAGTTTCACTGAAACCCTCAGCTTCTTTTGTGCCTTTAAAGAACTGTTTGGGGACTTGATGTATATGCAGTTGTGTTCAAAGACATATTTAATATTATGATAGGAAATAGCAAGTGTGCAATGGGAGAGTTTCCCAAGCTGAATTCTGCTTCAGTCCAAAGAAAGACTTTCATTTTAGAAGCCCAAAGGTACTGTAAAACATCTGAGTATTAGGATTGAACTGAGTGAAGCAAACATCCCTTTAAAAAACCTTTATTCATGTGTTTTTTGACTGAATGATGTTTTGTGGAAGCAATGAATAAAGCTGAATGCAGAATTAAGGGAGTAGGCTGGAGCCAAGATTTGGGAAGCCTCTGCCTTTTTTGTTTGAAAACAACATCACAGCTACAAAAATGCAATAGGTTTTAGTGCTTTTTAGAGACTACCATAAGAAATCCTGTTTTTATTGGTAAGAATGTGCTAAAACATTTGATCTCACTGCCTCTGTCATTAAAGAAGATATTACAATTGAAGATTGGGATAATCTTGTCCTAATGTCTCCAGTGAACGGTTCTAAAGCTTCCCCTTATACTCTTTCCCGGTCTCTAATTTCTACTATACCACTGATGACAGGAGCAGTTTTATTTCAAGGTTGGTTTGGTGCAATTTTGTTCATATTCCAGCCACGTGGTTTTGCTGGCTCACTTTAAGCAGCACCTCCCTCAAGGTATTTAAATACACCTTAAGACTGGGGGAAATTCTGCATTGTTCTACTTCATGTCTTTGATCTGTGTCTCCTGGATTTACCTTCTCAGGTTGTTTAGCTTTTGGAAGCTGAGTTTCCAACAGAATGCTTACAGGCAGTGGCACTGCAGAAAACAAATAACATCAACAAGACACCCTACTACAGGCAACCAAAATTAACATGCATAACAGGAATTGGTAGGAGGTGTGAATAAAATTTCTAGCCCAATGTCACAAAGAATGATATCAGGCTTACAGGGTCAACAAAAAGCAAAATCTCTTCCCACTGAAACCCCTTTGCGGGCCTCCAGCTCCCCACCTGAGTCTGTTGTTAATCCTTGTGACCATCCTGAGGGGATTTTTTCAGCCTTCAGCCCTGTTCCTGCAAAAGGTGGGATTGTGCCAGCTGATTTGGGGCTGCCGCAGATTCCTGAATTGAAGCACCATCTTCCTTTTTTCCTTATTTTCTATCTCCAGTGTGTTCTTTGTCATGGCTCCAAAGCTGAATTCTGATGACTGGCAATATAATAATATAATAATATATAATATATAATAATATATAATATATAATGTATAATATTCTCTGAAGAGAAAGGCTGGTAGGGCCCTCAGCTGTGGTGCTCCAACTGCATCATGCAAAACAAAGCGAGATCTCACGGAAGGAATTTCCGCAGATAGGGAGGGACTGAAGCAAGGAGCGTGAGGGCTCAGCTCAAGCCTCTGAATTCTGCAGAGGTTTTGCCATACAGAAAGGTGCCTTCTGAAGGGCCTGATTGGAAACTCAGCCCTGTTAAAATCCAGGGATTGCCACTCACACGGGGATCTTGGAGTTCACTGCAGGTCTCTCCACAGGGGAAAGAAATACAACAAAAGTGAACTCAGAGCTCCAGTGACTTTCATACCACCACAACTAGTGCTTCTGAAACAGATCAGAAGGGATTAAAAATCAGGAGCATTAACTCCAGGTGACATCAATGAGCTCTGCTAATTCTAGAAACAGTGAGGAGCTCAGCATTGCTCCTTGCTGAGGTAGACAGAATAGCAGTGTTTACAGAAAAAATTAGCAGCTGCTCAGAGGAGAGGGCAAAAGTCTAAGGAGAATGGCTGTGCATCCCTTTCACTCTTCTTATCTGTGAAATCTGAAATTACTCTAAGTTCCTGCTATTTTTTTTCTTCCTAAATTATGCCAGGTTAATTCAATTTTTTTTTTTTTTTTAATCTCTTTCTTGACTTTCCATATTTTTAGAGAAGGAAGGCTTTTCAGGCTCAGGGTGGAAACTGTGCTAACCTGCAGCCCACATACCTGCACAAAGCTTTTGGAAAACAGGGCAGTTGTACTGTGCCTGTGTGGCAGAGAGCACCTTGGAGCATTTGGCCCAGGGAACACATCTTCTGGGAAATAATTTCTCCCTTCTCTTTGCTCAGGCAGCTCTGTTGTGAAGGATCACTCCCAGGAAGGTAATCTGTCTTCCAGGCTTTGAGCTAAACATGGGCAGGATCTTATTGATTTTTGTAGGAGCTGGATGGGCTCACAAAAGCACATTTTTAGACATAATTTGCTACTCTCAGATCTGGTCAGTGCTTTCAAATACTTCAATTTCATCATATCAGGAGTGTTTTTGAAGAGGAGATAGCTTTACTAGTTCTGGCTGTATGATCTTGAACAAATCATGGAGGTCAGAGGCTCCTATTTAATATTTTTTGGTCCATTTTCAGGTGATATCAATAAATTGTTTGACTTTTCAGAGTGTCAAATGCCCCCTGGTAACAATCCCATGCTTTAAAACCAGGAGAGGATTTCTTCACTAAGCTGACACTGAGTTCCTTGCTGTACATATCTTGAGGTTATAGTGGTGAGTAAGGACGTGCAAAACCAGAGCATCCTTTGCTCAGGGAGCTTAAAGGAGCATGGCAGCTGCTCACAGGAGAAAACTGCCCCTGAAAGGTGGCAAGAAATGTCTCTAATTTAGCTTTTCTTTGTAGAAAAAGCCAGCTGAAAGACCTGAGAGGTACTGCTTCTCCAGAAGATGTAAGCAGCATCTAGGAAGGCCCCTCAGTTCTAAAGTCTTGTAGCTGGTTTTCAGCCTTTCTTTTCGTAGGGTGGTTAACAAACTTTATGCTCTTTACCATCAAAATCTCAGAAAACTTGTGGTGTGAAATTTTCATGTGCACTGAAAAGTAATACATCTTGGGATTTGGAATAAGGAAGGAATGGAAATCAGACACCAAGCAAATGGAGAGTCTTTTTAAACAGATAAATTTGAAAATTTAAATTTTCCCATGTGAAAAAAATCTTATCTGCTCTTAGTAAAGAAAAAAGCAAACCCCAAACCAGAGTGAAACTCTTGCTCTGCTGCACGTTCTGGCTCTAATAATACAATTCCTTTGTAGGTGCCTTTCTTGTCTCTCCCTGATATCAGCAGGGAAAAGCTGAATCTCCCCACATCTGGTGAGAGCCCATCCATGCCCATGTCTGAACCTGTCTCAGTTCAGCCAGGCATGACACGGATTTAGCATCAAGTACATGTGTAAAGTTCTGTTGAGGCTTCATTTTTGGCACAAATACAGGACCACTGGGATTTTGGCTTGTGCTAAATTTGTTGCTGGAGTGCCTGGCTAAATGTATATTTGAGTTGTGGCCTCTGAAAAAACATATTTGTGTAATGCAACATCCTTATTTGTGAAAGGAGGGAACATAACATTTACTGGGATACTGCAGGAGTCAGGGTAATCTTTGTGCATCCTGAAATCCTTCTATGAATCCCTGCAAGACTTTGGGCTCAAAGACCCCTGTGCTCAGAGTGCTGCTATGTGAAGAAAATAATCCATAAAATCTTTTTATTTATCAGAGGCAAGGAGTTCCCATCAGAAAATGATGCATTTAGAAAAGTAGCAGAAACCCTGAGTTTATGCAGTGTAGCAGTTTTGAAGTAAGCAGGCAGTCTAGACACCTACAGTTGTTATATAAGGATGCATTGAGGACTCATTAATATTTCACTAAACAATAAAATGTTGTATATTAAAGTATTAAAATATAATGTTATCCATTTCATTGTTTTGCAATGGGAAACAAACCACAAGAAGGCGTCTCACAGGAAAAAACCACCAGGGTAGTCTTGAAAATTGCTTTACATGTAAATCTTTTTGGTATAAAAAGATGCTGGCTAGGAGAAGGGGAGCAATTTTTGGGGTCTGTCCTAGTTTTGCAGCCATGCACATTTAAGCTATGCCCTGTAACCTAGGATAAACCCAGGACAGGTGATTTTTGTGTGTTCACACTGGTTATGGCAGCCAGGTCCAGTGGTCTGCTGCTGGCTTTATGCAGAGGTTTGGGAAGCCTTATCCTTTATATATCACCAAATGTTATGTTTGGTTCCCAGTCAAATGAGTTTTTGAAAATGCAGCTGTAAATTTGGACTAAGGCAGCTGCAGGCTTTGAAGGGGTGGTGCTTGAAGGAATTGGGCGCTTAGCTTGCTCTCCAAATCCTTTCTGTGTGCCTTGGAAAAGGCAAATATTCAGGGAGAGTTTCAGACTGTAGTGGGTTGACCCTGGCTGGATACCAGACATGCCACCCCTGTACTCACCCTGCCACCAAAACCTGGCCACACAAACCCAGTTCACATATACACAAGGTATTCTTATGTCCATTTACAAAAACCAAAGCCAAAACCAAAAGAAACCCCAGGAAAACCCCAACAAAATCAAATCAGCAGGAAATACAAGTGAAAACCAACCTCTCTTTTTGGCTTTAGAATTACACTAAGCAGTTAAGACTGGCAGCCTTTTAAAGAGGGCTGTTCTCAGAAGGGCTTGAAATGCTGTATGAAAAAAAAAATAAAATCTGTGTCATCAACTTTTAGTCACAAAAACAGAGGCAGTGCAAATTCCTGCCCTGCCAAGTCTCATCTCAGGCTGTGGGGGTGAGGGATAAGGTGGCTGTATCTCATTTGGAAGCAGCCTGTTCATCAGGCCCTACAAACAAGAGTGCTTGCTGTCAGGAAATTTGGATTTGCATTAGCAGTCCCAAATAAAATAAACCCAAAAATTAAAGCTCTCAGTACAGAGAAATGATTGGGTGGCTTAACTGGGATATGGTTCTATGGTTTTACTGGGAAATGGCTACACCAGAATCTTCTGGGTTACACATGTGTATGAATTTAGATCCTTAAAATAAATTTTGGTGGGGTGAAAACCTTGATTATATTTTAAGTTTTGGCAATGAATTCCTTTGAAAGGATGGAAGCATTTATATTATTATTATTATAGCTCTTGTAAGATGCTTTTCATCAGTATTTCGGAGTAAGTGTTCTGTAAAGTGCTTACACAGACAACTAATATTGATTACAATTAAAGTCTCTCTTTTGAATTCGAATTTAAGGCATGCCAAATATGACAAGAGGCTGTGACTTTGTTATTGATACGTGTTCTTTGATGGCTGGTATCAGCCTATAGCTGTTTAAGAAACTGATCTACCACAGCACATAAATATTTTATATGACTCACGACCACATTCTGGATAGGTAGTATTAATTTGTTTAATTTTGTAGTAATGGAGATAAAGTTGTGTTGGGTTTAATATACAAAGAACCTAAGTAAACATGCCTGTTGTTTAGTTGTATGAGATATTGGTATATTTGAAATTTATTTTCATTTTAAACTAATGCCATGTATATGTATATACTCTTAAAGGCTGTGTTGTGTTTAAAGGTGCAATGAAGGCAAATGAGGATTTCAACATTTAATTCTATACAAGATGTCCCTCAAATGTAATTAAATCTGATCTCACTAGCAGACAAATGAATAATTCATGGCGTTTAGGCATAATCAGGTTATGAACTTTCTTAAAATTTCAGATGATGTGCAAAGGTTAATCTTTATATTAAAAGAAGAAAAGCTGGGAGAGTTGTATCTCCAACACAAACCCCCAGGTTGCCTAGGATACCATATTAAAGAGACAGAAAGTTCAGGGTATATATACATCCTCTCTACACAGAGTCAAACACGACCTGGTATTTATGTAATCCAGAAGATGTATAGATTTTTGTGTCTGAGTAACTCATTGTTTTCTCCTGAAATGCACAACATGCAGGGAGGCAGAAAAGGCTGGGGCTGGGGGAGCTGCAGAGGGAGAGCGCTGGGGAATTGGAACTGGAGAACAGAACTGGCAAACATCCAAGGAGGCAGAAGGAGAGGCTGGGAGGAGGAGCAGATGCTGGCAGGTTGAAAGCAGCCCGATGTGGATACAGAGGAATGGAACAGAACAGCCTTCAGCAAGCAGCGGAGGGGACGAGGGCTGGCAGAGCTGTCCCCTTGCCCCGAATAAATCCAAGCAACTCCCCAGCAAAAAAGGTATCAGGGTTTACTCAGCTGAGCAACAAATAGATCTTTCATTAGGAATGCAAAATAGACATGAGAGAAGTAATACACGCTGGAACAAAAAGTATTATCTTTGGGATATGTGCCTGAAATAGCAGCATGCCCAGTGTCTTAACAGAGGGGAAAATAGGCTTTGCAATGGTAAATCTCAGCTCTGACAGCTTTCGGCCTGTGTGTTACAGAAATTCCACTTTTTCATTAGCATGCCCTGTAAATTTGCAGAAGCTGTGCCATGAGAAACACCAGTGCAGCCCTGTCTGGGATCTCCAGTTGTGCTTGGAGGACTTAGGCTGGAATTCATCTGGCCTTGTTTGTCTGTATTTCTACAGCAATATGTGGACATTAATCCCTGGAGAGGGTAGTGCTTAGACTTTCCCACAAACCAGCTTTAGAGGGTTCCCTGCTCTGCATGCAGATGTTAGGAGTGCCAGCACCACATCCTGTTTTCCTCTGTCATCCAACAGCCCAGGAGCCCAGCTGACAATGATTCTAACCATCCAGCCACCTTTGTGGTTTTATATGAACAATTTATTTTTGCTGATTTTGTTGATCTGTTGGGTGTGTCCACCACCATCTTCCCCCATATTTTTAGGCCAGCCATCATTTCTGCCTGCAGGCTGTTGCTGACTGAAGCTGGCAGCTCTCAGCACTGACTGCTCACTTCACTTAGAGCTGCATTTGCACTGGATGTACCTGCCCAAGTCAGCTGAGCTCCTCAGTGAGGAGCATTGTCACCCAGGGGCTTCCTCCAACTTCTCCCATTTCCCACTTATTGAAAGGGGCTTTGTTTGCATCTGTGTCAGCACCAGGGCCCTGTTAATTCAAGATTCCCGAGTTGGCTGAGCTCTGCTGCCTCTGCAGATTGGGGTGAAGCGGACATTTTTCAAGCAGAAGTGAGGTAGTTCTGATACTCTGCTTGAAAAGCCTCAGAGAAGCTTGGTAAGAGTCCAGCACCAATAATCTGGAACTTCACTCCTGAGCACCACAAGATCCTGCTGCAGTGGCAGGATGTTTGGAAACAATAACAAAAAAAAGCTGTGTCTACTCCAAAGACTCCAAACTTAGGGCACTATGCTGGGACTTGGCTACTCCTCTGCAATTGCAGAGCAAAAGCCACTCATTTGCTGATGAAAGTAATAAAGAGAAGGTGCTCTGACATTATAATGTTGGTCATCTGCTGCAGACTGTACTTGGATAACTGGACAATCCATTTTCTTGCTGACATAGCTGAAAAGACACCAGTGAAATGTGCCCTAGCATGCCTGGAAGGGAATTTGGGTGAAACATTTAAAGCCATTTATCTCTGAGCCCAGAAAGCTGAGGTTCTGAGGTCAGCTAAGCCCCCAAGTGATGAGGCAGTTTAGCACCAAATCCCTGTGCTCTAATTTAATGTGGAGCCTTATCTCAGCATGAAGCCTGGTACCCACTCCTTTTTCAAGGAGCACATGGTTATTACACAGGACACCACCTGGAGCTGGATAGAGAACAGCTTCACCAGGCAGGGGGAGTGTGAGCAAATGAGTTCCTCTCCCTGTTTTCTCTCTTCTCTCAGGATGCTGCTGCCACAGGCTGAATCTGTTGTTCAGGTTACATGGATTAGTGATTGATTAATTAAAAGCCTTATTGGCAGTCCAGGAGCTCACCAAAGGCAACAGTCCTGTCTCATCTGAAATACTTGCTGAAATACCAAATTAAGGAATAAGGTTTATTTTCTTAACAGTTTCTTCTACAGAAGGCTGGGGGAGGAGGAGTGCAGGGTAGGAGGAAGAAACCTCCCCAGAGATTTAGAACGAAGAATAATAAATGTCTGCAGACATCTTTATAGGAGAGTCATGGGAAAAAATTACTCTGGTATGTTAGCAAATGCATCTGTATCCTATACCTTGTACTGGGAAGATGTATTTTGGGGCCTGTAGCTTCTTCTTTAAGGTTTTTTTTTTTTATTATTTGTGTTTTTTTTTTTTTTTTTTTTTTTTTTTGCTTTGCCATCCTTGCTTTGGAAACTCCTGTGCAATTAACCCCAGAGCAGCCTTAGCACGGGACAGACATCCTTTTTTTTAATCTGGCTTTCAGAGGTATCAGTTTCTGTAAACTGCCTGCTGGCATTTTATCCTCTGACTTTAGTGCTCACAAGAAAATTTTAATCTGAATAATTTCTAAATCCCAAATAATAGGAAGGGAAAGCTGTATCAGGACTGTGTTTGCTTTCTGAAGCTCACTGCTTGATGTCTTGGACTGAATTTTAAATATGCAGAAATCAGGCATGCTGGTGGTGCCTTACACTGACCATTTGTCTGAAGTGCAGGGTGGAGTTGTCTCTGAGGAAGATAACTCCATGTGAGAGCAGCCAGGAGCAGCCATGAGTAAATGCTTGGACGTGTTTTTGGACTGAAATATTTACAGTATAATGACAGATAATAACATTCTAATATTCTATTCTAATGGCACTCTATACAGAAAAATAGTATGCAGTAAATAATTTTGAGGTACAAGTACTTCAAACCTAGCTCTAGTGCTGATTTAAAAGTACAGATATGCTCTCTTGTTTGTACTGGCTTATCTTCTTTGAACCATAGACATTTATGCAGTGACCATCTGTGGCAAGAAACACATTTCTCATCTTGTCAGTTCTTTTCTTCCTGGTCTCTCAGAACCAGGATTTCAGAACCCTTGTGCTTGGCAGGTTCTTGAATTTATTATGCTTCTTTTTGTGCCTGGAATCGCATTTTTAATATCTTGGCAGATGGTGTCCAAACAAGGGTGATTTTACACTCACCTTTCCCCTGAGGCCTGTTAGGGCATTTATTCCGAGGAGCACTTTTGTCCCCAATTACACTACTGTGCAGGGATCTTTTTCACCCTCTCCCCTGCAGCAGTGAATTTTGTAATTTTAGGTATGTTGCACATTTTGGAGCAAGGTGGAAAGAACTTCCACTGACCTTCAAAATTGTGCCAGTCCATTTACACTTCTTTTATTCTCCTCTGAGGAAAGAGCCTTTGCTCCTCATTGTCTGCAGCTTCAGGGCTTAGAGCATAACTGAGTCTGACCAGTTTGCATTTAGGAAGTAGTAGTAGCAACAGCAATGTGCAACCTTATGTAATTGGATTACAAGTTTTAGGATGGTGGAGGAAATAAAGGGAGGTCTGAATAATCTTTGGTTTGGTGTGGGTACAGCTGAGCTGTTGATCTCCATTGCCCACAGGAAAGAACAACTGGCCTAAAAATCAGTGACATCTATGAACCAGAGTCAGATTTGGCAATGCCTAGAAGTGGGCAGCACTCAAATGCAACTTTTGAATTGCTGGGTTGTCACAAAGGGAGGTATTGATTTTTGGATGATTATGCTGAATCAGAACAACGTTGACTAATGTGACAATCTGTTTGTTGGCTGATAGGAAATGCTGGATTGTACTTGAAGTGAGCATTTATGTTGATGTAACACTTATTTTCTAGTAGTTTGCCCCCAAAGCAGCCAGAAATGTCACAACCATATTTTTAAATTATTTTTCTATTTTTTCTCCCCTTAAATTATGTCAGGTGAACTGTTTGGGATACTTAACAGCATTTGCCTCTTCTCCATGAGTTATCCCAAGACTTGAAATGTCTGGAGACCAAAAGATTACAATATCTGGACCTTCCATTTCATTTGCAGGGCCCTCTCCAGTGGGTTTTTGGGGGTCTGTCAGAGCTGTGAGATCCCATACATCCTGGCAGTTGCAGTGCATTATCTCCTATTCCCAGTGACAGTGGACACTGCCCTGGCAGTGCAGCAGCATTCTCTCCTCAGCTGCTGCTTTTCCTTGAGTGTATTTAGAGTGCCAGGATAGGGAGAATTAGCCCAAATTAATGTGCAAAATAAGTCAGGAAATTTACAGAAAAGTTCCAACGCTCTGAGGGAAGGTGAAGAAAGTCCACAAAGCCATAATGTTAAAGCAAATTACAGTCCTTTCCAAGGGAAGAGGGATTTTTACAATGCCTATGTAGGCACTGTGTAGAATTCAGACACAATTAGTAGAAACTGGTCTTTAAAACCTCACCAGTATTTCAGTCTTTTGAATTACTTCTCTCCAACCTTTATTACCTTCAGTACTGCCAGTGCTGGGATTAACCCCTTGGGACTCTGAGCATGCAACAATGATCAGGAGGTTTTAGGGAGGCTTAGTTGATAGAAAGAGTTGGTGTAAAGCCATGGAATAAAATTCCCTTCATTCCTGAGTGATTGGAGTACGCATAAATGGCCATAAGGCTTCGTGCAGGCTAAGGAAATGAAGAGGAACAAGAGCAAACAGGATTTGGGCTCTTATGACAGCATGTTTCTTTTTATGAATTCTTGACATCCAGGTGGTCTGTGATTAGTGTGGTTGTGTTGTCCTTACCAGCCTCTGGCTATGCTGCTCTGTCATCTCCTCCTGGGTGAAATGCTTGCTCCTATCATCCCTGTCCACTCCCTGCGCTCATCATGGAACACAGGGAGAAATTTATCCTGTTTTCCTTTGCAGTGTCCTTTTGAATACCGGAAGGCTCTTTCAGAGCTCTCTTCTACCTTCTCAACATTAAAACCCAAGTCCATTAATCCACTGATAAATCCTATAAGACCATGTTTCCTAAAACCTTGTTCTCTCTTATTTGGAGTCTCTAGAGTGTATATCTTTTGTGAAAGGTGATCTCAGAAGCAGGCACTATCTGAGCTGAGAATTAGCAGAAGACCCCAGGCATGACTCTCAGAGCAGTTTTTCCATCAGCTGTCAGTAATTTGTTGGAAACTCCCCTCTGTGAGGCTGTTGATTGGCACATCAAGTGACAGGCTGTGGGGACTGTCTTGGGGTGGGAATTGAAATTGAACCTTTCCGTTAGAATAATATTTCATTTATAAATTAAATGAATTAATTTTTATTTATTTCAGTTTATTCTAACCTTACTCCACTATGTTTTAGCTCAAGGGATGTTTTGATGTGTATCTGCTGTGTGTACTGGGGAGGAAAAGATAAAATTGAGTGAGTAGTCAGTATTTCTGCAAATCTCTTCACCTGTGAAAAGCCATTGCTAAAAATGCTTTTCAGTGCTCCTTTTATAATCTTGCAAAGAGCAAGCTGATACAGCAATATCTGCATCTCCAGGAGGCATGATGATTTTCTTATGAAAGAGTAAATCAGAAGAAATGCAATTTGTCAGCTTACCCCCTGAAGCTGTAGTGTAGGGTAATTTATTATCAGGTTTCTTGGCATTCTGTGCTCTTGAAATACACAGGAAACAGAACTGCCTTCCCTCCAGTTTTCCCAGTTCTGGCTGTTCTCAGTGGATGTGCTCCCCATTTGTGTTAGGGCAGGTCCTTGCTTGAAAGTGCAAGGTGAACTCTGGCTGCCAGTGCCTACATTCCTTGTTTTCCTGTCAAGACAAATGCCAGCCTCATACTGGCAGGGAGAAGGCGCTTGATTTTCCTAAAATGACATTTAATTGTGTGTATCCATTCCATTTGCAATCAAGACTGAAGTGCTCTATTTACCAGTGATTTTACACAGCACCCTGAATATCTGTGATTCTGCAGGGCTGTACTTTGTTCCCTCTGTGAAATCCATTATATCCATCTCATTTTAATGTACAGGGATTGCTGTGGCATTCAACCTTCCACAGAATTAGCTCCTTTTTTAGTTCACAAATCACTTCTATCAGACAGTGCAAAGCTGCCTTATCCACTGTATCTGAATAATAGCCCAGAGACTGCTGCACTTCAGATCTTCAGAAATTCTTACTGAGCAGCAAAGTATCATTCTTGCACTTAGCATGTTTTCCCACTGTCATTAGTTTATGTCCTATTGAAATGAGATACCAGAATGCTGGAAGTTATTATGTGTCTGGCCTGATGGATTCTGCAGGTTTCCAGCATCCTGGGAGGATTCTTGGTTTCTTGGTATAGGCACTGCTCTACTTTGTGTGCTTATTTTCATTTGTAAACAGATAGCTGACTTTTATGTCTGATCCATTCCAGGTTTAACTGGAAAACTTGATAGTAGTATTTATAATAAGGGGTAGATATATTTCCCAGAGGGATTTTTGTAGTTCGCTTTTCACCTTTTCTTTCCTTACACAAAATGATTAATGGGACCCCCCTCTATTACTGTTCAGCAGGCAAACCTTCAAAGTGAGAACTCTCAGATTCTCATAAACAGCTTGTCTGCTTAGCCCAGCCCTGAGAATTCATTACCCTGCCGTAAACTAATTCCTTCTTTTTCTATTGTTGGTTTCTTTTTTTGTTTTCCCCTCCAGAGAATATACAGTAAATTCACGAATACAAGCTGCACTGAGTATAAGCCACATCTCCGGGTGTTGGCAATTATTTCATTCTTTGTCCATAAATAAGCCGCACCTGAATATAAGCCGCTCTGTTGTTCGCAGCGAGGACCCGCGTGCAACAAAGTTGCCAAATACTAACAGAACCGCGGCATGGCGGGGGGTTTACTGGCTCGGCTCGGGCTGTGCAGGCTCAGCCTGCTAGGGGCTGCTGACGGGGCCAGGTGGCCCAGCCTGGCGCTGCCACTCGGGGCTGGCCGCTGCCTCTGGGTTCGCTCGCCCCGGCCCCGCTCCCGCCGCGGCGCCGGCCGGGCACGGAGCGCACGCCCCGCTCACGCCATGGTGCTGGCCGGGCACGGAGAGCGCGCCCCGCTCACGCCGCAGTGCCGGCCAGGCACGGAGCACCCTCTGCTCCCGCCACGGCAGCAGAGGGTGGGGGCAGAGCCCCCCCCACCCCCACCAGCCGCGGCAATGGCGGCGCGGGGCCCCCCCGTCTCTCCCCCGGGCTGCGGCAGAGGAGGGAAGAAGAGAGCTCTCCTGCCTCTCTCCCCGCCCCCCGTGCTGCCTGCAGGGAGCCAGGGCAACAGAGTAACACTGTAACAATCGCGGAATGCCGGCTTTTACTGGCAGGTGCTTGGCTCGGTGCCCTGGCTGGCACGTCTGGGGTTGTAAATGCCAGAAAATTATTCACATATTAGCCGCCCCCGAGTATTAGCTGCACTTCCGGGTTTCCACCAAAATTTTTGTCAAATTGCTGCGGCTTGTATTTGTGAAATTACTGTACTTACTCAGCCTGTTTGCTGTCGATTTGGAATGTCAGAGATGTCATTTGGACATTACTTTGCAGGAAAACAGTGACAGGACAAGAAAAACCCACAGGTCTTAAAGAAGCGGAGCTCTGGTGCAGTCTAGTGTTTCTCAATATCTGAATGACATCAGGTACTAACTGAGACAAGGATATAAATTTCACAGTAACAAGGAGGAAACTGGTAAGCCAGACTGTGCTATGCCATCTCACCCATTTCAAGTTTTTTTAAAAAATTTATTCTGCATTCAGATTGAAGGATAGTTCATGGCATGAATGTTAACTGCTGTCCGTAAATCAGAATCTCCCTGAAAGTTATTACTTTAAATGTCTACTTCTGCTTTTTGACTAGGATAGATCCCCCCTAACCTGAATGGGCTAATGAACAGATAATTGGTGCAATCCTAACTGAGATTTATAGAATGGTTGGGGTTGGAAGGGACTTTAAAGATCATCTAGTTCCAACCCCTCTGCCATGGACAAAATGGGTGTTCCTGTCATTTCTTTTTAGCTCTATCAAATACCTTTGAAAGTCTTTCCGTGTTTTAAATCCTTTTCTTTTTAACCAAAGACTAAAACAGGGAGTGAGTGCCACTAGGGAAATGAGAGTTCAGGTAGGGAGCAATTACATATATGAGATGCTTCAAGAAGTGGGTGGGTGTAACTCAAAGGGTGTGGAGAGTTTGAAGTCTGGTTTTTCTCTGGCCAGATGCAGACAGGTCACTGTATGATGCTAGCAGCAAAGCACAGCCTGGGATTTAGAGAGAGGATGTGTTTGCTTGCCTGGCTCTATAGCTTCTGCTTTCAGGCAAATTTTTTTTATCAGCTATAGAAAAGAAAAAAAAAATTCTTGAGAGCAGAAGAGAATTTTTACATGGGGCAAAGAAGGGAAGTGTGTTTGACAACTTTTGATGTCCTAGTTTGATAAATGGTTATGTGTGTCCTTTGTCTGCAGAGGCACTGAGAAGAAAGTGAATCAGGAGAAACCAGTGGAAGAAAAGGGAGAGAAAGGAGAAAAGAGGGAAATGGGAAGAAGCTAGAAAGAATTGCTGGAGAGTCTGCATGACTGTGTGTCTCCTATGGGAAGTTGTGCTGGAGTCTGGGGGCAGCCACTGGAGGTGGGATGGTTTCGGGTCAATCTGTGGTCTGACTGTGCTGGAACAAATGGCTGGAATGAGAGGATGCTGTAGGAAATCTTTGATTTGTGTGAGTAGTGGAGTGGCAAACAGTAATTATAAACTACTCCTCTAAATCTCTCTGATCTCCTGAGTGATTTGCCACTCCTTCCCTCAAGCACTGCTTTGTGTTTCCCAAAAGCCCCCTCAAAAGTGGGATGGACTCAGAAGTTGCTATTAGTTATCAGTGAGATGTAATATCTGATTCCCAAATTGTGGTGCCTGAATTTTCATTTTTTTTGTTTCCAGGGACTATACATATGTAATGCAGCAGTAAGCCTTTTGTCTACACTAATTTGACAATCTAGTTTTCTTTACAGTTCTACAGCTAGAATTATCTGTCTTGTACTCTAGGAAACAACTTTTATTTTGAATGCTACAGCTGCTACATTTTATTTTTTCAATGGTGGAACTGATTTTATCTAAACAGAACTCCTGATTCTACCTCATTTACTCCTCACTTCCATCCATTTCTTCCAGTCGCATCTGAAGCACAGTAACTTAATTTAACTGAATTTGCCTTTCAAAAAGCTATAACTCTCTGGTCCTGGTCTGAATTTGGGCCCTTCCTTGGAACAAACTTTCTCCAGTGGATATTTAGCCTCTTTCTCACTTTTCCTAATGATAGATGCAAAAAATCATGGCTATGTGCAGGCAGAGTTAACGGAACTGAATTATTTTTTAATTTAAACTTGGGGAAGGATAATTTTTATCACATTCCTGGTGGTGCTGCTGGCTGGTCTATATACAAATTGCTTCTCTTTTGTGAAATGCAGATTATGTGTCATGCTTGTGCTGTTTAAACATCTAGTCCCACCCTGTTGGGGACCAAAGGAGTTTTCCATCTTTTTCAAATGTCAGATTAATTTACTTCCTGAAATTAGGCTTAGGTTTAAGTGCAGCATGCCTGAATATCTACAGAGGTTGAACTAAGACCTCTAGAGGAGGGGATATAATCTCTGTAGGGGCTGATGGATAACTACAAGGTAGGTCCAGAGTCTATGCCAGGAGACAGGGATAAAAACAATTACCCAGCTCAAGTGAGGAGTGGAAGTGCAGCCCGGATTTATTTAGATCTTCTGCACTGTGGCCAAAGGTTTGGCTGGGTGCAGGCCACAGTGCAGAAGGCCTTGTGAGGATTGTCAGGGTGATTGAGAGCCTTTCAGTGCACTCAGGGCTCTGACACTGTTTAATTGTGCTCTGGGTGTCTGTGCATGTGTACAGGGAAATGTATTCATTAGGTCAATTAATTGTGATTGATTTTCTGATTGCCTTTAGGGAAAGACTATTAACTTAAAAAGGCCTAAAGAGACACAGGCTCTTTCTCCCTGTGTAGTAGAGAGGGAGCAGGGATCTCACATTGCCTGCCCTCCAGGTAGGACCTTGCCAAGCCCATGGGTCAGCCGCCAAACTCCCTGGCTGGCTCAAGGAGCACTTGAGCAGAGTGAAGGAACAGTGTTTGAAGCCAGGTGGAAAAAGCAGGGTGTATTGAGTGCAGCAGTATTAATTTGGCTGGTAATGACAGTGGGTATATTTTATGCTGGTGTTTGGTTTGTTTGCAATGACAAGCTCTGGTTAACAATTCTGAGTTGTTTTGCACAACTAGAGCAGTGGGCCCTCCTTTGGCCTTAGTGGAGCCCGATGGAATGAGTACAGTAATTTCACGACCACAAGGCACACTGGACTATAAGGCGCACCCCCCGGGAGTTCGCAAATTTTGCAACTTTGTAGATCAGGTAAGGCGCACCGGACTATAAGGCGCACTTTTTTTTTGCAGCGAGGCTCCGCCCCCAGCTCCCTCTGCGCGGTTGCTGGCCGAGGCCCCGCCTCAACCCGGCAGCCATGGGCCTCCAGGCCCCTCTGTACCCGGTGGGGCTGGTCTATGCCCGCCGCCGCTCCGTGCAGCCTCCTCGGGGCCGGGGCACGTCCTCCGCCGCTCGGGCCCACCTCCACGGGACTGGGGCATGCCTACCGGGACGCTGCGGGCCCCTGGGCCTGCCTGTACCCAGCAGCCCTGGCCCCACTGCCCCGCCTCTCCCCGGCAGCCGCGGCCCTGATGGCTCCCCCCACGGCTCACAGCTCACACTTCTGGGTTGGCAAATTTCCAAACTTTGTCCATCAGATAAGGCGCACTGGACTATAAGGCGCACTTCCGGGTTTGGGCGAAAATTTTAGTCAAAAGGGCGCACTTTATAGTCTTGAAATTACTGTAAGTACTTGTGTAATCTAAAGGCCTTTCAAGCAAATAAGTACAAACAAGGAAGGAACAAAGCCATTTTGCTTTTCAGTGGTAAAATGTAATCCCTTCTGCAAATAATTACTGGTTTCCACTTACTTCTCTTATGGCTCGAACTAAATGCTGTATTAGCAAGCTGCAGGCAGAGTTCAAGAGATTAGTGCTCATGCAGCTGGTTCTGGAGGGAAGGAGTAACAACAAAACCCAAAGGCAGTGAAAAGGAAGGAATTTTGGGATTATGTTACCACAAACACTTGCCATGAGCAGTTTTGGTTGATTCCCAAAGGAATGGCCCTTGCAGATTGCTGCCAACTTCCTTGGTTTTTTTTTGGTTCATCAACTATTTTCAGCAATGGGTGAAGTGTTGTTTCTTGCTGTCCTTTTGCACAGTCACTGCCACACAGGTTACTGCTTGTTTTCAGCTCCCCAATATCTGCTGAACCCTGCTGGCACTCTAAAATTTTACAGGGGTGCTGGCATGTGTGAGGAAGGAAATAAGCCCCAAGCTTTGCTGCTGAAGGGGCAGTGCTTGCTGCAAAAGCAGGGAGCAGAGAAAAGATGCAGCAAGAAGCAGTAAAGATGTGCATTTAGCATAAAACAAACTTTAGCTGATGCAATTATGAAACTCTCAGAAGCAGGGTTGTGTTGAGGGTATCAGGATGCAGGGAACAACAGGATGCACATCCCATTTCAGTGTCACATCCAGGTGTGACAGGCAGGGTAAATATTCCCCAAGAATCCAGCACTGCCTCTGTAGCCGTGGACGGCTTTGTTTGGAAATGGTAGTCCACCACCAACAGGGATCAACTGTGGTGAACACTTAAATTAACCTGGGAAAGGGCAGAATAATGTGGTAGCTTGGGAGTTATTCTGGACTCTTGGTAAACACCATTTAGACTTGTGTAAATTTGTAGGAGATATTTTGACAAAAGTATTATTTACCCAAGTTAATATGGGCTTTATTTTGCTGTGTGCTCCATATGTATTTGATCAGTCAGCACACTATTTACTTAGACTCTACCTCTGGTGGTTTCAAGACATCTACACCACTGGATGCAGTGTATTTTCAGTTTAACTCAGATTTAAGACAATGCTAATGGATTGACATCGTCTCACATGAGTAATTTTGAGTGACAGATTGCCTGACCCGTTTCTCCCTTGAGTCAGGAAAGGCTCCATAGATATTTAATCCATTTGGGTCAAGGCATCTCTGCTGATAGAGAAGTAAATATACCTGGGGTAATGGTTTTCCTTTTTAAAAATGTGCTATTTGCTGAGTGCTTGTTTAAAAGCCTGTGCTAATATTTCTGAGGGGTGCTGCTCTTTTGCTCTGTTTTTCCTGGAAGTAAATTTCCTACTGATGGTCCTTGGATCCTCCTGGCTGTCAGGAATAGTCTGTTTCATATCCAATAAATATTCTTGGCAGTGTAAAACTTACTAGAGCTATTTGTCTCGCAAGACAATCTTGACAAACCATCCATGAATATAGCTTAGTAATTATTAATTACAGGTCAGGAAGAGATGGGGATTAATGGAGAAACTCTCTGAGTTTTGGTTTTTTTTTTGTTTTTTTTATTTTCTCTCCTTCTCCTCATCCGTTTATGCCAGGTAATTGGAGAATAAGGGACTCAACAGTAGTCCTGGTCTGTGGTGTCCTTTGGCTTGTCCCACCCCTGGTTATTCATTCCTCTTATCCATCCAACAGGGCATTATTTTTCCCTCCAAAGAAATTTGTAAAGTTTCAGTTTTGTCCTGGTTTTGTGAGAAGTTGTCTGGGAAAGGCTTAGCAATTTGTGACTGAACTGAATTGCTTTCATTTAGTCCAAGTTCCTTGAGGTTCCTTCTTCACCCAGATACTAATTTCAGAGCTTGCTTGTCCTTGTCCCTTGTCCCTCTCAGATAGTCCCCTTATTTTGTCTTTTTAATTTTTTTAAATTTTTAAAATTTTTTTTCCCCTGCATCCATTCCTCTCTTGGTTGGTTTTTGGAGTGACTGCGATGGGACTGGAATGAAAGCTGGTAGGCAGTGCCATAGAAGACTTCCCTTGAATGACTCTGCTTTGTTGTGATTTGTTGCTTTTCAAGTGTTGTGTGCATGTGAGGGATGAAAAGGAAAAGCTCTGTGTTCCACTGCTCCATTTGCAAAGATGAGAATTCAGTTCAAAAGGAAAAGATACAGTCAGCCTACAGCTAAAGCAAGGCAGGTAGGGAATCACCACGTGTTTATCTACCATAATTAGTAGTAATTAGTAATTTCTACCATATTAAGCTGTCATATCTTTGTTTATTCTCTCCAATGACATGATCAGACAAATCACAGCAGATCTTGTAGTTCCTGCTTAGGGCTGTGTCAATATCCAGCCATCTGCAAAAGTGTATTCTCTTTCTGGATGTAATTATCTCACAAACAACTGTCAGAGCTGCCTCTTAATGAGCCTTCTTGCTGTCAGCACCGTGCCTGGCACTCTTCTTCACAGAGCACAGCACTGTGAAGGGTTGTTCTTGCACTGGAGGTGATGGCAGCTCTCACCAAGAGAGGAACCCTGAGCTGCCCCTCAGTGCTCTGAGTGTTAGGAACACCTTTGGGATGATCAGCCTGACTATGTGCTCACTGCTGAGAATTTCTGTGTGGTGTTTTCAGTGTGAGTGAGACACCCAGTACAGAAAAAGAGCCACATTTAAGCCAGTGTCAGCTAAACAACAGGGCAAATCTCATCCTGACAACTCTGGCTCATGAGAAAACAAAACTGTTCCTTACCTTGACTTACCTGTCAGGTAATGCACTAAATGACCACTAAAATAGTTCCATAGCCTGATGAAATTCCATGGCATTGACATGGCTTCATCTCCCTGCAAACCCCAGCTCTGAGGCAGACTGAGATGCTGGAAGAGTTTCTTTCAAATAGCTCCTGGAATTCTTGCTTTAAAGCATCACATTGCTTGTCCCTATAGTCTGCCTGCCTGGATGTTTATGCTGTGCCTGTGGAGCTGAGTGGCATTATATAAAACCAGTACTCCAGAAATAAGGCACTGTCCTGGGTCTAGTACTTTAGGCAAGATGAAAGGCCCTTCATTATTTATAATTTATAATTTATTATTATTTATTTTAACTCTGTGGCCCATATAATACTGCTGGAAATACCAGCATTAGCCTTTTGATCCAGGGTCTTTGCAGCCAAACCAGCAGGCTGAAGGACCCTCTTTATTAGATATACACTCAGATTGCAGTATCAACCTGCTGCTTACCATCAATTTTTTCCTTAATAAAATCTTTCCTGTTTTATATTTTGAGTTAATCCAGACCATACCCAGGTGTGCCCTTCAGCTCCTGTGAGTTAAACTTTCCCTGATAATACCCACCAAAGTTCCCCTCAAAGCAATTTTTTAAACTGCAGAACTCCACTTTCCCTACACTTTTGAAAAATGTTATTGGGGCCATCAAGGATCTTTTCGGGTAGGTACAGAGGGGAGAAAGCAAGGGGTAACCATTCCCAGGTGCATGGGTCCTACTGGAAGGATTTCCAGGCAATGGGAGGCTGTTACCCAGGGTTTAACACCAGCTTCATAGGCTGATTTATTGGGAGAGCAAATTAGCTCCCTTTTATTCCCCAGGCTGATGTGGCTGCACCCCTGTGCTTGGCTAAGCCAAGCTTCCCCCCTTTCTCCCCTTTGTGGGGGAATTCAATGTGTTGGGCAAGAAGAGGGCTGAGGGAAGGGGGAGCACTGTTTTTTGGGTACTGTCACTGTCCCAGCCTTGTGGTGCTCCTCAGGGCATTTTGGGCCATGCCATGCTTAGCTTGACATGCTCCATGCTCAGGAGTTGTTCTCTATGGATGAGAACACACAAAGATGCTGACTTTGTGATTTTTTCCCCAAGCTTTGTGTTAGAGTGGGGTTTTCCTGTTCTAGTGTCCCTAAATCCCAGTGCCAACAAGAAATTGTTTTTAATTGGTACTTTTTTTAAAAAAGAGGACTTGATTATTTTCTTTTTTTTTTTTTATAACTCAACAACAATATCTGTTTTTAATTCTTTAATGGTATCTCTTATGGGGAACTCTAAAGCCTGTTTTTCATGCTACTTAATCTTACTGTTTCATCTCATATTTGGTATTAGGCTTCACAGCATCTCGTAAATCAGATTAGGTAGAAACAAATATGAAGATGGAAATGTCCTGGATTTCAGTCTTGTTCTGCCTCAGATTTAATTTATAAATCTGTTCTTGTTAATAGCATAGATGCTGACAACTCTGTATTGTAATTATATTAACTTAATATAGTCTATCTACATTTAAAGCAGAAACTATCAAACCCTAAATGGAGCTAAATGTTGTAATGTGTGAAATTTATAATTTAATTTATTATAAGTTTTCTTTGACTTTAACCTGGGCTTCTGACTGCATTTTTATCTGTTCTTACATCAGCTCTCATTAGTAACCCAGCTTGTCATTTATATAATACTGTTGATTGTCTTTGCTTCTTGAAAGAAGTTGGGTAATAAATCAATTTCTTTGTGTACAAAGAAAATAGATTAAATGTTTCTTTAGCATGGAAGGTGTCTATTTTAAGAATGTATGCATACTGCCCTTGGTATATCTCATCCTTTGCTTTACTGCCCCACTCTGAAAGCCCAGTGAAACTGTTCTGAGTCAGATTTTTAAAACTGGTGGGAGAAATGTGCTCAAAAAAAAGCCAAAGGTAATTTTCAAAATTAGGCTGTCTGCAAAACGTTTTGAACTCCAGGCCCTCGAGCAGAGGATTGTGAAGGTGTTAAATAAGATGACATATTTCTGTCATTTCTAAGTAATATTCACAATACCAGCTGCCAGAGATGTTGCTTGCTTCTAAACACAGAATCTGCTTGAGTGTGATGCCTCCCCTGAAGACCTCTGAGGCAGTTAAGAGCCCCTGGTTGCAAGAGGCTCATTCAATGTGAAGGTGTGACACCTTCAGGGCATTGCACAGCACCTGGAGATCGGGGTATCTGTCACCTGGGAACCTTAGCTGCAGTCTGTTAATAAAAAACCCTCACAGGGGAAGAAAAACAAAGGCCTGCTGATGCTGTGTCTGCTTTCACTGATAATTTGCTAAGATATTAGACCTTCTATGGTGGCAAAAACATCCTTGAAATCTGTTATCTGACCTAATGCTTCATCTCATTTAGGTTGGTCTTGAAAAGTGATGTGAGGTTAGTGGGTTTTTTGTTTTTTGTTTTTTGTTTTTTTTTTCCCAGGCTGATTTTTATCCCTCCCTTGACCTGTTTTCTATGGAGAAGGTTTCTGGGCTGGGAGAGGGAAGCACAGGCTTGCAGAGCTCAGTGGGAAACCCCATGTGGAGCTCAGTATGTGTGAGGTGCTGGGAGAGGGCAAACCATGGCAGGGACCCAATGAGCCAAATCTCTGCCTGCTGCTGTGAGCTCCCATGCTGGAGGGCCTCCACTCTCCAAACCAGCTGCTCCTTGTCTCTTTTGTCCTCTGAGAGCCCAGAGCTCTGAGCCTCCCTCTCACACAACAGTTATAAGGAACAGAAACCTTGTATAGGCAGTGGCAGACCAAAGCGCTGCTAGGAAGAGGGAAGAAAGGCAAAGGGAGATGAAGGATTTACTGCTTGCCATCACAACCTTGCTTGCTGTGTGAATTTTAGATGGCAAGTGCACAGATTTGTATGGACACTTACACCCTGATAACTGCCTGACAGCCTGGGTTCCTCTGGCCCCCTGATGTGATTGTGCATCACATTAAACCTGTGGCGTTTTGGCTGGGAAATGCCCCAAACTACATTTATATCTCCCTGCTTAGGAAATATGCATCCACTTGAATTTGAAATCTGGGAAAGTCTCATCTACATTTACCCTGACAGGTGACACACAGCATTGCTTGAAATAGACTTCATGACAAATGAAATATGTTTGGAAGGGAGTAGCTCACCATCTGGTTTGATTTATGGGCTCTGGCACGTATTGCAAGGGGAAAGTGGTGGCTGTCCTTGAGGTTTGATGCCTCGATTACATCTGTGCAGTGAGGTGAGCTCTGAACTTCTGGTCACCTTGGTCTCCTCTGACCTTCATCTGCACTGGAAAAGAAATGCAGGAGAAAAGAACTGCTAACAGAAAACAATGGAACCTGGAATATCTGCAGGGAAAGGAGTTTTAGGTGACACCATGGAGCACTGTGCATTTGCAGTTGGGCTTACTGCAAACCTTTGTAACTCAAAAATGCTGTCCCTTCATAGCTAACACCTCTGCAGGCCCAATGTCTGTGGTGATCTTCCTGCCTGTGTCACCTCTCTGTCAAAGAGCTGAAGGTGATTTCAGATTGAGGTTGACTCTCCCAGCTGCTGCCTGACAGTACAATAGGCCCATCAGTGGAGCATGCATTTAATTATTTTCTTTTAGCAGATTTAAGGCTTGAATCCTGCCTGAGCAGGGCAAAAGAGAAACATCATCTCCTTGCTGTATCTCCAGGTGCATGGAGGATGCTCCTCTGTTAGAAAAAGCTGCTTTTATGACAGAGGCAGAGATTTCTTCTTGAAAACAGGGGGCTTTTATGCTCGACACCCTAATTTGTCAAGCATTACTGAAAAAAAGCATGTGAAAGAAGAGAACAAAATTCTGCTTTTCTTTGTCTACTTACCTATTAAAAGATTCATTGGGGTTTTTTTTGTCATATAAGCATAAAAACCAGAGTGAACCACTTACAGGCTTACCTAGCAGGCTGTAGCTCTTAGACAGCCATTAGTACTCCACTTACTTGCTTTATTCTGTTTGAGCAATTATTTTATCTTACTGGGCCATCAGTTTGGGAGCAATTTCTTGACTCTCAGGTTACTATTTCTCACTTTCAGACACACACATTGCATATATCTGATACTCTCAAAGAGCCTCTGATGCTAGAAAAGCAGACAGTCATTTGCTCAGCATTGTACTCTGTTAAACACATTCCCCCCCTCTGATTCCTTACATATTGTTTGCATGGAGCACAGCCTCCACCACAGTACATGTTTAGTGTGAAATAAAGCGTGGTTTTCCATTTCTATTTGGGATTTTAGAGGTTTGATGCTGTAAAGGGTGCAACTGCCCAGTTAGCTGTTTGCAGTCAGTGCTGTTTTTAAAATGCTGAACAGAATTCTGTGGAGCAGGGTTCTCTCTTCACTCAGTGCTGAATGCAGCTTGTTTGGCATTCCTGTTCTGTCTGAGGTAGCCTCAGTTATTGCACATTAATGGGCACCAACCTCACTTTAAGTTGTGTTACCTGCATTTCCCAAACTACTGTGGTTAAAAAGATCCTATGTTGTGATACCCGCTCTTTTTGCTAAATCCCACCTGAAACTACCCTTGTTTGCATGCCATTTTGCTTTCCAGTGCTTCACACCCAAGATGGGAATGAAAATGAGGCAATTTTGGAGATTTCCATGGCTGATGTTCTCCTGCCAGCAATGGCTGTGACCTGTTCCCTACGTGCCACCTGAAGCAGGAGCATTCAGGTGGGCTCAAAAATGCATGGTTTTGCCTTGTCAGTCTGTCACCATGCCTGAAAGATCAATAGGGTATGACCATGAATAAACAGATGGCATTTATATGGAGTCTTCCTCGAATATAAGGCAATCCAATAATTCCTGAAATAAAAGAGAAGTGCGGGAGGGGGAAGATGGGAGAGTCAAATCATGGCTCACAAGTGGTTATTTCCTTTGGAAAGAAGCCAGCCACTACGTCAACAGAAGCAAAGGCAGCTAATGAAACAGAAAATAGGTACTTAATCCTGCTCTCCTGGAGGTTTTGTGGCCAATCTATAATTGCTTTTCATAGGTGGGGTGGCGTGGATGAGCCTACTGGACCAGCACCAAAGCCTTGGGATACTTTGGCAATTACATTTCCAGCAAAGGTTTGGCTTGTGGCTCAGGGAACCAAAACCATGATTAATAACTTTCCCCCAGACAATAAGGAATCACATATTTTTCTCTTATCTGTTTTCCATTTAGAGATAAAAGAGGCAGTAGCTACTTTTGTCTGTTGCAGCTTGGAGTAGTAGTTTACATAAAATATATAGATTAAAACAGGAATAAGGCCCTAAGGAGAAATCACCCCACGTGTTGACACTGAGGGCTGCTGAGTAATCCCCCCACAGGCACACAGATAACTCTTGTAAGATAATAACCCTCTGTGTATAAATTCTGACTTTCCTATAAAAGTCTGTTCTTTTTCAATTTCCTTGAAGTTTAAAAGTGCACTGCCATTGTTTGGAGATAAGCCCATGCAATTGTTGGAGAAGAAATTGTTGGTGCGGGTAAAATGTCCTGTGGTGAACTTCCCAAAGTTTGCTATGCTTTGTTTACTTCCTTTTTATCTTTAGAGCTGTATTCATGTTCTGAACTTCTGTCTAACAGGAGTTCTCCAAGGCTCAGTGATTTTTGCAGTTCAAAGATTTAGGGGTTTAGCTGGAGACATTTTTCTGTTGATTCTTTTTTGAAACACTTTCTTCAGAAGTGTCTCTGGTACATGCCTGCAACTGAGAGACACACATAGTGTGGAAAAGTCCTGTTCTGAGTATGAAATGTTGCTTCTTCTTCAAAATCAAGGATGGTTTCCTCATAAAGATTTCTTTTAACGTTTCCTTTCATAATGCATGTCAGGAAGCTTGCCCTTAGTTTGATCTTTTTAGGACTATAACCCTCTCCATTCTACAAATCCTCCCCTATTTGCTTTCTAGGAAACCTATAGAGGTTTTTAGGGCTTACCCTTTAATGCTTTCTAGGATTCCATTTGGTTTTGTTTTCTAAGCTTCTCCCCCTGCTTTTTGATTTCTCATAATTTTCCACAATTTGTAGGAACTCATTCAGTTTGCTTTCTAGAAATTCCGCTTTTTAGCACTGCTCCCTGATGATTTCTGGGAATAGTTTATGTTATTTGGGATTCCTGGGATGTATCTGTAATAATTGTCCACATTTTCTGAGATCACACCAGTTTAATCTCTCAGACATCCCACTCCAGGAACTTTCCAGATTGATTTCCCCGTGTCTCTGGGAAACCCCCATGTCTTCTTTCCCTATCCATTTCCTAGGAGTGTTTTGAACCTGCTGCTTGTGAATTTCTGCTCTGCTTTCCAGCAATTCCTCATTGCTTTCTAGTACTGCCTACATATAAAGAAGTCCTCTGAACTTTTTAAGAGCAGTTCCTAATTTGTTTTGTAGAATTGCCTTATTTGCTTTCTAGAGGTTTATCCTTGCTTTTCCGGGGATGGTCCCTTTTGAGGAAATATTGATTTTCTTTCTGGCAATTCCCTGTTTGGCTTTCCAGATTCCCTCCGTATCTTTGCAGGAAATCCCCCAGTTGCTTTCTGTCCCTTGCTTTGTTAATAACTCCCTCTAGCCTTCTAGGAAGCCTCCTCTTTTTGATAAATTCAGTCTCATACATGGGAATTCCTCTCTGCTTGCAGGGAATTCCCTACTGAGCTTTCAAGGAATTTTCTCTTTTAATTCCAGCAGTTTCCCAGTGCTACCTGGAAAGTCCAGTGTTCTTTCCAGAATTTATATACTGCGTTTCTTTTCCCAGAGGGTTTATTTTGCTCTTCTACTTGCTTTAAATTCTCTGCTGTTGTTGAGAATTTATTGCTTGCTTTTCTTAGAAGTCCTCATCTATTTTCTAATAATTCCTTTCTTGGACACTTTTTTTTTCAAAAGCTGCCAAAGTGACACTTTTAAGTAACTGACCTGTTTTTAGAACCTTTCTTTAGCTTTCAGAGAATTAAAAGTCATTGGTGTTTTTAATAAAAGGTGGCTCAGAGAACAAGAAGGATTGGGATATCCTGAGTTGATAAAGAAGTGGAGAAGCAAGTCTCAAAGATCCTTTACAGACACATTATCTGTGATTTGAACTGTTTTTCATGCCAATAAAAGTGTGCATGCCATATTGGTTTGGTAAGTACCTCTTCCTCCAATTTAACTTGAACCTTAGCCAGGACATGTGAGATGGTAGAGTTAAGAATACAGCATTTTTAAACAAAAAGTGGAATCTCCTTTTTCCTCATGTAGCTGCTTTACACATTAAGAAGGCTTTGCTGGCACAATCAAGGTGACAGAGCAAGAGGCAGAACTCTGCAGTTTGAGCCTCAGCTGCTCAGTGATTAGTGCTCAGTGACACCAAACACTTTTAGGCTGCATTAATTTTAGCAGGATTTGTGAAATCTGAGCAGCTAAGTAAATAAGACTATCAAAGAAATATGCCTCAGGGTGGTAACTCTGTAGAAAAGCATAGCATCTCTTAATTTTCTTTCCTGAAGTACAGTGGGTGTTATCTTGCTGTAGTATGACGGTCAAATAGAAATTATTCATAAGCCCCAAAACCAAAACAGAAAGAGCTTAGGACTTTACATCTAATGCAATACCAAAATCCATTGGTTTTTCAAAACCTGAACCTCGTAGTACAAAACCATAACACATTCAAATGTTTTCCTTTTTTTTTTTTTCTTCTCTCTCCTTGCTGCAGACATTTAACTTGAAATCACCAAATGACAGTGAGAAATGTCAAGATAACTTGTTTGTTATTTACACTGACCACATTGTCAGCTAAAGATAAGTTTTAGTTCATCCACCACCGCCAGCTAAGCATTCTCTTAACCATCTTTCTCAGCTATTTGTTTGGATATGATTAAATTATTCAGGCTTTGTCTTGTTTAATCTTTCAGGTCACTGCTACCAAAAGTGATAAGGAAGTTTATTAAGACTGTACATAGGAGTGTGTTGGAGGAAAGAGAATGGATGGAGAGTGTTTGTGGTCCTTATCTTTATTCATTAAGCCCTTGAGGGTGATGGGGAAGGGTACCAGGAATCCAGCAGGCTGCTGGCTCCTGCAGTTGTATTTAACTTGTTTGTCCTGGGTGCCTCAGCTAATGCACACACGAAGCTCTGCCAAGGCTTGTGCTCTGCCTCCCTTGCATTATTAATGCTCCCAGAAGGGCTTGCCAGAAGGGCTTGCATTCGTGTACTGCTGCCTGAGGTGACACTGCCACTGCTGCCTCTCTGAAGGGCTTTCACAGCCGTGCCACTGGGGCTCTGTGAGTGATACTGGCACTGAGCTCAAACACTAATCTTAGAGGAATCGGGATTTTAGTTAAAAGTTAGAAGAAACTGGGCTTCAAATAGTTATTTGAAACTTAAATAATTAATTGCCCGTCATTTTATGTTTGCTCAGCTGTGCTTGCAATGGGAAAAGATGAAACTAGTAGGTAGGTCCAAAGAAACACAAACAATTGCAACCAGAAACTTATTCTTTGAAAGGTGGAGTTGCCCAAAAGCCATTTGTATTGCCATTGATAGAAAAAGTCGAGAGTTCAGGGTGAGGAAGACTCGCCTTACTTCCTCCTTTTAAGACCCCTCTCCCCACAGAAACGAGCCCAGACTTAATTCAAGAAGCCAACCACACATGCTTAATAGATATTCAAGCTAATTACCATAGGAAGTGGGGAATGGGAGGGGCTGGTATTATGAATATGTATTTGTTTGAAACTTTGTCAATAAATAGACTCTGTGACCACCTGGAGTTTTGCAGTGTGTATTGGGGGGCTACCCCACGCTGCTGCCCAGCACTAAATAAACAGACCCTTTCTAACTTTAAATTGTTAGAGAGTCTTTTGTCCGTCACAGTGGAGTATCAGTACTAGACCAATACTCATATTTTGGTAAATCAGAGCAGGCACAGCTGGAGCCAACAGGGTCTGCTGTTTGCCAGTGCTGCCAGTGGCTGGACTCCAGAAATGCAGGCCTCTCTATGGAATTCGGATCTATTTAATTAGAGAGATAGTTGCACTTGCACAGATAACAAAGCGAATCTGACTCCTCTTATCCATAGTGTAATTATACCACGTGTTTTAGTATTTGTACCCCTATCCTTTCTTAAAACTGAAGTAATAATTTAAAAAGACCCTGAAAAATATCCTAGGCGTGCTTAAAATGAAAATTTTCTAGTACTTATCAATGAAGGAAGATGAAAATGTAAAACATGTATATGTGCAGCATAGGAGCTCTGAGATAATTCCTCACAATTATTTAAAATGGATCTTGTGGATTTTTGAACTGTATTCTTTGCTTATTTGGCACCTATAATCTCCCCCTCTTCTTGAAACCATAAAGATTCCCTTAACAGACTTATTATTCATCTATCAAAGGCATTGGGGAACAAGGCACCGTTATTAGCACCAAAAAAACCCCCTTTTTCACCCATGATGCTGAATTCCATCCATGAAACAAACCATTCAAACTCACCTATTTTGTGACTTACATCACTTGCAGGCTACTTGGCCTATTTTCTCCTCCTGGATGGTCCTCTGGTAGCAGAGAAGTTTCATCCTTTTCATCAAGGTCTGGCATGGCATGTGTCTCCACTGCTCAGTGCCTACTGGGTTGCAACCAGCAGCAGAGCTAAAAATCTTCTTGGTGGCGAACACAGAGGCCAACCCAGTCTTGCCCTTGACTATTTCAGGAGGGTCTTGGCCAGCCCTGCTTCTTCTACCTGGTTATCAAAGCAAACTTCACCTATTTCATTTACTAACAAATGGCTATCATGGCACAGCACACAGATTTACATTAATAATATAACTACAAGGACAGACATATGGTATTTAAACTTAATACATTAACTAGATTTACTTAAGCATTTACTTTAAGTTGGCTAATTGGCATATTTGTACTACTAAAAGCAAGCAAAGCAAAAGCATAAGCATGACATATAGTTGAACCTCATATTTTCTTAAACTATTGTCTAACAAAAAATTCTACAATGCTACTGATTTCTCCACTTTTTTTTTTTTAAAACTGAAGTTCACAATTTTCTGCAGGTAAAACACAAGACATCAGGTGCAAATTGAAGTCCCTGTGCAATTCACATCTATGTGTCTACCTTTTCTTATAAAATTATCACTGTGTTCTTACATTAGGGTTACATTTCTTACATAGGGTTTCACATTCTTTGCTAGAATTCACTTGTAAAATACAAACAAACACTTTGCTCCCACTTATTAAAGAAAATGGACTTTCAACAATATATGTAGTAAAACCAGAAACTTACAATCAGGGATAAAGTACAGTAATTTCACAAATACAAGCCGCACCATTTTGACTACGATTTGGCTCCCAAACCGGAAATGCGGCCAATATTCAGGAGCGGCTAATATGTGAATAATTTTCTGACATTTACAACCCCAGAAGTGCCAACCAGGGTGCCGAGCCGAGCGCCTGCCAGTAAAACCCAGGATTTCGCGATTGTTACAAATTGGATACTGTGTTGCGCGGCGGGTGGGGCCAGCTCAGCGCCGGCAGCGTGGGGGGAGGGAGTGAGGGAGGGAGGCAGGGGAGTTCCCTACTTCAGGTGGGGGAGAGGCAGGGGGCTCTGTGCTGCTATCCCCACGGCTCGGGGAGGAGGCAGGGGGCTCCACCCCCACTCTCTGCCGCCACGGCAGGAGTAGGGGGCTCTCCGCGCTCGCCCGCCGCCGCCACCGCGCTGGGACCAGGGCATGTGCTCCGTGCCCGCTCGCTGCGGGAGCGGGGCGCGCTCCGTACTCGCCCGCCGCCGCCACGTTGGGAGCGGGGCCGGGGCGAGCGACCCCAGAGGCGGCGGCCAGCCCCGAGAGGCCTCGCCGAGTGGCCCCACCAAGCTGGGCCACCTGGCCCCGTCAGCAGCCCCTAGTGGGCCGAGCCTGCACAGCCCGAGCCGAGCCAGTAAACCCCGCCCTGCCGCGGTTCCGTTACTATTTGGCAACTTTGTTGCACACGGGTCCTTGCTGCGAACCACAGAGCAGCTTATATTCAGGTGCGGCTTATGTATGGACAAAAAACGAAATATTTGCCAACACCCGACCATGCGGCTTATACTCAGTGCGGCTTGTATTCGTGAATTTACTGTAGATCCAACAATTATCAATACTTTAAATGATAGACATACATTTATAAAATTAGATAGTTATCAATCCTTGAAACACTGTGTCATCACCCCAGAGTCTGCAAAAACTGACAGCTTTGATTCAGTGAGGAATCAGATGATCATCTCCAGACAATGAACATCAAATTCACTTCAAAATCAGCTTCAGCTGCTATATTGATAGGGTCAAATTGACAAGTCAAAACGACTGGAGTATTATTTTGATGCAGAAAACACCTGGGTTTACACAGTTTCCCTTTCAGGTAGAATTAAGGCCTAGCCACTGTCTAAGTTCTAATTGGAAGAGAACTCTGACATCTTTCTTTAAAATACAATACTCTTAATAACAAAGTTACAATTAAACACTTCAGGGTAAGAAAGAAATCAAATTCCTTCAGCAGCTTGTTCTCTCTGAAGTTTTTGCTTAGGATAGAGGTGCCTTGGAAGGCTGCTGGGGTGCTTCTGTAACAACTGAGAAAACCATAAGACTAACAATTCAGAAGAGACTTTCAATGAAGCTCAGATAGTTTTCTTGGAACTCTGAAAAATATTTAAAATCATGAGACAGCACAGGGTCAGGTCATAGAGAGAGAATTAATAAAAAACAAAGAAAGGAATATTAAATTTACAACTTAACTGATTATCTTAATATATTTGATCCAGGTCTATGTTTGGAGGTTTTCTAAACTTTACTTGGAATGTTGAAAGAATTCAGGTTAAACCACAAAATAGAAATTAAAACCATTCTATACTATATAATTCATACTTTTAATACAATAGTTTTGAAATTAAAAATGGAAATTGAATTTGAGCCTTAAAAATCGAGCTTATAGAGAAATACTGTTCTTTCTATTATATATAGAGGAAATTTTAGCTCAAATTAAATCTTACAGTTTAAATGATGGCTCTAGAAGTGATCCTGATTTGTGCTCATGAAGCATTTCACTGATCATTTGAGAAATGTAAACTAGAAATTTATTACAATTTGGTTTGAAGGGAAAGCTAAAATACTGATAATAAATCTGCGAGGCATAAATTTGCAAGTTTCTTCTTTAAAGAAATTCAGAACTCACCAATTCATAATGAGGACATTACAAAGACTCAGGAGCTGCTGTTTTAAAAACAACTAGCTATATAGGCAAATTCAAACTTAATGTCTTTTCAGAATTCGTAAATGGTTCACTTAAAGATTTTGCTATCAATCCTCAAGATGGTAAGAACACAGGGGCTTTTCTCTCTCCTAAACAAACCTCATCAATAAGTTTGAGACCAATTTGATCCCAGAAAGTTTTACTTAAAACAGAATCGAGATCTACATTCGGAAAATTCTTTCTATCATATATTAAAGCTCTATTAAATTTTTATCCGGAACTTCATTTCTGCTCTTTAAATATACTTTCCCCCATTCTCTACAGATTTACCTTAACACTTAGCTTACTTTAAATAAATTATTATAAGTTCTAGATCCTTTCCCATGCTCTTATTTTTACTCTTTAGATATATTTTCCTCTATCTCTAAGGATTTACCTACACACTTAGCTTAACTTGAATTCTTTTCATGTGCTAGATTACCCCAAGGCTCACCTCAAATAAGATAGGTGATGAGAAGTCTGGATCTCTTCCCCAGTTGTCCACCTGTTTTCAGTGCTTGCTTCTTCCAGCAGTTGGTAGGGTTTTTTCCCAGTTTTCTCCTGACCACACTTACTTGAGGCCTTTGGGGAGGCCCAACAATACCTGACAATATCTTAAAGTTTTTAGCAAAGCGAGTTAAAAGCAAGGTGTCCTCACACAGGGCACCAGATGTGAGGTTATAAACCCCTGGTGCTTTCAACGCCCCCTTCATGTCAGGTTATTTTCTAATAAAGCAAAGCAGCTAATGTGAGGTCAGACCTCCAGTGTTCTCAATGCCCCTTGTGCCCGGTTATCTTAAATGATTAAAGCAGTTAATAGTTGCTAAAAGGCTGTTTATTACAAAGCAAATCCGTCTTAAAAGCAAAGTCACAGTCATCAAAGTCAATGCTAAGTTTTGTTACACTGGAGTCCCCAATAGAAACAGAAGCTGCTCCTGTCAAGGTCCTGGGGAGCTGATGTTGCTGCAGCAGCTACTATCTTCTTCTCAGGTGATGAGGATGCTGGCAAACAAAGCAATAGCTAAATAGAAAGCAATGGCATAAAAGTAATGGCATAAAAGCAATGGCATAAAGCAATAACTCTCCCTAATACATAATCTGATATAGGATTTCTCTAACAAGCTAACACATAAACTCAAACCACTACTACTTAATTTATGAGAATTCTAATTTCTTAACACGTTAGGATATGTACAAACTATGTATACGATTTATCTTGTTCTGTCTGAAAAATGTAAGCAATATTCTCACTGAAGTTCTATTTTGTCCAAGTAGGGTCTAACAAGGAGCTTCTGGAGCCTCTACTGAAAACATTATGTTTGTTTGTTAACCTTCACTAGAACTTGGCATCTCGAAACTTTTACTTACTAAAAGCACTACAGCTCACACTGAAACTTGCTGACTCACTTACTTATGCTAAAACTCAAGCTTACACCTCTACTTCACGTGTAACTTAACATACTTCAATCCATCCAAAATCTTTAATTCAATCCTTGCACTCTGATTTCTCTCTGAAGAATTCAGAGAGAGACCTGGCTCACTGACTCCAACACTGTAACACCATGGATAGATTTATTTTGGTATGTTCTTTTTCACTGTTGCTGGATGGTTTTTAAGAGCATATTCAACCAAACTGCCCACTCAAAGCAATGATGTCTCATCTGCCTCTTTTCTATTTTTCTTTCTTTTTAAAAATTTTTTTTTTAAATTTTATCTGCAGCATTAGGCCTATTTCTGGTAGGGTAGAGACAGCTGATCCTTTGGAAGCTTGGGTATTGGACTCTTTCTTTCTTTCTTTATTCCCCATGCTGCATAATCCTTTGAAAGATCTGACAGTGTGTTTACATGAGGTTTTCATAGCCAGGTTGTGCAATGTAGGTAATGTGCATGTGTAATGTGCTATTCCTGCAATAAATTTGTGCAACTGTATTCTGTACCACTAAAGGCAGATGAGGGAAGCAGTAGTATAAGCCAGAACAATTTTTTCCAGCTTAGAAGGAGTTTTGGGCTTCCAAAAACTCTTCCTGTCCAAGAGGACTGTTGCTTCTGGGCACAAAGTGTGAGAATGTCTATTCAATAGGTAAATGCAAGGTCTAACCCATGTCTGCTTGCCCCTCCCATAAGAGTAATAGAGGAAACCAAACAGATTACCTCAATATCAGTATGGTACTGACAACCTCAGGCTTTCCCAAATTGCAGGACTAGCTTATAATATGCTGTGGCTTTTTTTGCTTTTCCCCCATAAGCAATTTCATAACAAGTGGTTAATTTGAATTTTTACCCTTTACCCCACAATGAGGTTTAAAATCCTAATTAAAAAAAAAAAAAAGAGTGAGATTTGTGATAACAGACCTCAAAAAAAGACACAAAGTATCATGAGACTTGTGTTTAAAATGCTTTTGTTTTACATGTGTATTCCTTTGGGTTTCAAATATACCAGCACCTGTCTACAAATCTAATTGCTTGGGCTTTTGTTCATTTAATTTAACCCTCACTTCTTGCCTCCCCATGGCTGATGCTGTCATTTTGTTCACTGTCATGGTATGGAACACTGTTAACAGGCATGTGCAGGATTAATGCAAGCCCATTTCTCTATTGTGCTGCAGCGTTAGGTCTTCTGGGTGTGAGAAATAATTTGATCCTCATCTATTGCTAATGTAAAATCACTGCAAAAGTCAATTTTTAATTAAAAGTGGAGAAACAACAGGACAGCTACACCTTAAGATGTAATAAATTTAGGTCACACTTCATCCAGACATCAGCATTTTGTGCTGAGCCTTCAGTGGGTGTCATGCCTGAGCAGGTCAGCAGTAATTCCTCCTAATGAAGTGGGTAATTCAGGTAACAGGTAAGCAGTCAGCCAGACAAGTAAGACATCGTTTTTAATTGCCATGAGAAATGTTTACATCCGTGTGTACAACGGGACTGGAGACTTTGGAAAGGTGTGTTCTGTACAACAAGCCTGCAGCTTGCTCACAACATCTGGCATTTTTTTAAAAACAGTCAAGTGAGATGTCTTTCAAACAGGTGCTGAAGAACATCTGAGCTTCCTGTAAAGCTCATGAGATTTCTCACCTTGCAGCAAAATGGCCTTAGAGAGCTTTGTGGAGATGATGGAGCTTGTGTATGGGAGTGCTAACCATTACATATTAATGGCATAATTTGTCATTAGGTGATTAGTGCAGCACACCCCCGTGGTGACAACCAACTGTTTGTCACATTGCTACGAGCAGAGATTTCCTGCAAGGTGGCAGGGAGGAAGGAGGGTGAGCAGTAAAATATTACCCTGGAGGAAAACAGCTCCTTGATATTAAAAGATTATAAACAAGTGCTTGTCTCCTGCTTCACACCAAGGCTGTTTCTGAACCGCATCAGACTCCCTTCCTGTGTCAAGTTCTGTGTGCAAATTAAGAACAGAAGAAGCATTGATTATAGGGGAAAAGATAAAGCCGAAAATGACTCTATGGATCTGTGCACTTCTTTCCAGCAGACAAAATAGTTGTTTCATGTTGAATCAGGCCTGGCAATGAAGGACAAAGAGCAGCTCTAGTGTGGGTTGCTGTAATCATTTGGAATAATCTTGGTGTCCTATTTAAACAATTAATATGCCTAAGGGGAGCCCTTCATATCCCTTCCTGCTGAGCCCTTTAACTCTTTCTCTCTCCAGCAGCTGTAAGGTGACTCAGCAAGGTTATGAGTTCAGGCTTTGGCGGATTACAGAGCTTGTGCTGCTGTCACGCTGTTGCTGGTGTAAATGATGGGTGGAGGAATGATGGCTGCTGCAATCAGTATTCAAAATGTTTGTCTGCAAGCTGATTGACTCATTAATTACTGGCTATAAAATGCTACATTGCTTCTCCTGTCCCCCTCAATTTAATTTCCAGGCATTTAGCTCAGCCTTCTTCAGACAGCACACTGATGCAGTGAAAAAATACTCAGTAAAACACTGTTCTAGCTCTGTCAAATTACCTCATCCTTGAATGGATCCCACAGGAGGAGATGTACAATATAAAACAAAAGTAAGGGAATGAATTATCGTGGGCAGTTTCTTATAGTTGAGGATTGTTCGTCCTGCTTCCCTGTACGCTTGTTTGCAAATGGGATTGTGCTTTCATTACAGGCAGCTAAAACTGGGTTTGATCTTGTTGCTCACTATATGCTGTCATACAGATTTTTTTTCTTTTTATTTTGCCTTCAGTATCTCTGAGGAAGGAGATTCCACAGCATCTCTAGGCAATCTGCTCCACTGCTTGACTACTCACGGTAAAAACCTGATTCATGATTTTAGGTGGAATTTCATGTCTTTTAATTTGTGTCCCTTTTGTCTTGTCCTGTCACTGAACACCACTGACAAGAGCCTGCTTCCCTCTTCTCCAGGCTTTCCACTCTCAGCTCTCTCAACCTCTTCCTGTATGGGAGATAGATACTCCAGTTCTTTCCTCACACTTCTAGCTGTTTCTAGCTGTTGAAATGACTCCTTGTATATTATGCTTTTTTCCTTTCTTGTTAAGTCAAAGGAAGTTTACATGACATGGTTAATTAATGTCTATGAAAGTAGCTGAGAACTTGTTGGGAGATAATTTTTAATATCATCGGTACTCAGAAACTTTGAGCACTGAGGTTTGTCCCCAGAGAACGCTCATCTGACAACATGCTGTCCAACAGGAAAAATGCCTATAGAGGTATTCCTGCAGAAAATCAAGACAGTCTAGTCAGAGGTGAATGCTGAGATAAAATATTGCTCCAAATATTCTTTATGAATTCTTAGATGAACAAAAGGTACTCGAGTCAGCAAGTCTTTATTTATCACCTCTGATGTGCGGCCGTGTGAGCCTGCACAGGGAGAGTTCGTGCTGTTGAATCTACAGATACAGAGCCTCCACACCCGTAGGGCTGTGCTGTTAAATATTCAAGAGATCTGACTCCGTAAGGTGAATACAATTTTTTTTGAATCTTAGTTTCAAGCAGCAACACATATGGAGAATCTAAAACATCTCTTGGACAACTATCCCTATGTTTGATCACCTCCAAACAAAAACAAACCAACCAACCAAAAACCATAAAAATTAAACAAACAAACAAACAAAAACCAAACCAAAATGAAGACAAGACCAAAAAACCCCCCAAACCCTCCTTACAGTCTCTAAGATGAGAAAAAGAAACTATTTTCCCTTCCATTTCTTGTGCTGACATGAAGGTAAGAAGTATCTTCAGGAAGGAAATGTTAAAGTAGATCCACTGACAGTTATGGAAGTGCGGTTAAGAGGTAGTAGAAAATTTTGAAGGGTAAGGAAAGTGCTTGGGAAACTGCATGAGAGTTGCTATACATAAATAATTTTTTCTCTGGAGTTTTACAGCTAGACTTAGAGGAGCCAGGCTGAATTCAGGTCCAGCTGGAAAGAGAGAAACACACTAAACTGCTAAAATGTCCTTTAAGATAAACTCATGGCAACCTTTGGTTATAACCTTAAAAGTGGGACAATAAAAGATACTCAGAGAAGCTTATCCAATCTAATTTACAGTAATTTCACGAATACAAGCCGCAGCAATTTGACAAAAATTTTGGTGGAAACCCGGAAGTGCGGCTAATACTCGGGGGCGGCTAATATGTGAATAATTTTCTGACATTTACAACCCCAGACGTGCCAGCCAGGGCGCCGAGCCAAGCACCTGCCAGTAAAAGCCGGCATTCCGCGATTGTTACAAAGTGTTACTCTGTTGCCCTGGCTCCCTGCAGGCAGCACAGGGGTCGGGGAGAGAGGCGGGAGAGCTCTCTTCTTCCCTCCTCTGCCACAGCCCGGGGGAGAGATGGGGGACCCCGCACCGCCATTGCCGCGGCTTGGGGAGGGGGGGGGGGGGGCTCTGCCCCCGCCCTCCGCCGCCGCGGTATGAGCGGGGCGCGCTCTCCGTGCCCAGCCGGTGCCGCGGCGGGAGCGGGGCCGGGGCGAGCGAACCCAGAGGCGGCGGCCAGCCCCGAGCGGCACCACCGAGCTGGGCCACCTGGCCCCGTCAGCAGCCCCTAGCGGGCCGAGCCTGCACAGCCCGAGCCGAGCCAGTAAACCCCGCCATGCCGCGGTTCTGTTAGTATTTGGCAACTTTATTGCACGCAGGTCCTCGCTGTGAATGACAGAGCGGCTTATATTCAGGTGTGGCTTATTTATGGACAAAGAACGAAATATTTGCCAACACCCAGAGATGCGGCTTATACTCAGTGCGGCTTGTATTCGTGAATTTACTGTATTCTCATATGTGCCAGTCTCTCTCACTTAATAATAATACTTAAAAAAATCCAACAACTAAAACCATCCAACTTTTTCCCTTTGAGAAAAACCAGCTCCAACTGAGAAATCCTCAAGTAATCTAAGGAACAAATCTCTATCTTTTGTATTGTTTTGGATTTTATAGAGCAATACATGGTTTAACACCTCACTTCCATTAATTGCCTATCTGTCCCATGAATTTACAAAGGAGAGAGAAAAAAATGTCATCTCTTCCACTTGCCTGGGTTATTTCAGCTTGTTATTCAAACTTTTCTCCAGTTTTTGCCCTCGTGAACTTTAAGGTGGGAATAGTTCAAGTAAAACCCATTGCCCAGTTGATTCCAGCAATCCCCATTACCAGTCTGCAGCAGCTCTGCAGTGAGTGTGAGCCTGTGTCACTTCTGCCCTTTGTGCTGACCCTCTTCTCGGTAAAACCAAAGCAGACAGCAAGCAGATTTCCGTACAAGTTCTAGAGGATTTTCCAAAGAAACTGTGTTGAAATTACCATGGTAATTCCAAAGCAAAAAGCCTTTGGACCAACGCTGCCTGGTCACGCAGGAGCGTTTCACCTGCCTGTCCAACATTGGGAAGGTTGGGTGCAAGGTAGGACTGGACCCAGAATTCTTCATTTCAATCAGTTGAACTAATTCCCTGTGGACAGGAAAATTTTTTCAAGCACAGTCACAATGGTTTTTAAAAGACATTAAGACTCCCTTGATGTCACTGGCATTACGTTTTCAGGAATGTTCAGAAATCATGAACTGCAGAGTGAAAAACACAAAGGCAGGTAAAAAAAGGGAAGCAAACAGTCCAGTCTGCCAAATGCAGATGGAATAATACCTGGGCTGCATAGTTCCCTGGCCATGTGAACAGCCAGCATTGGTCTCTGTTTGCTGTATTAAAAATATTAATGTGTCTTGTGTATGACTGAATGGGAACAATGGACTCTGAAGCCAGTATTAGAGGCAGTGAAATGCTGTTTTTTTTGTCTAGAACATGGTTTCCTATGCCATATTCTTAATGCTTTTCCTCTTGTGGGTTGGGTTGTACTTCACACTATATTTCATCCACAGCTGTACACATAATTAGAAAGGGAGCACTGAAATCTTTCCATCCCAGTAGCAACATCCTGAGGTAGAAATTCCTGTCCTCCAAAGTTGTGGAGAGGCAGATTGGCTCTGTTTGGTGCCTAAAAGCCACCTGTAGCTCCCTGATGACCGATCAGCTGCATGCAGTCCTTGCTATGAAATAGCAGAAATTCATGCAGCATAACTTGATTTGTTCAGTCACTTCCCCCAGCAATTACTTTGCTGAAAGCTGTCTAAGAAAGCTGTTTATGCAGCATCTTCTAAAAGGCTAAAAAAAGTGTGACAATGGTAATTCAGCCACTGCTAATGGATGATGTCTGGCCTATGGAGAAATGTGTATCAGTCCAATGCATGTGTGCTTTGCAACATATGAAATAAAAAAGAGTCAAAAAGTCAAGTGTATTTAGCAGTAAATATGGAGGTGAAAGATGATGGTGGGAATGGATGAAAGTCTCTATCATTATTTATAGTCTAGTAGTGCTGTTTTCTGAGTGGTTTTGAGAAAAAAAAGGAAGGTAAGGGAGTAGCCAGGGTGATTTTACTTCAGTTTGAATAACAACAGTGTCCAAATGTGCAGCATAAAATCAGTTTTTGTGATCCTCATGGCACTTAGGAAATAATTTGTGTGACTCCTCACTGTGAACCTCTTGATCGTGGCGAGCAGCACTGACATGTGACTCAGAGAACGAAAGAAGGAGAACAAAGACAGTGCTGGTAAGAAATGGATGAGACGGGAACAGCAGGTAATGAAGAGGAACACAGCAGATAGGAGGCTTTAGATCATTTAAAGCATAATAGATGAGAAAGATAGTTCACTGTAGATAAATGTGGAATAATGATGACTATGATGAATCCTTTTCACTTCAGTCTCTGTGTTCACAAAACACAGCTTTAAAAAATAAAACCACTGAAACTTAGAAGTGGAAAGGCACAGCTCTGTGTGCTGCTGATGAATAGCAAACAGGAGGAAGATGAATATCTGCATGGAGAATGGTGGGGATTGGGAGCCAGGATGCTCAGGGCTGGGGTAAAAAGGAAGAAAGAAGAAAGGGAGGGAGAGTGAACCAGTGGCAAAATAAAAAGGTCAGCTAACTGAAAAATGAGAAGTTTGTAATAGCACACTTGTGTATGCAGACTTTTGATGTCAAGACAAATGATTTGGTCCTGGAACAGTTTCTCTCAGCTTATTGCTCGTGGTTATATTTTGAAAGTAGTTATATTACATATATTTAGAAGGCAAGTGTCTTGGTTTAAGACAATTTAAGGGGTACACTCTGAAATCAGTCACCTCGCCTTGGTTTTAACCAACCCCTTTCCACCAATAAGGAGAAACAAATTTGAAAAGATTAAAGTGAAAAAAATAACATTTTACTAAAAAATGAAACAGCAACAAATATACAGCAAATATAGGAATAAATAATCACTAGATACAAAATTGGACTGAGATAAATTGAACAACTTTGAATGAATAGGTTAAAGAAAAATCACACTTTCTAGCTGGGGAGTGGACATGACAGGAACTTCTAGCCTATAGTTAGGAGCTGGATTTTTTTTTTTTAACTGACTGTCAGCTTTTGACTGTCTACTTGTGTGAAGAAGTGGCAGCTTTGTATGTCTAGATAATACTTAGACTTGCTGATCTGTTTGTAATTCTGTCTCTTGTACACTGGAGCCTATTTCACAGGGCACACTATTTCATTTGAGATCTTTAAAATGAACTGCTAAAATGTGGTGTAAAGAACATACACACCTTTTATTCCATATTTTATAGCCATTTGAAGGTCAAATGAAAATCTGGTGAGTCCTTTCTGAGCTATTTCTCGGCTTCATTTCACAGTACATGTGCTTGCCTTTTTATTATCCTATTATACTGTTTTACTGTACTATTATTGGCTGAAATTAGTAAAGACATAAGAGGGAGGGTTTAGTATCTCAAATGCAATCTTTGCAACTTGGATTTTTATACTGATGAAAAAGGCCCCATGACCACAAATGTCTTTAGAGAATCATGATGCTCCAATGGAAGTGTCTTTCTATCAAACAGAAAAACATCTTTCTCCATCACTTACGAACCCTTGTCAGCCTTTAGCATTAGCAAATGAACCAGCACATCTCAAAAAGAAATACAGGAGGCACAGAAGTGTGAGAACTCTTGGCACAACAGACATTTCATTTCTTTAGTTAATATCAAAGAGACAAAGAAATAGATATTAACTGTGTTTTTGTTGACAGGCAGAGGTGATAAAAGATTTTTTTTCATGTGTTCAGGGGGGACAAAGCTTGCCTGAGTTGTTCTTCCTGGCCCTCATCTCCTTTGAACTGCAGTTTCTCATGGGAATGGCCCTTGCTGTGGATGCTCTGGGATTCTGTGTGCAAGGAATGATGCAGCGCCCTGATCTGTGCTTGTATTTAGGAGCAGAATAACACCAAGTTTTCAACCAATTCATTCTCTTATGTTCAGAGCTGCTGAACAACTGTTCAGGCTTTAATCTGTGCCAGAGATGGGCTTGGGAGCACAGGTGGAAGTTTCTTTTGGAAGCTCTGGATGTAATATCAATTTGAGTGTTGCCAGAGGATCTCCTGACCAGCTGGGAAAATTCTGAAGGGCAAAATGTGGGGCTGTGTGTCTAGATCTTAGTTAGAGCTATTGGTTCAACCTCACTCTGCAAATAGCTTGAAGAAGGTCAGAAATTCAAAAATGTGTGTTTTGATGTGGAAAGACAAACAGTGTTCATACTATCAAAACCTGAAATGTCAGAGTAAGAATCTCTGCCCACTACTGTGGTGGTATCTTAAAATCTCTCCCTGGTTCCTTTGCACTGGTTACAATTTCCTTACTGTGTGTGAAATGCAAGACATTTAGCATCCATTTCTTTGGAGTTGGTGGTCTGTTGATATTTTCTTGGTTAAACTCTCCATTCTTCTGTCTTTTCTCAGAAACACTTTTCTTCCCAAGCTGATGGTGGCAATGTACTTCTGTGGAGGAAGGATTTTATGAACACTTGGGCATTATCTGTGCTGCATCCTTACAGATGACTCAAAACCCTGGACACTTGTCACACAGTATGTTCAGAGAAGACATGATTTCCCTCATTTCAGCTTTTCTGGTAATGAGTCATATCTAGAGTTAAAAGCTGAGAATTGTCTGCTCTTAAAAGTCCAAACTTTGATCTTTTTTGCTTTTACTCCTGTGGAGTGCTGCTATTTTGGTGACTTATGACGATAACCTAGTTCCACATAAAGGGCTCTTAACCTGAATAATCAGTTACCTAGAGATGCTCCAAACAAGCTTTTGAAAAAGTGTCCAAAAAATCTCACACTGGTAAATATTTTAAATTAGAAGTCCTAAGGGTGTGGATCTGAGGACATAGAATATTTTCACAGTGCCTTGATAAATGAGCACTGCCAGGATGGTTGTAGGAATCGGTCCTTTAGCACAATAAACTTGTGTGCTTGGATATGTTGATATCTGGATGGTTATAAAAATTTTCTAGGAGATAACCTTCCACCCTGTAGAAGGGAATTTACTGGCTGTAATCCAGAGAATTTTATCTGTTTGCAATAGATCTGTGGTGTTTTGCTGTCCACACTTTTCTGTCATATGACTGGGCTGAAATCTTTGCTCTAGATGGAGAGAAGAGAAGCAATTATTAGGTATTTATTCCCTTATGGTAGAGCCCCCACACTGATAGTGGAAGTTCAGCTGAAGCACTGCACAAGTAAGAGCGTGTTTTTACAGGTAGATGGAGCATGGCCTGAAGGATGTACTTTCCCTGATAGAGAGATAGGAGGTATTTCATGGCACCTGAACTGGGCACTGAACCAAAATTCCCATTTCATTCATGGATGAATAGGGGGTAGTTTTTGTAAGAGGGGATAGTGATGTGTGTATCAAATGTTCTTCTTCTCCCTGACAGGACAAGCTTTGTAATTACAGATGGGCCATGCTTGAGTTGCCACACACTTCCAGCAAATCACATTGGATATTGGTGATTCTGCCCAATCTGCAGGAAGCAGCTCAAAGCTGAAATTCTGCAGAATCACTGCATATTCCTTATTCTTACAGTCCTAAATTGGATTGTTTCTGACTTGGAAATTAGATCCGCAGTGCTGAAAATGGTGCCAGAGTGATTATTTGTCCCACAAAAAAAAAGGGAATAAACTTGTGGCAATGTGGTTTCTTTCGCATGTTGTCTGTATTTATAGATACATAGATTTACAGTAGCTATTTTAGTATGAGATATGGGCTAGAAGTGTTTTGATGCCTTTAAAAAAAGGCTGGTATGTGACAGAAAGGGAAGGATGAAGGATATGGAAAGGGTACTTCCAAAGACGAGGATGCAGCTGTGCGAGACAGAATCTAGATAACACAAAACTCTTAAAATGACGATCCACCAAAATCAGTAGTTCTTTCCAAAGGGGTCATGGGAGAAGAATATTAATGTGGATTGTGGCAAAAGGTGATCTGTGATGGGCCTCAGAAAAGATGCTCAGTGCAGGAAGCACAGTCCAGAACCACAAGGAAGGAAAGATATAGGAACAGGTAGTGAGAGAATGAAGGGTAGAAAAGTGATTGCTGGTCCCAGAATCAGCATTGGGCTGGAGCTGTGTAAATATTAGCAGGAGCCTTTAACCACAGTGGTGAATACAGGAGGATGAGCAAATGTGATGACTTTGATCTGTAGTCCTAAAGTCTTTGTTCAGCAAAGTTTGCATTCTGGATGGTTTTAAGAAAAAAAAAAGACAAAAAAAAAAAAAAAAGACTTTTTATTTTGCAACCCACCTTTAAACTCTAAAAATATGGCAGGTTCCTGCCTTTTATACTGTACTATAAACTATGGAAGTACCATCCCCTCACCTTTTTCTGAGTCTTTTTCATGTCAGAGCCCTCTCCTGTGAATGGATTAGTCTATAAAAAATGGAGAGCTCTGAGCCACCTACTGTTTTAACCTCTGTCATTGGCCATACTGTGCTTCTCTTCCTAAAATGTTCATTGGATCTTTCAGCCACCTGCTTTCTGGTGGGTAATGTCATGACAGGAAGAAAGCAGCAGCATGTGATACAGCAAGAGTGGGGGGAAAATAAGCAGCAAGGTCTGACTTCAGTCCCTTAATTTGTTTGCACCTCCCAAAATTATAGCTTTCCCATCACTGCTGCTGGTCGTACCTGTTACTAGCTGGAAACAACACAGTGGGAAATCAGGAGGTGTTATGTCAGGGCACTTCTTGATCACTTCTCCCCTTCTCAGCAGGGGGAACATGCATTATTCTGCTCACCTGTGATGTCAGCTCCTTTGCATGAACAGTATTTGACTTTTATTCTGTGCTATTTGCTGTGGTTGGTGCTTGAAACCAAGGAATTTGTCAGAGCTGGTTAAGACAAGGCCTAAGTTAATGTTCAGCATCCCTATGAATGTCAAAACCCTTAAGTTCTCTAAGTTTTCTGGTTCTTAGAGAGTATTTTTCAAGATGCATTCAAGGACTTGAAGGACACTCCTGTCTTTAATAGAGCAGCACTTTTGAGATGTGATGTTTAGGACCTGTCTTATGAAATATAATAATTCTTCCTTAATACAGCACTGGATGCAGGATGTTCAGTTGTACACATAGCTGAAGATATGCTGCTGATATTTGAGTAGATGAGTTTATTCTTACATGCCTTAGAAAGAAAACTTATGTGGGATGATTATTTGGGAGAGTTGGCTAGATGAGGATAAAGAAAAAAATATTTTGGGATGGGAAAATGGAAAGGAGTAACTCAGCTGAAGCTTCCCACTCCTGTTTGTCTCCACTACTCTGCATGGACTGATCACACTGCTCACAACTGCTTCCACCTGGAAATGAAAAGATCTAGAACCACTTTTTCATGGCACTTGCAAGCCACTTGTCTGACTTAGAGGCCCTTAGGTTTTTGTAATTTCTATAAATACAATATCTGCATTGTGTTTTTTCATTATTCATTTCTTTCATTATTACACTGTCTCCTTCAGGCACATTAACTTATTGAGTTAATGATCTAGTTAATTCTCTAACAAATCCTTAATGGTGAAAACTGTTATGTTCTTTAGACCATTTCCCTTACTTTTCCATCATGATACATTAGTCTCTCTTTGCAATTATTTATTTATTTATTTATTTTTTTTCTTTCCCCACAGGTTTGCATACCTGGAAATGCATTCTCACTCAGGCCTCTTTCAGTTAATATGAAAATTAGGTTTTGAGTGAAATGTATTTCAAGAAGTTTACCTAAGGAGCAGAAATAATACCTGGAGATAATTTCACTAATTTCACTGTTATTACCCAGGGCTGCATATAAATCATTGTGTACATTTAATTTCCTTGATCACTAATTTTGCTGTTCTCTCTAGAAGTGCTGACTGGGGTTGGAGAAACCATTATCCCAGACTTTCATGAGACACACTCTGTTATTTTTACTTGTAACAGGATCTATAATAAATTGACTTCATTAACTTCAAGCCAGTCCCCAGCTCTTGATTTCTAATCAGTTTTTATTTTGCTCGGAGATCACTGGCTGTTAAAGCATAACATCAGTCTTCAATCAGAACTGAAATTAATCTCTCTGTTTAGAGCTGAGAGGCGAAGGGTCTCTTCTTGTCTGAAGGGAAGTTTAATTTTTATGCTCATGCTCTTCATAACCTGCCTTCCATCAGAAGTTACTGTCTGCAGAGTCCTGCCAGCAGAGTACAGTAATTTCACAATTATAAGCTGCACCATTTTGACTAAAATTTTGCTCCCAAACCTGAAGTGCGGCTTACATTCAGGAGCGGCTTATATATGAACAAATTTTGGAAATTTCCCAACCTGGCAGTCCAAACCAGCAGCAGCCCCTGGCAGCAGGGCAGTGGCAGCGCAGCAGCAGTGCTGCCCGACCCTGGGAGGCGCAGCGGTGGCACCGGCCGGGCAAGCCCCTCTCCCTCTTCCTGGTGGCAGCAGCTGGGCACGCCGCTCCCCTGCCTCCTGGCAGCAGCAGCGAGCAGGGCTGGGGCCACTCCCTGGCAGTCGCCCTGAGCAGGGCGGGGCCAGTAAACCCCGTGATCCCACGATTCTGTTACTAATTGGCAACTTTGTGAAAGTTGCACACAGATCCTCGCTGCAAACGAAAGTGCGGCTAATAATCCGGTGCAGCTTATTTATGGGCAAAGACCTCAATGTTGCCGACACCCCAGAAGTGCGGCTTATACTCAGTGCGGCTTGTAAGCATGAAATTACTGTATTTTATTCCAGAGTTCCCTACCCCACCACAGGCAGTCTTCTGAGTTGTTCCGAACAGTCTGAAGGGCTGACACCTCAGCATTTTCTGAAATCAGAGGAGGGCAAACTCACAAGCCTGATCTCATCAGTGGTGAGAGTGGCAGCAGCCTCCAAGCCCTCTGTGGTGCCACGCAGCGACCGTGCTGTCCCCATGGCAGCTGCACTCTGCATTTATCATTGGCGTGGGATGGGCAGTGGGAAAGCTGAGCAGAAACGACCCCAGACTAAGCCAGATTTAGTGCTGTGACATTCTTCCCATCCATTATGGAGTCATTCTGAAAACCCAAAAAGGCAAAGATGTGCCTGTTGCACTAAACACTGATGTGGATTGGTGCAGGTGGTGGAGACAGCACAGCCTTGGGAAAATCTGCAGGTATTTACAGTAATTTCACGACTATAAGGCGCACCCTTGTGACTAAAATTTTCACCCAAACCCGGAAGTGCGCCTTGTAGTCCGGTGCGCCTTATATATGGGCAAAAGTTCGGAAATTTGTCAACCCCGAAGTGTGAGCCGCGAGCCACGGGGGGAGCCGGTAGGGCTGCAGCTGCGGGGTGGAGGCGGGGTCGCGGGGCAGTAGCTGCCAGGTACCCACGGGACCTGGGGGCCTGTGGCGCCCCAGCAGGCATGCCCCGGCCCCAGGGAGGTGGCACGGAGTGGCGGCGGGCATAGCTCAGCCCCGGGAGGCAGCGCCGAGCGGCAGTAGGCATGGCCTGGCCCAGCTGGGTACAGATGGGCCCGGGGGCCCATGGCTGCCGGGTTGAGGCGGGGCCTCGGCCAGCAACTGCATGGGGGGAGCTGGGGGTGGATCCTCGCTGCAAAAAAAAAGTGCGCCTTATAGTCCGGTGTGCCTTATATGATCTACAAAGTTGATCACCCGGGGGTGCGCCTTATAGTCTGGTGCGCTTTATGGTGGTGAAATTACTGTAATTGGAAAACACTCATTAACTGGAAGGTTCAATGTGGCTCCTGCTATCTTGAGGGCAATGCTCCTCTACACCAGTGCTGATCCAGTGCTCTTCTCTCCAGGGTAGGCAGATCCATCCCAAAGGGCCTGGAGCCACATCTGGGAAGCCTGTCTTGGTCAACTGAGTTCAAATGCAGTGTATCAGTACAGACTGACTTTGGCTGCAAATTGCAACAATTAACTAACATCCTCCTCTTTGTTGATAATACCTGCAAGATCATAGTTTGAAAAGTTTTCTCAGGACTTTCTTCATCAAGAAAGATGGTCCTGGGTGATCATCATGTGGGGGAAGCCCCTGACAGTTATAGAGTAAGGATAAATAAGATTGAATGCTCCATTCAGTAGGGTCTAAGATCACTTTGTAAGATGCAGGATGAGTTTGCCTGCTCCTGAGATAGGGAGAAGATAACCAGCTGCTGGTCATGCAAGTGGAGAGGACGTGATGAGGAGTAGCAGCTGTTTCTGATTTGTTGAGTAACAAGACATCCTCGATGCCAAGCATAGGAGGCTGAGCTGAATTTCTTGTGTCTAAGGTTGGCTGGCAGGTTTTCACAGTCTCTTTGCCCTCTTGGTGCTCGTTATCTTCTGGCACAGGAGAGCTGGGATGCTTCTGAGCTCTGTCACTGCCTGTTTGCTGATCTGCTGAAAGGTGACTTGAGAGACAGAGGCTCTGTGTCTTGAGTCAAATCCAATTCACTGAGGATTTGTGCTGTGTTCTTTGCTGTTGTAATTTAGCAGGACTCTGCGGATTTAGTACTAAACGTAGCTTTGCAGTCTCTAAAAAGCACCATTCCAGTAAGGGGCAAATGAAGCTGGCAGTCTGACAACTTTGTAGCCCAATCACTAGTCCTTGGAAACAAAATAACCACTGTAAATTTCAGGTCTAATAATGGCTGAAGCAAATATTACTATGTTTATCAATAGATAAATGAAAAGAGACATTTTCAGTATCTTGGATTAATTTTTTTTCTTTAACTGAGGTGTATAATTTTACCTTAGGTCTTGGAGAAGAATTTGCTGACCTTGGAGGATGTGAAAGGCCAATAAAATGTGGTTGTGTGTGATGTGTTCTGTCTTCCTCGGGAGCAGAAAATGCATCTGAAGGAGGTAAACCTGGGGAATGGTTCTGGGTCTTGGTTTAAGGCAATCTGAAGATGTGGACACTCTAAAATGAGTTTTAACCAATCCCTCTCCACTGTCATTACAGCATGATTATCCCAGAATGAAAAGTTTTGGATTCCTTTTGCTGTGCTGTACAACTCCTCAGAGAAAGAGCACAGCCAGAAATTCTCATAAAGAAAAACATCCATTGTGTCAAAAAAATTTAGATGCCTTCTTTTGATACACACTTAAACCTTGCTCTTATTATCTTCTCTCTTGTGTGTGGAAATCAGAAAAGTCTTATTTACTAACGTTTCAGAGTCTTTAAACATGTGACCAGATGAAATCAGGAGAGACTGTCAGGCTTTCATAGCTTACAGAACAGAATAATTTAGGCCATTTGCTAGGAAAAACGTTTAGATTTTTCACTGCCCTGCCAAGTTAAAAGGTCTTTGTATCTGAGAGAGCTGTAAGATCCTGAGGAGATGGATGAGTTTTACTAATCCTGTGGTGAAGGGCAAGGGACATTTCCTTAATAAAGACTAAAAATATTTTTTTGAGTTCAATTTCAGTCATGTATTATCAGGAGACTTAGAAGGACATTGTTAAATTAACTGTATACTAGGTTATTTGTATTAAGCACACTTACAAATTGTCAACATTTTATTCTTACTTTTTAGTGTTTTATGCATTAGCAGTGTAAAAAAATGTTGTGGTTATGACAAGGCCTTATAATTATCTGCAAAAGCTGGTGGGGAATAGGAAAGCTTAAAATCTGAGTGAGGCTCAAAATTACCTGGGAGAACCTGGGTCCCATCACTGGTGCTCAAATTCCAGCCTTCCTACTGGCAACAGGGAATCTTTCAACCCTGATTTACCCTGGAAAGTGTAATTCATTTAGAGCTCAGCTTTCAGCTGGGTTTTACAGCCTAATTAGGAGAGATGAGGGTATAAAGACACAGCATGGGAATGCCAAAATGAGGCATTTGTTCAACAGCAGACCATGATCTCTGTGAAAATACACTGCTCAAACTTCCCAGTGCCTGAATCTCAGCCTCACACTCACTGGGCGTGAGGAGGAAGGTCTGATCATTTCATAAAAAAAAACTTTGAAAAGCTTTTTGAAGGTGTACACTGTCAAGCCATACCAATAAACAGAAACAACTGTGACTGCTGAAACCAGGAGCAACTTGCTCCAGATCCTGGGGAAATTCCTTGTCCCTTGCAGGATGAGGTACTTATGTAGAAGCACCACAGTGCCTGTGCAGAAGTACTTTCTCCCAGGAAATGCTGGTGGCTTCCCCCAGCAGTGTGAAGTGGCAAAATAGTGGAAGACTCTTCCACCCTTCAGGATGAGAGTGGTAAATACATGGTTTTGTGAGTTGTATTTCAGCACAGTAAGACTCAGGCAGACAGCCGGAGTATAAAGTGTCTTTCTGCCTGTGTTGTTTTGTGCATGTTGGTGTTTGTGGGCAAGGAGTGCTGCATTGCACTTCAGGACTTAGAGCAGCATGGCTTATGATTTAATTTTCTTTCATTTGGTGGATTGATTTGGTGACCTTAGTACACAGATTCTGGTTTCTGAATTATCCACAGAAAAAAGAATTCTCAGAAAAGGCCTCTTTCCCTGAAATAGGTCTGGCCCTCACAGTATGCATTATTTCTTTACCTCCTGTCAAGGGAAAAAAGTCACAAAATTATTCAGAGGCTGCAGGGAAGTCCAATGGCATTTTCAGAAACTGGTGTTGTTTTGTTTTTCTTTAAAGCACTGTAAGAAGAGGGACATATCACAGCTTGGGACTCCATGAGGGGAATCTGCATATCCTTTTTCTCATTAACTTGTGTCTTACATAAATCAGGAATGTCACAAAGTGGTCACAGAACACGGTGTTCCTTCTCCCTTCCCTGCTTTAGGAGAAGATCAGCTGTTGTATGTCTTTCAAGTTAAAACATTCCACCTGGTAACAACCTGAGTGCTGTGAGCTATTTCAGTGTACCTGCACATTGCTTTAGACAATGGATGTCAAATACCTCTTCTCAGGATCTTGGCAGCTTTTTTATTCCTTACTATCAGTAGTGTGGGGAAACTTGTTTGAAAAAATACTCCAAACAAGTGTAAGCCAAGGTAGGAGATACAGCAGGAAAGAAACTCAAAATATTAAATTGGTGTTTTACATTAAGCTACATCATGGTATCTTATTGTGGGTTTATCACTTAAAGTGACATTTAATCTGTGGGGAGAATCCTAGAGCTGGTTTTCACAGAAGAGCTTTTTGTCTGTCCTGAAATATGAACGGCTGTAAAGGGGTGGGTCTTCCTCTCTGAAAGTAAATGCACTCCTTAGGTAGGCCTAAGGTTGTTCTTGGACTGAGAGAACTGAACCATCTCTGAGGAATGTCTCCTCTGAACCTCATGTCTCCTGGGACCTGCAGCAGATGAGGACAGGGCAGTGACTAGGAGCAGACATTGGGAATAATTGGATTGACCTTGTGGGTCATTTGCTCTGGTGTCCATATCCAACAGTAATGGCTTGAATCAGGTGCTTCAGATGAAAATGTAAGGAAAGATAATGCCCTCCACTCTGTAATTATTAGAGCCTCATTACTGAGACATGGAGTTTACATCGTTCCTGTTTCTTGGTGTTGTGTCGTTTCATTAATTGAATTGAACAGCAGAGTAACATATGAGACTGTGGCATATATTCTGAAAAATCCAGGGCTCCTTTTGCCTTGCAAAAGTACCAAGTCTATGTCTGAGTTATGACTGCTCAGTCGATTTTATTATTTTTCACAAATACTCTCTGGACAATGTATTCTTTCTGTTGATCCAATCTTGATGAAATACAAGAGGAGTGCAAGCTTTCCCCCATTGTGGCCTATCATTATGCCATGAATCAGGAAAAGCCAATTTTAAATGCAATTTTGTCTTTTTGAAAGGATTGCCAAGCTGAAATGTGCTGAGTAGAGCTGCCTGCATTCTAAATGCTCAGAATGTGCTGGGGTTGGTAAAAGGCTATAATTTTCTGTTATAATAATGCAGCTGTAGGGAATTATGTGGTAGCCAAATTCATACCAATTTTCTCAAGAATTAGAAACAGTCCTACTCAACCTCAAAGACAAAGAGGAATAAGGAGGTGATAGCATCCATAGCATCCAGCAGGATGATCCTATAGGAGATTGTTTTGGAATGTTACCAAGAAGTCATCAATGTTATGAAGCTGGACCTGACTCCCTAGTCCCAGTCCTTGATTGTCAGAAGGAAGAGCTGGATGATGGCAGATCACAAATAATTTGAAGATAAGGAAAAAAAAAAGGAGAACTTTTACATGCCTGAGGGTAAAAATGAAAAAAAAAAAAAAAGGGAAACCACCCCCCCATTAAAAATACAAATTTACAGAAAACATCTGCTGAAATGAAATTCTTTGTAATCCAGCTCTGAGGAATCCATTGAAGTTAGTGGGACTACACACCTTAAGAAAATTCCTAAATAATTTAATGCTTTGCTTTATTTGTGATATGGACAGAAATTGCACAGCTGAAAAATTCCAAAGAATTAAAGCAAAAAAATAGGTGGGATGAGACTGGGATAAGCAGCAGAGAAGGCAGGGCTGAAACCTGCCATATTAAAAGAGGAAAGTAATGAAGTGTCTGAGGCTGCTTTGTTAGAATTAGAGAAAAAATAATCATACACTGATTCCTGTACGTTAATTAGCAGCAATAAAAATAATTGCTCCCTCCAGCTTGAAACTGTGGCTAATTGCACTTAAGTGTTCATTGCAAGCTAACATAATTAGACCTTCACTGTGTTTCATAAATACACGGCCTAAATTATGCAGGGAGGGAGGAAGTGAGGAAGTGTCCTTTGTAGCTCTTTTCTGTCTTCCTTTCTCTCTACTTCCACAGCTGTTTCTAAGCCTTCCTTCTTGGGTGATCCTACTGTGTGTGCTGGAACTGATTATGGAGGCAATTTCTTACTGAGGCAGAGTTATGCTGGTGCTGCCTTGTGACAGACAGATTTGGTAAAATTCATCTCGGCAGAGGATTTCAGGAACTTCAGCCTCACTGAAGCTGTGCTTTCATTTCTCTGATCCCCAGTACAGATCCCAAATGCCTAGTTTAAATAATAAGCTTCTGTAAAATGAGGGAAGAAGGCACTAAAAAGGAGGAAAAAACTCAAAAACAAACCCAACAAGCCCAAAGATTTTCTGCCTTTCTAAAAATATAGTTTCCTTATAAAACAACTTGTAATTCTTTAGGTGATGTATGTTCCTGTATCTGCAACAGATTTGTGTTGATTTTTTCCCCCCCACTGACGTATGGAGGATAGAAACACATTATGCAGTCTGGTACTTTTGGCTAGAAGTTGCACTGATGATGTCTATTGCTATTTGAGGATAAAATATCGTTCCCCCATTCTCCATCCTTTTTCTCATGTCATAATTTAGATGCATGCAGCTCCTGAAAATAGTTCCATCTAGGCTTATCTCTATTTTTGTCTCTCTTCCAACTTTTATTTTCACTGAGTCATGAAACTAAAAATGCAGACCTTACGCTGAGAAGCAGTCACTAAGCTGGAGCTGATCTGATGGAGGATGTGCATGCTCTGCCACACTGCTGCCAGCAGACTTGCTGCTCATTCTCTCCAGCTCACAGGAGATGTGGGATATCACCTGCAGCTTCCCGTGGTCCCTGCTGGTCATTATCTCTGCAAGAGCTAGACCTGATGGATTTGGGAGTGGTTATGGCTAATGGAGTGCAATGGTGCCTGCCTAGAGAGAGAAAGGATGGAGAAAGGATAGCTAATTGAGCATGGAAACGATGAATGGTTGGAGAAGGGAATGGTTGGATATGAAAGGACTGTTTAGCAAAATAAGCAAATCAGCAAACAAAGGAAATGCCCTAGGCAGTGATTCCACCAGACTGAGCAAAATAAAAGTGAGCCAGGTTAGTAGGGGGTAGGAGGCAGTGAGGATCCCAGGATTTAGCATGGCTGTCCTTCCCCTGCATTTAGCTGTGTGGCACCTTAATGACTGACTTTGTCACAACAGACATTTCCCAACTTGAGTCTCAGCAGTTCTCTTCTGGTAGTTGCCATAATGTTGTGCTGATTGATTTCTGATGGTTTTATTGCTTTGCCTCAGCTCCTGTCCTGATATCTTGTGTGGTGCTGCTGGGGACTCTTGAACTCCAGTTGAGCAAGTGGAGCTGGAGTGACTTCAGCCACCTTGTAGTGCTTTTGGTTGTACTCTGAGATGAGAAGGACAGGTCAGTGCTATGTCAGAAGGTTTTGCCTTGGTACAAAGCCTTTCAACCTGAAATAAGAGTGATTGTGTCCACAATAATGATAAAGCAAGGACTGGAACTGAGATCTAGTTTTTGCACCTCTTATTTGGGAAACTCTATGTAATTTCATGGCTAAGCTTAAAGATTAAAAAAAGAACATCCTTCACAAATTTTTTAAGCAGCATATCCTGGAATGAAAAGACTGGAAGCCATTCAGGTAAAAAGGGACCTCGGGAGTTCTTTACTCCAAACTCCAGCTAAAAGCAAGATCAGCTGGTCAGAGAAGTCAGACTACTCAGAGAACTATTGAATTTGGACCTTAAAATTGTCTGCTAGTGGAAGCTACATTTCCCTGGGCAGCCTCTGATCCTGCTTGAATGCCCCAAGGCAATAAAGTTTTTCCTTGTGCCCAGGTGTATCCCTTCCTGTTTCCATTTATGCCTGTTGTTCCTCATCACCCCACAGTGCTGTGAAAGGCTTGGCTCTGTGCTTTTTGAAGCATTCTCAGGGATGGTTCTTCCTCCAAACCCAACTCCTCAAGTGGAACAAGCCCAGGAACCTCAGTCTGTCCACCCAGGGTGAGTGCTGCAGACACCAACCACACAGTGACCCCACTCTGAACTTGTTCCAGCGGTGCCTTGCACCAATTTTCAATCCATGTAGTTGCCTATGTATCCAATGTAAAATACAGGCTTGGATAGGAGTCTGTTCCAGGGCACAGTGTAAAGAGTTGAGGTATGTGACATGGATTGCTCTCCCCTTGTGCCCAAATTCACCCATTTTTCACCAGGAAGGTCAGGTTGTTAATGTTGGTGGTGGTTGTGACCACCATCAGGTTGTTAATGAATTATGTTTTCTTGGTAAACGCAACAGTGCTTTTCTTTGCTTTGCAAAAGCAAAGAAACCAAAGCATTGTTCTGTTCTTTGTGGAGGAAAGGGAAGTGGTCACAGCACCAAGCCTGCCAGAGTCCAATGAACACGTGGACAATTCTCTCAGGCTCATGATGTGAGTCTTAGGGCTGGCCTTGTGCATTGTGGATTCCTTCTAATTTGCAATAATGCACAGTTCTGCGATGGCTGCATCTCCAGTGCTGCTTTCAAATGCATTAAATTCCAAGTGCCACAATTACTCGTAGATTTAAAGCTGAGCAGTGGTTAGTTTTCTTTGGAAGGCTGACCTCTAGTGTCTCAGCAAGACAAGCTCAAGAGAAGAGGAACAGCAGAGGAATGAAGCCCAAAATATGTCTGCATTGACTGGCATTTTATGAGCCTGCAAGATACTGTATTTAATAATAAAAGAGCAAGTGTTGCTATGGCATCTTGAAGTATATTTATGCTGCTATGGCCACATAAGGATTCCATGTTATTTTTTAATCTTTATTTTAATTACTGAGTTCAGTTTTTGAAATTGCAGGAACCTTTTTCTTTTTTGATTATTCAGTGTTCTGTGAGATTGAAATATTAATTGAAACAGGAGCTGTCTTACTCTTTCTTGAGAAAAAAATCAAATAATCTCTGAAGCCCCAGCTATACGTGAGATTTGATTAAAAGTCTCGTGGAGGTCACCAACACAGCCAGTGCTGAAACACAGTTATTTTTCATACATGAGGAGCATGAGTTCAGTCTCAGAAGGCAGGCAGATATTTATTATGCATGGTGGGTTTCTCTGCCTGTGTAAAAATCCAAAACACAGGTTTTTATTGCTTCAGGTCAGACTCCACAATGCACCATGGGTCAGCTCTGAGGACTCTTGGCCACTTTTGGGTTCCCATCGATTTGGCATCATTCTCCATCTACTCCCAGTTCATGTCTGGGACAGTGGAAAAGGTGTTTGTTTTGCTGATGCAAAGGTGGTGTAAAGCAGGTGTTTGTTTATCGAGCAGAATGAGAAGTACTCCTGTTCTTCCTATGGTATTCCAGGGAAAGCTCTTTGTTCCCTCATCCGAATGCTTTCATGTATGTTAATGGATTCTTTTTTTAAATTTTAATGGAAATACATAATTTCAGCTGTGGGCAGAGAATATAAATTTTTGAAACAAGAATGAGATCTTCTCCAGAACTTATTTAAAAAGCAGCAAAAATCTCTGACTCAAATAATGTCCACAGGCAAACAAATACCTTCTTATGCTAATATAAACCAGCCGTTGCTGCTGTTGGAATGTTCTTGCAGAAGGTTTCTTTTCCAGGCAGTGCATTATTCCTATCCCACACCAGCTCAAGCAGCCTGAATTTTTCATCTTCTGGCAATGATGCTGGACATTTATTTATATTAAAGGAAAGCTGCTGAGAAAATCAATCCTGCCTGAAGGGCTGTATACTAAGACCATGCCTTTAAATATCTGCCTTGTTTTAACTGCACAGAACTTTAGTGGCTGGTGTTTTCAGAGATGTTGCTTTGACTGGTTTAGGTTGTTTTCCTTAGGCATCAAAGTCAGGGTTAGTTTAAGACACAAATGAGCATGCATTTTTCACAGAGAAAGTAAAATATAAGTAAGACTAGACAGTTGAGAAATTCTAGAAATGTAGTGGTAAACCTGTTTATGTCCTTACAGCATCTCATTCCATGGCAATATGCCTGAGACTTTGTAGCATGATTGAAAAATGTGTGTTACCATCAAATTAAGGGTTTTGTAGGGCACTCCTCACTTAGCCACAAGATCTGTGTTGTTTTGGTATGTCTGATTTTTCTGGAAATCATTACATTTGGGATGGTTTTTTCTTTTTTTGTGCTGTAGTACATATTTTTTACAAAGATATTTTACTCTTCTAAATTCACTCCATGTCTAGGCTGTTAAAGCTGGCCACAGAAACCCTCAAATTCTGGTTTGTAAACCTGGGCCTACCTTCTTTCTATTAAGCAGAGTTTAACATTTTTGGCTTCACGGTTCCATGGTTATGTTGAAATCAGATCTAATGTTCAACCTAGTGTTTTTATCTGTGAGGCTGAATAAAGTGGATCAACTTCATCATCCACGTTTGTCATGTGCAAATAAAACTTTGCTGCTGTTAATTATTTCAACTGAACCAAGAAGTTTGAGGCCTATATCAGAAACTCTATAGGCCCGCAAAAGCAGAAAGATTTTTTTTTTATTGGTGAAGCTTTTTACTTCACCAAAGTTTACCAAATTTGTTGCAAAATTTTGCTTTTGAGAAGCAAAAATTGTGCTGCATCTGGAAAATTCCCATAAGCATTGTAGGAAATGTTACATAAAAACAAAACTGAAAAGTCTAGCATTGGGTTGTTTTTATTTTTTTGATGAAAGTTTGAAATGTTTTTTGTTCTACCATTCCCCAGATTAGACCCAGAGCAGCCTTTGTTTGCAGAAAGATGGTGCCTTATTAGTCTGCACTGTTTTTGAAACAAATCTAAATCCTACCTATGTCTTTTCATTTTAGCTTGTAGGTGATACCTTTCCTTTACTTGCTGTCTCTGAATTCTCTCTGGAAAAAATTTGGTTATGGTTGTGTGCTCATGCTCTTTTTTCCTCTGTCAAGATATTGGTTTCATCAGCTGAATTTTCATGTTCCAGGCTGTGTGTGAGCAGTTGTTGAATGCTTAGTAAGACTTCCATTTGCCAAGCAAATCTACTTCTAGTACTTAAAATTCAGCTTCACATGGAAATCTTTGCTGGTGGAAGTTCTATGCTCAGTAGAGCCTGTGATAGTTGGTAAATAATGCTTTAAACTCTAGGCTGTAGCTAGAGTTGTAACTGCAGAGCAATTAAAGCACTGGTTTCATCATCATGCTATTTCAGGAGAGAGAAATCAGTCATAGAATATTTGGTTTTTTAAAAAATACAAAAATTAAAAAAAAAAATTAAAAAATGTAGACTGGATGGCTCTTTCTGCCAGCCTGCCTAACAGTGAAAATTGGCAGGGTATGGCCTGAATATGGAGTGCAGTACATTAATATTGTTGACTTGGTGAGATATTCTGGTACTGTGCAGTGCAAAGTCTTTGCTAAGTTTAAGTCCCTAACAGTGGTTTGATATAATTTTGCTAGCCTGGTTATCATAAAAGATATCAGGACGTATATCTCTGTTATACAGCTTAAAATCTGAGAGCGTACATCTCACTATATACCAATATTTTTCTTCTCTTGGTAATAAAAAAACCTCACATCATGAGGTGAGATTGCAAAGTGTTTTACAAAGAGCAAAATAGTTGAATCAATTTCCAACCAGGTGATAACTCAGTTTATAAGGTAACAAGTATTTTCTGATACTCCTTTGTGTTGATGAGATCGCTGGTGCTGCTCTTCATTTAATTGTGATCCATGTGCCCCATTAGTATCTGGAGCTCTGACTTGTCAGGATAAACATGAAGCAGCTTGAAACAGCAGTGCTTCTCTGGCTCCACTGCTGTTCCTGAGGGGGAGCTGGCAGAGATTTTTTCCACATGCTTTTCCACCTTTCCACTTTTTCCTCTTGTCCTTTCAGGCACACGCCTCCCATTCTTGAATATGCCTTTCTTGAGTCCTAGTTCCTAATGTTAGAAAAAAATACTTTAGGCAAGGAGTTTCTTGCAATGCTCCTGTGGGATTTGAATTCTTGAAATACAAATGTGCTAAAATTGTAGGTGTGCAAGTGGTTTTTTTAATTGCTGTGCAATTGCATGAGGAATAAACACATCAGAGGCTGCAATTAGAGACTCAGTAAGCAGTTGAAAATGTATTTCTAATTTTTCAGGTGCATTCCCAAATGCACAGGTATGCCTATTACAGCACATTCTTATGACTCTGAAGTGTAGAGGGGAAACTGACTTTGGCATGCACGGGTAGGCTGAATATTTTAGTTCTGTAGACAACAGCAAACATGCATATTTTATGTTGAGTACAAATTAGCCGTGTAGGATATCAAATGAGTGCCTGAGGGAGGGTGCAGAGTGCTGAAATTAGAGTCTGAATGAAATCTACTTAGTATTAAACCAGTCAAATCCTGAGCTGGCTTCTCCACTGGTGTCAATCAGTCCAGCTCCATTAATTCCAGTGGAGCTGTGCCTCTGTGTCTACTGGGGAAGAAGCCTGCTCTGAATATTTTCTGTAAACACAGCCCAGTTTGGTTAAGAGAGGAAAAATGCCTTTCTGCAGCATTTGGGCTGTAAATTCACTCACAATTTATAAATGAGCTTTCTGCCTGGTCTTTAATCAGTCCTGCTGGGCACTGCCTGTTGTCATGGAGAACTGCTCAAGGTCTGATGGAAGAGGGAGGATCTGAGTGGGGGCCAAGCAGGATCTGGTGGGAAGCTGAGCTTCTGTCCTGCCAGCTGGCATGGGAAGTGCATTTCCTTACCATGGGGGAGACCTGCTCTAGCTCCTAGAACATCCTATGAGCTTTCCTATCCTTTAATGGCCACAAATTGTGACTTTGGAATCAGGCTGTCTTTTTCAGAATTAGCCAGATGACTTAGAAGCTTAGAAGACATGTTCTTTGTTACCAGGACTCAGGGTCCTAAATATGCAAGATTTTTTAATCATTGTTTCTCAAAGCCTTGCGTAATGAAGATATGTTACAAAATTTCTTCCTCTGATAGGAAAGTGATAGGTACTTGCAAAATGTTTCATTAACTGAACTGAATAAGAGGAGGTAAACCTGAGGATTAGGTCTGTCTGCTAGTTTTAATTACCATGCAGAAGAAAGAGGAATAAAAATGCAGGTGTTTAGGATCGCTTAAAATAGAGATGGTTAACCTTCCTGGGAGGAGGCAGAATGTGTCCTCACAGCAATATAAGACAGCTTCTCTTTCATTAGAATATGAGGGATTTTGGGTGTTTGTGCTCTATTGACTTAGGTCAGCATTGAGAAAGAATTGAATTGCTGATTTGACAACTCATTCAGTTTTTTTTTTTGCATGGTTTCTTGAAATCAAGACAGAAATCTGTGCTCACCAGCACAAAAACTTTCACCCAGCTCTGGTTATCACTCATGTCATGCACTGCATGTTCCCTCACTCTAACCAATAACAAATGGCATCAACTCCTTAATTGTTTACCTCACATTCTTGGAGTTGTAAATGCTCCCGTTTCATGAGAGGCAGGTAATGAATAAATTGCAGCTGCAGTGTCTCTTTTCCAATCTGAAGTTATGGTTATTCTTGAAGTGCCAACCAAAAAATCCTGTGAATGCAACAGCAGCATCTTCTACAGAGGTGCATTACAGGCATATACTCTTGCAATTAATGACATTAATTATTGCAATAAGATAATCCTGAGGGTGCCAGTGAAATCAACTGAGGCTTTTTGTTCTTTATAATCTGACCTGCAGGCTTTGCTCTGCCAGAGCACCTGCAAGGCCCATTGGCAGATGATGAAGATGTGTAGTATTTCATATCCATTGGCAAATAGGGAAATAACATGGTGTTTGAAGTTTTAGAATAATAGATTGAAATTAGTCTTTTTAGCTTTATATTTGCAGATAATTAATATTGCACATGTCACCAGTTGCCATTTCTCAGAGAAGGGGTGTGAACCTCCTGAGAAAGTCTAATTTGGTTTCTTGCACCTTATTTTCTACAATAGGATAGTAGAAACATCTGGCATACCATGAAAATTTTTATTGGCTAAAAGTCTCATTAACGCTCAGGAATTCTCTTATCTGACCATTTACATGCTCTTTAACTTGTTCATGGAGAACTCTTTATATTTTGCATATACACAGTGTCTGTGTATTGATATAGACTTAAAACATAATTTATCTTAAATTGATATAATTCCTAGGTGTCATTTATCCAATTGCATCATTGCAGGCACTTTCCATTAATACTCAGGACTCAGGAGATCCCAGGCCTTGCCTGTCTCTTTCCAGCCCCCTCCTGGAGATTTTTAATCAGAGACTTGAATGTCCTATTGAAAGGAGGAAACATTTTGATAAAATAATCTCCTGAATAAATAAATTCTTTAGATATATTGCTCTGATCCATATGCAATGTTATGCCAATATCTACTGATAGGAAGTATGACTTCGTACAGAATCAAAATTCAACTCATTTCAGAAAGTAAAAAGGACTTAAGTGCAGGATTCATTTAATCTTGACATTTACTGGATTATACTTCCGATAAGGACTTTTGAGTGTTTAATAAATGTATTTTTTGGTTTCTTTGCTTACTAGTATTGCCCTTAGGCACTTAAATAGTCAACATCTTTAGTCTTTTATAGATACAGGTCCCACAAACAAACCTGAAAATCCATATATTGAGAACTTTCTTTTCCCTCATCTCTGTTGATTCTAAAAGCTTTAAGGATGTGGTATATATAATGTTCTGCTGGACATAAGTCAGTCTAACAGAAATTGTCTCACAAATGCAGGATAATTTCTGATAGCAATGCTTTAGAAATTATTCTTACTGAAAGGAAAATATGAACAAAAGGATAATAGAGAAGCTTCTTGTTTTGGAGGGATCACAATAGTGACTAATAAACGATACCAGTAAGCTGGGAAATGTGTCCCACTGAACTTTCTGCTTTTCTCAGTTTGGAAGTTTGGGATTTTTCACTTATTTTTACACTTGGGATTTTCAAATATTTCCTGAACTTGAGTAATCTTAGAATGGACTTTCAGAACAAACAGTATCTGCAAGAACTGAGGCAGTTGACATGTTTTTCATGAGGAATTGGAGCTTCTGCACTTTTATGAGTGTGAGATCTAATCAACATAGTCAGGCAGTTTTGGGCAGTACAGGTGCATCAGTTCATACATTTTCTGAAATCAAACTACCTGTCTAATTTAACTTTTCACATAGAAGAAATCTTTTTGTGAGATGCATTGTGTTTAGCAGCTCTTCTAGTCTGAATGTTGCTGTAGGGCCTTCAGGTTTATGTCAAGAAAAACTGTAATTCAAATATTGGAGCTAGTACCATATATCTTTACAACATCTTCTTTCATTCCCTGCCCCACCTCAGCTCTCTTCCAATGCTAGTACCAGAAAACTGTATGATAAAATCCCTAAACATTATATTTTATTAAATCACATGCACAAAAAAAGTTTAAATAATAATTGTTTAAATAATAATTGTTTAAATTATAATTGTCTTTGTTTTTCAAATATCTGCTCATTAGCAGGTGGCAAAACTGATTTTTTTTCCTATCATGAGATTAATTGTTTTAATCCATGTGGTGTCTTCACTGTCTCTTTCTCCTTGACAGAAGAACCAAAGGCAATGTGATAATAATATCTAATAAAAAGTGTGGGGTGGGAGGGACCTTACAGTGCCACGAGGAAAATAATAAACTGGAAAAGAAATAGTACAAAAACCTTGGTGGTGTAAAAGCAAGACAGTGAAGGCACCCTTCTGAGGAAAATAAAACCAGTCTTGGTGTTACATTGGAGAATATAACCCATTCAGGAAATATGAATATTCCACAGCCATTTTGTTCTCCACACTAACTTTCTTTCGGCTGTACTATTTTTGGTGTTGTTAGAGCTGTCTGCATAGGATGCTTCCAATTTTCACTTTAATGTGGATATTTTTATTTTGAATTACTGGCTCTAATTTTTCATCTCTTTACTTGGGTGCATTGCAGGTGAAATATCTTGCTCGGTGTGAGGTTGCTCTTGTGTCACAGTCAGGAGCTGGATTCATTTTCCTGAGCAACACACAATATTATTCTCCTTGGAGGCTGTGGAGAAATGGCAAGGCAACCACAGACAGAGAGAAAGAAAAAGGGGAAAGGGGCAGCTGTGAACACAGTGTTGTTGAATGACATGAACAGGGTAGTTTTAATGTATTAGCAAGGCTGATAAAGACTCAGAAAATAGTAATTTCAAGATCTTCAAATTCAAAGCACCTTAGGCAAGTTTACTTTAATTTGCTCTGGTGCATACCCATGCCTGTGCACAGAGCAGTAATAAAACCAGAGTAACTCTTGTTTCAGTGTGTCACTTAATATGGTTCCTGGATGTCAGGGGAATTCAGAATAAAACATTTTTCCGGCTTTCAAAACAAACGCAGCACCATTAGCAAAACCCCAGTTCAAATGACAGCCCCCTTAAGGTCCTTGTTCAGGGCTAAAAGGAAGACCAGAAAATTTTCCTAGGCAATACTTAGTGCACTTGGTCTTTTCAGCTGGTTCCAGTTTGGGGGGATGAAGGCTCTCTTAAACTTCCTTGGCTTTTGGTGCTCCAACTTTGCCGCTCTTGAAAAAAGAAGCATTCATTCCCTCTCTCAGAAATCCTGGCTAAATAATGCCTGTGGTTTTTTGCATCCAGCTTTCCAGACATCTCAAACAGTGTAATATCATACTTGAGAAGTATTTTTTAAAAAATTGATTGGAACCATTATATCTCCATGGGATTTCTGCTACTGGTATTATACTGGAGAGACTAAGTTCATGTTATGGCTGCTGTTTTATTCTTGCAGTTCTTAGCTGCTGGTGGTTATAATCCTTGTTTCATTTTTCACTAAAATCATGCTTGTGTTGTTTTGCATCCTATGGAGCGGGTGCAGTGCAAAGCTGAAAATTGTTTCTCTTCAGAGGTCTAGATCCAGATAAACCCTCTGAATCCAGCACAAAAATTCAGTTGGCTTAGTACTTTTCCCATACTTGTTCAGAGGTAATTTTCTCTCTCCCTCTCTCTCATATTCTTATTTTTTTACTGTTACTTTCTGGGATTTTTTACTGCAGTATAATTCCATGGCAGTGTTGAACTTCTGACAGCTCTAGAGAGAGTGTGGTGCTCTGAGTAGACCATTTAGGCTTGCTGGGTATGAGCAAAGTACCTCCAAGATCCCCGGTATTCTCTCAAGGAAAGGCAGAAGGAAGTTTTTTGGGCTGGGAATTTAATTAAATAATAGGGGAAAAAAAGATGCTATGCAGTAGCATAGCTTTTGAGGAATAGGTACTGTAATGAGAAAATTGAGATGTGAATATTTGCCATGGGGGGAGAGATAGCATAGACCATGGCAGCAAAGAGGGAATGATTTCCTGAAAAAAGTTGGAAAATGCAGTCCTCGTTACGCAAATTTTAAAAATGAAGATATGTAAAAAAAAAGTATGGAGGTGAGAAATTGGAGGAAAGACAGACCAGTGCTGTAACTGTGTTGGTGTCCTGCTTTGAGTGGTCTGTGAAAATGCTGAGCTGTCAGAAGTCTGTTTTGCACCATAACTTTTTCATTCCCACTAAACTCATAGTATGTAAAATAGGAGACATATAATGCAAAACAAAACCCCAAGCAAGCTCCAAAATCCCCAGAAAGCTTTTGACAAAACACAGTAAAAAAGATCATTCAGCATTTTCAAGCCCTTTATCCTGCTCAAAAAAACAGCAATACAAATGCAAAAGTTGAATGAATGTTAATTGATGAAAATTGTCAAGTCCTCCTCTGGCCACCTCCTCAGCCCAAGGGTAGTAACAACTTGGTTGTCAGAGCTGGTGAACACCCAAAACACTTGTTCTCCCTGCTCCTATGCCCATAAGGGCATAGAAATTACACTGCAAATCAAGGTGTTGAATTCTGATCCTGTATATGGAACATATTTTTGGGGAGAGGCTCCCACAGTTTCTTACTCTTCAAAAATTGAGTGCTGGTTCAATGTCCCTTGTGGAGGATTGCATGCGAGCCATAAACACAGCCAAGGATGGGCATGTTGCAGATCACTGAATAAAGGGCTGACTTTTCATGTTGTTAAATGTATGACCAGATTAAAACTCTTAATTTAGAAAAACACTTGCTCCCCCCTGCATTAGGCAAGTAATTTTAATATAAACTGGGTACAGTAGCTTTATAAATAATTTGGGATTGACAGAATTTGGAGTTATTTTGTAATATATCGAGTTTAACTTCTTTGAAGACCAAAGTCTTATTGTGGCGTAGAATCAGTAAGCCTAAAACTGTATTCAGAGTTAACAACCCAAAGACTGCTGTGTATCTGGCCTGCAAAGGCTCATAAAATCTTCAGCAAATTTAGTAGGCACTCTATCCTACAACTTTTTAGCAATAAAATATTTTAAATAAACTCCATGAAAATGCTTCTCCTCTAATCCTTATGACTGCTGTCACACTGCAGCCATTGAAATACGGCAATTTAATGGTAATATATATATATATACATATGCACATGGGAGTCAGAGGTTGGAAAGGGATCTCAGAAAGTTTCTAATCCAACCTCCATCTGAAAGAAAGGTCAGCTGTAAGACTGGAACAAGTTGCTTAGGGTTTTATGCAGCTGAGTCTTGAAAGCATCCAAGAATAGAATGCACAACAGCTCTGGGTAACCTCTGCCACTTCTGGATTTTTTCTCAGAATGGAAAAGCTTAAGTGCAGTTTCAGTTTTGTTAAGGCTTTTATCTAATTCAATAGGTACTGAACTCGGGGCTGTTTACATTACACACCCTGACTTTGTCAAGTTCTTTATCAGGCACTGGGGCTGCACACAGTCCTTCAGAAAACTGAAAGCAAATCTCTTGTTGAATGCCATTTACTCCTGTTGACTTGTCTTAGCAGCTGAAGAGGCTCTTTTTTCTTCCAAATTCCACTGAATTATTGAGGTGATTTTTTTTTTTTTTTTTTAAATCAGTTTCCTTATAAACCAGTAAGGTCTGCTCAGCAAGAGAAATCTTTCCCTTTAAAGTCTCTGATTTGATCAATGCTATGTTCCTTGGAGTACTGTTTTATTTGACATTTCACACTGCCATGGTCCATATCAAACAAAAACTGCATCTACTACTTAAAAAGTTGACTGTCGTGGGTTTTTATACCCTTTGATGTTTGCTTGTACGTTTTTATTATGCATCACATATCCTTCTCAAACTGTAACCTTATTCTGATTGCCTGAAATTTAAAGTAGAGGTCCTAGGATGTTCCTGTGAATAAATGAGATGATCCATACTCTACAGAGTATCTTAGTGTGGTGCATTAACCTGAATCACACTAGAAAGTGCAGGATGGGCACACCGAGAATTTCCAGCACCATGGAGTGGAAGTCTCTCAGTCTCAATCATGTTCTTTGTGTTTGTAAAAACAGATTTGACCTGTCTTCTCTGGCACTTAATCCAATATCCATGTCAATTAAAGATGCCTATTGGCAAAAATCTTCATCAGGTGGAAGTTATGTGACTTGCATAAAGCTTTGATCTGCTTATTTTTTTTAAAGACTGTGTTGATACATTTGATATGAAATCTGAGTCAATAGAAAGATTTTTCTGGCTGGATCTGGAGTCATGCTTAAACAGGCACACACACGGCTCAGAAAATGGGTCTTGTGTGTGTTCTTATGTATGGATGGATGAATAAAGTGCAATTTTATTTCAATTTTGATACTAAATTTGTAATGTAACAGTGAATTTATCTGTGCAATCAAGCATGTCTTCAGTGAGTGGTCTATAAGTAGCTGCATTTTCAACTGTGGGGGATTTAAAAAAATTTGTCATATAATTCTTGGTTTCTAACTCCAACTGCTACTCTTGGCAAACCTACTAAAAAAAATCAGTTCAGCAGAAATTCAAATTCACTCTATTGCTAATATCTTGCATAAAACCTCAAAAGGTTTTAAGTATTCTTATAATGTCTTGTCATGTCCCGTGTGCTTCCTTTCTGTGCTAGAACATATATGCTTTGGTTTCATCCTTTTTCAAAATAGGTGATCTCACACTTCAGTCCATCAATCAGTATCCATGAGATGGAAGAGAAACTGAAGAGAACATGGAATTTGAAAGCCCCACAGTCTTTGCCCACGGAAGGGATGCTTTGGGAAAGGGGGATATTCCTCTTTGTGAAGCCAGGAACAGATAAGAACTTGCAGGCCGTTATGAGGGAAGATGAGAAAATGAAGCTCTTCATTGTTTGATATAATTTTTCAGTATTTCACGATTTCTCTCTTTTACAAACAAAATAAAAAAAACCTCTAATGTTTAATTAGTGTATATATGGGTAGTTTTTATATCCAGGTATAGAAATACACACATTAAGAAGGATGTTTAATACTAAAAGGTCACATATCTATAAATAGTTTGGTTTAAATATATATGTATCAAAACTGATTCATTGCTGCATAATTCTAGTTTTGAAGTAAGTTGATTTCAATATACTTTGGGACTGAAGCAATACAAGAGTGAATCAGTTCCATAATTATTTTGGGAAAAAAAAATTATATGCTAGTAGTTCTGGGGAATTTTTTTCTGTACAAATCATTACTGCTTAAGGAAAGAAACCGTACCTTTCTTCATATGTCTAAATTGTCATCTTGCATATGCAAATATGTTTCTTTGTAGGTTTGATTAGGAAAGGTTTTTTTGGTCCTTTTTTAAATGGCAGATGTCTCAGATGAGTAAGAGAATTAGGCATGCTGTTATTAGTAAGAATCCTAAAAAATCAGATTATTGTAAGAAAGAAGAACTGAAAGTGTGGGGAAAAAAGCTTGCTTATTAACATCTCTAACTTATTAAAAAAAGATTATTTTTGCCACCTTTGATCACTGGAGCTGTTTATAAAAAAGAAATAATCAAGTTCTTAGAATTTTCTTAGTAACAATGGGTAACAGAGGGTAACATTTTGGGTGTAAATTAATCAAATATATAACACTAGCTGATAGTGAGGCAGAAATTTTAGTAGCTATCTTAATTGCTATGGAAACATTGGCCTTAAGACAGCTTGCAGGGTATTTGAGGTTGTAGGTTCAAAATATTTTTTTCTTGTCAGTCTTCATTAAGGTGTAAAAATTGCAGTAATAGATGTGTGGCAACATAGCTATCAAAAAATCTTAGAGGTCTGAAATATTATTTAGGGTTGTTGTTTAAATTGTCTGAGATGGATAGACAAATATTAACATAAACTTAAAGAAAAAAATGTTGCAAATATATTCACTTTGCAAAGCGAAATGTTGGAACACTAATGGGGGTCTTGTCAGCTAAATATTATTACTGAGTATCCGCACAGAAATGTAAAATCTTCTGTTTTATTTATTAAAACCTTGTGAAACTCTGTGAAAAGACAGATGTTTCAGAAAAAACGGGGACGAATACATGATTAATATATTTGTGGTTAATGTAAATCTACCAAGTAGCAGAGTACCACAATCTGTTAGCCACAGGGTTTCAAAAGTGCATCTCTGCTTGCAAGAAGCACTCAGTTGTGGTCAAACTTAGAATTCATGTCAGACACGTGGCTGCCCAGACTAACACGTCTGGAAAAAATCTCTGTTTTATTTAGAGAAAGAGTACCCTACTAGAGCTCCAGTCTGAAAAGGCACAACAAATCATGAAATTTTGTTCTCAGCATACAGAGAACACTGGTAAGGATGTGGCACTAAGGACAGTGGTGGAAGACTAAAAAAAAATTGTTTTCCCCTCACACATGGAGGTAAGCAATAAAAGAGGAAATGTGGGAATAAAAGGGGAAAACAGTTTCAGGTGAAGACATCTGAGAGTAGAAAGTTGCTGGGGATGTTTTATCTAGAGATGTTCTGAGAACTGTTGATAATGGACAAAAAGAATCACTCAGAACCTTGAATGGATGTGAAGAGTCAGATGAGCTCATCCCACACAATACTGTCAACCTGTGTAAAAATGATTTTTTTTGCATAATAACAAATTGGATTATTAAAGCCTGACCTTGTTAGTCTCTGCCTGTGCAGAGATTTATTCATTCTTCCAATCTGCAGAATCATGAGATTGTTTGATTTAGTAGCTGCAAAAGCAATGCTTTTAATATTAAGAACCTAGAGTGAAGCAAAAACTAGTGATGTTATCTCACAACCCACATTTATGGCAATGTATTCTTTTCATTATTATTTTTATTGTTCCTTTCATTACTATCATTTGCATTATTATTAGATGCAGTTGCTGCTTATGTTCCTAACTTCAAGTTTTCTAACTGATAAATTTACTTTAGTGGTATCTTGTAGAATATTGTGCTTTCTATTTATTATTGATGGGTCACAGTTTGTTGATGATTGCAGACTGTGAGGTATTAAAACACAGCAGTTACCTTTTCCATTTTCTTTAAAGCATAAACTTATAATTGTATGTGCATATGTAAAACACTGCAAATCAAACTTTGAAAGCCAGGTGGGCTGGCTATCCAAAAATCACTAACCACTGCTAATAATTTGATATGATGGCTTTTGAAAGACGCTGTGCTCTACTTTGGGATTTGATTATGTACATGTGCCATTTCATAATCTCTTTACAATTGGTAAAACCAGAAAATAATATTCATGAGAAGGTGTAGGGTGAGATGAAGGTGTGATTAATGGACACTGGTATTAGTAATGACACTGTGGCTGGTGTAGGTCATTTAAGCCTTTATTCTTGCTAGTACTTAAAGAATGTGCTTAATACTGAGAATGCACTTCAACATTTCCTTCCTGAGTATTTGAGTCTTGGCTTGCTTTTAGGAAAATTAATGATCTGTTCTACTTTAACACCCTGAATGGGAAATTGCAGGATGGCCTGTTTGTACAGCTCTATCATGAGAGCATTGGAGCTGGATCATAAAGATCTTGTAGTTAAATCATCATTTGTGAGAAAAGATCCAATGGTAAACATGGAAATCGCCCTAATCTAATAAAAAAGTTTCAATGTTTTCTCCATGTATTGTCCATGGCTTAAAAGTGTTATGATCTGCTGTAAAAACTGCCATTTCGCGTGTGCTTTGGGCAGAAAAGAGAATTAGGAAGCAGAGGGGAGGATGTGGAATAATTACATAAAGTTGTTCAGATGCACAATTTCAAGGGGTGATTTGAAGGACCTTATGCAGTGCCTGCCAGCAGGAGAGGTGGTGGGAGAGGATGGAGGAAAGGATTGCACTCATGTGCAGATCTGTGACGGGAATGAGACTTTGGTGCCATTGTGGTGTCCACACCACAGGCAGGACAAAGCTGAGGAGGTGTGAGAAGAGGCACTGAAAGTGGTGTTAGAGATACTGCTGCTGCACAAGGAGGCACTGAAAAGGTTGGTTTAACACACCTGTTATAAAGGTGGGAAGGGGTAGTGTTGTAACCCAATACCTTACTGTTTTGGGAATGGTATGTCCTTTTAGCCCTGTGACCCCTGCAGGACCGGTGGACTGGCCCCTGCGGTGGGATTGGCCTGAGGCCGGGGCTGACCCCTCCCCTTTCCTGACCCTTAAAAACCTGTGCCCCGGTTTGGAACTTCCTCTCTTGATCCCCATCTCCCGCTCTGACCACATGGAAGCCTAAGAATAAAACAGGATACCAACCCTGGGAGAAAGAGCCTCTAATATCCTTCTGTTCTACATGAAACAGCATCCCAGGCCAGCTCTGCAGAGTATTTGGGAAGCAGGCAGGCCCATAGGGTGCAGTTTCAGGTGGCGCCCGGAACGTGGTCTTTTTTAAATTAAAATCCACGTGAGAGGCTGTGCCCTGGAAGGGTTAAAAAGCCGACGGGAAGCCCAACTACCCTGCGGGCGAAACTTGCTTTCTAGCAGGTCTAGCTTAAGGGGACGAAATCGGTAAACCTTCCAGCCCAAGGGAGGTCGGTTTTCAGGAGCAGATTACAAAGTACAGTTCTTCAGCTCCTCGGTACTTCGCACAGAGTGGTAAGTATAAATTTTTCTCCGTGGGGAGGGGGATTTTGAGGTGCTTTCTCTGTAACATCGAGGTGCGGGGGGCTGGGCTGCACAGCATCCGCCCTGGGGGTTTTGGAGCTGTATGCAGCTGAGACGCTGGTGGGGGTAGCAAGGCTGCCTTGAAACAGTTTCTGCCATGTGTACAGTATCACACCAGACAGCTGATTTCAAAGAGAGGCGCCGCTTTTGCTGCAGCCTGTGATTCTCTGTGGGGGAAGGTGCCAGTTTTGCCGGCAACTAGCAGTCTTCTCTTACTGTGTTTTAACTGTGCTTTGTAGTGAGATATTAGAGTAACTTGCTGTGGAAATATGGGCTCCCAGCATTCTAATTTGAAAAAGAGCGTGGCTTCACAAATTAGAGAACTTTTAAAGATTGCAAATGTGAATATTACTAACAGAAAACTAGAACACTTTGCTAAGTGGCTGTCTGTAGAAAGATCTGATCTTAATTTGGAAGATATAAATTCGGTTTTGTTTTAGAATGAAATTGGAGATTTATTAACTTTAAAAGTCGAAAATGAAGATAAAAAAGCCTTAATGTTCATCCCAATATTTTTGCAAATTAGAAAACTGTTACTTCAAACAGAAAATAACAGCCAGCCACAGCAAATTACTTCAGAGGCAACCAGTTCTTGTATCTGTCCCTCTACATGTGTTGTTCCCTCTTCACCTAAGAAATCTGACTCCTCTGTCTCTCTAACTCATGCTGACAGCCACGTGTCTTTTACTACTGAGGCTGAAAGCAGACGCCAAAATGGCTCCAGCCATTAAACTGTTCTTCTTCCCATAATACTCCTTCTCCCCTGCTAACACCCTTAAACCCCTCCCCAAACTCATCCTGGCCCCTGGGTATTCAGGGCAATTCTCACTCTATTCAGGTTTTGCCATCCCTTCCCCCAAGCTATCAGGCTAGCACAGAGGGGGGTGGGGGTGGGTGTGGAAGAACTGGTTCTACAGGTTTTACACAACCTCCCTCTGAGATAAGGCCCTCGGCTCCGCCCATTCCTCAGGACACTGTCTCTGCAAAGGAACAGAATACACAGATAACACAGCCCAGAGCAGAGGGAGGAATACAGCCCATCCCTAAAACCCCGATTCTAGAAACTCAGATACCGTCTGTGGCTCCTGTCATTTATATGGGTAGGAGAAATGGCAGGAGAACATATCAGCCACTGACATACCAAGATAAAAAGGAAATTTGTAAGGTTCAAAGAGAATTTGGTAGACACAGTGAAATGTTTAAAAGATTTTTAAGAGCAACATTTAGTTCTAATGAGATGGTACCCAATGATATTAAGGATTTATTCAGATGTTTGTTATCCCCTTCTGAATTCCAATTGTGGGAAAGTATTTGGAAAAGATCTTTGAGAGTACTTTTGCAGGAACTACAACAAAGCCCAGAAAGTGCAAAAGATGAGGATGATAATGATATTACACAGGAACACCTAACAGGAGAGGGACAATTTGAAAACCCTGATAAACAGGCATGTTTATTAACTAAATTTGTTTTGGATAAGATCTCTCTAGCAGCAGAAAAAGCTTTCCATCAATTACCTACTGTTGATGTTACAGGTAGTTATGTTAATATTAAACAGTTTCCTTCAGAAAGTTTCTTGCAGTTTCTGGATCGCCTCCGTGCACAGGTGGAAAGACAAGTCTCGGACCCAAAGGTGCAGGCAGAGCTATTGAAGGAGATGGCTCAGAAAAACGCTAATGAATCATGTCGCAGGGTCATACTTAGTCTTCCCCTCGACCCACCACCTAGCTTAGCACAGATGATAGAAGCCTGCACCAGAAAAGCAGAACTGTTCAGTGCACCAGAGAGGAATCCAGGACCAGCACAATCAAGGTCTGCAGCAGCTATGACACCAGGACCAAGGAAGCAACCGGTACCACCACAGCAGCTGCAGCACATCACCTGCTTCCAGTGCAAGAAAACAGGACACTACGCAAGGGACTGCCCACACAGCCAGAAACAGAAGAAGACCAACAAACAAAAAAACTAGGTGTACAGCGCGTACCCGCCATAAATATCATCACGTGCGAAGATATAAATACTGCGGGTTCCACACGGGAAAAAACCTCTCTCTTTAAAACTAAGGGGGAGGACGGGACAAATGGTGTGGGGATTAATGATAGCATTAATGTTAAATATTCAATTGGCAAGGGTTGGACGCCTTTTGGTCGTCTCAATCTTAAGACCACTAAAGGTGTTTATTTTATGTCAACAGAGTGGACAGCGATTACAGTGGATGTGTCTAGCACTTCACTGGACCTGACGCTGTTGCATTTGGAACTGCGCTATGAGTATTTAGTTATGGGGGACACAGCACACACACCCTTGGAGATGGAATTACTTCCATTATCCAAGAAGGAAAATGTCTCAGGTTTCGTTCTCTTAGCACGCTGCTCACAACCACCTTATTACCTGAACAAGGGGCAAATCCTCGCCCAGGCCATTCCTGTTCCAAAGGAAATCACAACAGAAGGAAAATCACCTGAAGTCTATTGGGCAGAGGTGGTGGGTGAGGAAAAACCCTCTCTGGCATGCAATCTGACCCATGGTTCAGACCATCTCCATGTGGAGGAAGTGCTGGACACAGGGGCAGATGTGACAATCATACCTGAAAGGATGTGGCCGTCACAATGGGAATTGCAACCCGTGGCAGGAAAAATCCAAGGTATAGGAGGAATCAAATTGGCAAAAATATCAAAAAGCATCGTGCAAATTGAGGGGCCGGATGGAAAAATAGCTAGTGTCCGTCCGTTTGTTACAGACTATAAGTGCCCCCTGTGGGGAAGAGATACCATGTCCCAGTGGGGAATGAAAATGGTAATCCCCAAAAGTCCTCAGGATTTTTAAAGGCGGCCACTGAGGAGTGCCCTGCCCACAAATTGACATGGTTAGATGATTCTCCAATCTGGACAGCTCAGTGGTTGATGAGTAAAGAAAAACTTAAGGCACTGGAGGAGCTTGTAGCAGAGCAATTGGCAAAAGAACACATAGAAGAAACTACAAGCCCTTGGAATTCTCCGGTATTTGTAATTAAGAAACCAGGGAAGGACAAATGGAGATTGTTACATGATCTCCGGGAAATAAACAAAATTATAGCAGACATGGGATCACTTCAACCGGGGATGCCCTCTCCAACGATGCTCCCTCAAAATTGGAAATTGGCAGTTTTAGATATTAAGGACTGTTTCTTTCAAATCCCTTTACACCCAGCAGATGCTCCACGGTTTGCCTTCTCTGTTCCTACCATCAACAGAGAAGCCCCAATGAAGCGCTACCACTGGAAAGTGCTCCCTCAAGGGATGAAGTGTAGTCCTTTCATATGCCAGTGGTATGTGGCCTCATTGCTGTCTCCAGTGCGTGCTCAGAGAAAGGAAGCTATCATCCTACATTATGTAGATGACTTGCTTGTGTGTGCCCCCGATGACTCTATACTCCAACACACGCTTGACCTAGTGGTTAAGGTTTTAACCTCTGCTGGATTTCAATTGCAGGAGGATAAAATCCAAAGGATGCCACCTTGGAAGTACCTGGGCCTGGAAATCACTGCAAGGACCATTGTTCCTCAGAAATTGGACATTAATTGTAACCCAAAAACCTTAGCAGATCTCCATTCCTTGTGTGGGTCTTTGAATTGGGTTAGGCCCTGGCTAGGTCTCACTAATGAGGACCTAGAGCCCCTTTTCAATTTATTGAAGGGGGAGAGAGAGCTGGTTTCTCCCAGGGAACTGACCCCAGAGGCAAAAGCTGCAATCGAAAAGGTACAGAAAGCTCTAGCAGAGAGGCAGGCTCATTGCTACAAGCCTGAACTGCCTTTCAAATTCATAATTCTGGGAAAACTACCACACTTACACGGTTTGATATTCCAGTGGATCGAGGGGCAGAGAGATTCGCTCTTAATCATAGAGTGGGTCTTCCTCTCCCACCAAAGATCCAAAACCATCACAAAGCCACAAGAACTCATAGCTCGGCTGATTCGTAAGGCAAGGATGAGACTGTATGAGCTGGCAGGTTGTGACTTCACATGTATTCACCTTCCAGTCAAACTCTCTGAGGAGGGAAGGAACTCTCCTGAGAGGCTGACAAAGGAGATGTTCGAGCACTTGCTCCAGAGCAATGCCAGTCTCCAGTTGTCTCTGGACAGCTACAGTGGACAAATATCAGTCCATGCCCTGTCTCACAAGCTGTTCAATGAGGAATTCCACCTCATTCCTCGTGAGAAAAGGAGTCGGAGACCACTCAAAGCTCTCACAGTGTTCACAGACGCTTCTGGGGCTTCCCACAAGTCGGTGATGACTTGGAGAAATCCTCAGACTCAGCATTGGGAAGCTGATGTTGAGTTTGTGGAGGGTTTGCCTCAGGTAGCTGAACTGGCTGCAGTGGTAAGAGCTTTTGAGAAGTTCTCAGAGCCAATCAACTTGGTAACAGACTCAGCTTATGTAGCGGGAGTAGTGTCCAGGGCGGAGCAGGCAGTGCTCAAGGAGGTTAACAATGAGCAGCTTTTCAGGTTGCTGTCAAAACTAATCTATTTGATTTCTCATAGAGAACATCCGTTCTATGTGATGCATGTGAGGTCACACACCGATTTGCCAGGTGAGATCACAGAAGGGAGTCGTCAGGCAGACTCCCTTGCCACCCCAGCTGAACAAGCACGCCTCCCAGACATCTTCCAACAGGCAAAGCTGAGCCACCAGCAATACCATCAGAATGTGCCAGGTCTGATCCGTCAGTTCAAGCTAACACGGAGTGAGGCTCGAGCCATTGTGGCCACCTGTCCCAGCTGCCAGCTCCACGCCATGCCATCGCTAGGTGCAGGGGTTAACCCCCGAGGCCTTGGCAGCTGTGAGGTGTGGCAGACAGACATCACACACATTCCCAGTTTCGGTCGCCTCAAATACGTTCATGTAAGCATTGACACATATTCAGGTGCGGTTTATTCCTCTGCCCACGCAGGAGAAAGAGCTGTGCATGCCAAACAACACCTAGTGCAAGCTTTTTCAGTATTGGAGATCCCTAAAGAAATCAAAACAGATAATGGCCCAGCGTATGTGTCCAAGGAGTTCCTGGAATTTGTCCAGCAGTGGGGAGTGGAACATAAGACAGGCATCCCCCACTCCCCCACAGGCCAAGCTGTAATTAAGCGTGCACATCAGACGCTCAAGCATGTTCTGGCTAGACAGAGCAATTCAACTGTGTGGATGTCTCCACAGCAGAAGCTGTGTAAAGCCCTGTTCACTATCAATTTCTTGAACTGTTCATTTGAAAACGTGAATCCTCCTGTGGTTCGTCATTTTAACAGTGGCAAACAGTTCAAGCTGTCTGAGCATCCACCAGTTTTGATTAGGGATCCAGAAACATGGGAAACCAAAGGTCCCTATGAGCTTGTTACCTGGGGACGTGGTTATGCGTGCGTATCCACTCCCTCAGGCCCTTGGTGAATTCCCCAGAAATGGGTGAAGCCTTTTGTCCCCAAACAACCAGCTCCAGCTGAAGAGGAAGAGAAGCAAGTCGCAGTTGCTTCGAAAAGAAGACGCCGCCGGAAAAGAAAGAGAACTGACACAGAAGACGACCTTCCGGCAGACTCAGAGACTTTTAACATGTTTTAAAATGTTTGTTTTCCTTTTAACAACCTAATACCTTTCTCTCTTCTTTTAAACAAAAAAAGGGTGAGATGTTGTAACCCAATACCTTACTGTTTTGGGAATGGTATGTCCCTTTAGCCCTGTGACCCCTGCAGGACCGGTGGACTGGCCCCTGCGGTGGGATTGGCCTGAGGCCGGGGCTGACCCCTCCCCTTTCCTGACCCTTAAAAACCTGTGCCCCGGTTTGGAACTTCCTCTCTTGATCCCCATCTCCCGCTCTGACCACGTGGAAGCCTAAGAATAAAGCAGAATACCAACCCTGGGAGAAAGAGCCTCTAATATCCTTCTGTTCTACATGAAACAGCATCCCAGGCCAGCTCTGCAGAGTATTTGGGAAGCAGGCAGGCCCATAGGGTGCTGTTTGAGGGTAGGACTGAGATTTATAAACTCTAGTAGTTGGTGAATATAGCATTTGTAAAAGAGAGTGCCCATATACCCCCCGAGCATTGGATGTAAGCCTAGCAAGGATGGATATCTGTAAAAACCTGTTCATGTTAGAACAGGGATAATTTCACTGCTTAGTCAGGTTTTCCCTCCTAAAGTGATGGCCTTGACCTATTTATGTGGCCTTCAGTCTCTTTTTCCTGTTGGTCAGTGAAAGGCTGACCAACTTTTTACCAGGAGACTGAAGGAAAATTATAGGGAAGAGCTTTTGTTAAGGACCCCAGTTTGGAGGTTGCTCCAACATTTATTTACTTTACATGACTACAAACTATTCTTTCTGCTGGGTGAGAAGAGGACAAGAAGGACAGTTGCAGGTAGAAGGTTGAATAAATCATTGATTATCAACAAAATAAGACAAAGTTTGCAAAGAATATTTTTTTTTCTCCTCAGTAGCTGTAGTCTCTTGCTCCCTGGATATTGCCCTCATATGAAAGAGGGTTAACTTTCTTCCAACCCTTTAGACACATCTTTTACCCCTTTTCCATAGCAGCCAAGGTGTGCTCCAGAGACTACCAATTGTTGTAATTTCCACATTTTCATGTTTCTGTATATTTGAAGGGAATATAAATTAATATGAGCTGAGATAAAATCAAGATGGAGAGAGAAGACTGTAAAAGCAATGGGACATTTTGTTGCTACTAAGAAGATGATCAAGTTTAAATATCCTTGTACCAGAACTCAGTTAAATGAAAATAAAGTGAGCAGTGATGACAGGCTTAAATTTTGGGTAGCTGATGAAATTTCACTTTTCCTTATCCAAGATTTATTAATGCCAAGACAACACGATCCTAGGGAGCCTTGTGGACTTATACTCTCACACTCACAGCCTATAAATAATTTATTTATACTATTTGCATGTAAATTTTGTAGATTTTAAGTTTGGGCTTTAGAAATCTAAATTATGGATACACTGTTAGAGGAGAAAAAGGAATTACAAGATTTATATATAATTAAAAACCAAGGAACTGATAGACCTCCCTCTCCACAGTCCTTTCCAGCACTGTTCTGTCCCTGCAGTCCCAACCACCCAAATTCAAGGCATTACACTTTCTGTCTCATCTGGCCTCACAGGCACTGTTATTACTTCACAAATTGCAAGTTGATCCAGATCGCCCTTAAATCACCCAGCATCCTTTTATTAACTCTTGTCTGCCTGAGCTGGTTCACACTTTCCAGGACCCCTGACAGATAAGGTCCCTACCTAGGTCAGAGCCTCAAAATACTCATTTTCTCCTGGGATTGCATTTCAGAAAGTATCTCTGTAATACCAGAAGTTGTCACAAATAGCAGAAGGATTACAAGGCAAAAGTCCTGCTGCTGCAGAAAATTAATTAACAAAGAAAACCTTTGAGGACTCACATAATTTAACAGCATTAGGTCAGTCTGATGTATACTGTAAGATCTCCTGAAAGATACAGATAGAATTTTAAAAAATTCTAATATATTCTCATTCCCAGATTTCTCTTTCTTCTTGAATCTCAGGCCTTATGCTATGCTTGCCTAAGGATTTCACAGCTCCTGTGTTTATTACAAGATGCTTTTGAAATAAATACCTGTTGTCTGGCAGGAGATCAGAGGCAGCAGCACCTGAGATAAAAGGCAGCCTATCCTGCAGAGACCAGCACTGCTCCAAGATGCCATTCCTCCATTTACTCCACAGCAGTGCACCTGGTGGCTGCCACCAGGTTTGCTTTCAGGCTGTTTCTGCTCCTGTGTCATGTTGCAGAATTGATACATGGCACTGTAAGTGGTTTGAAATTATGTTAAACACATTTGTTGCCTGCAAAAATAAAAGCAAACAGGGAGAGAAGGGCAAGAAATCCAGGGAGTGAAATCCAGTAATTAGGTAAGGTATTCTGGTGGCATCATGTCAAATCACCATGCAAATAATGCTGAAAATAATTATCTTTCAGGAGACCTCTGCCATCCAGTGCTGGATCTCTGTCTCTATTTTGCTTTTGTCTTATGTAAAGCAGGACAACACTCTTCTTCTTTCTTCCCCAGACCTGGAATGAAGAGTTAAAGAGAGTGCACTGTATTTTGTATGTTTTATTTCTTTCTGGGTGGTGTATGTTCAGAGCACAACTGGAAAGAACTCCAGAGTGAGATCTTCCCTTTCCAATCTCACCTTTGTGGATGAGCACTGACGTCATTGAGGCCACTAAATTATCCTCATGACTTGTGAGATCACACACATGGAAATGCATGGCATGTCTGGGTGAGAGCACTTGTAGGTCCTTCACAAAATCTGATAGATGTCACTGTTTCACTTGCATTCTATGTTTTCAAGGTTTTCTCAGTTTTTTTTTTTCTCCTTTTAAAAGTAAAATCAATCCTGGATGCACTGGGGAATAACCTGAGCTTTCCCAAGTGTTTTCCTGGTTAGTCTTTCTCTGTGTTAGCTGTAATGGCACTGGCACTAGTCTGAAAATTGTTGATAGTTGGTTGGCGTCCTGCAGCTTCTCCTAGAAGTCTACTTATGAGGCAATCCTATCCTAATGGGTTATTTCTCTAATATTCATATTCATATTTACCCATCACGGCAGATGTAGCTGAAAACAGCTGCCGCAAGTCCTAGTTTGGGGCCCTAACAACTGGACCATTGTACTATCTTGTTAGACACCCCTTTGAAAAGCTAATTGTGTCTAACCAGGTGTTTCATGCTGATATTCTTTCTCAGAGAAAGTAATTCTATTTCAGCAGATCTGTCTTTCCTTGGAGGGTCAGTCTCTTCAGCACTCCTGCTTCAGATTTTTCCTTTCTGACAACATTTCTGGAAATGAGAGGTCTCTAGGAAATGTTGTTTAAAATAATAAATAGAGCTTACTAAATTGCAGTCACAACATTCATAACATCCAAGTTTAAACAAGGAAATAAATAGTTAAAGCAGAGTACATCATGTATTGTTCTTACAATAAACACTGTTTTCAATCCAGTGTAAGCAAACGCTCTGTAAATCTCTCTCTCCTACCTCAATTTACCTGTTGGGATATGTATGACAGATTGCTTTAAGGGTTTATCACTCACTTGGTACCTATAAATTCACAATTGTTGCTGCTGCCATAAATCTGTTAATTTCCTGTGCTGTAGCTCTTATCCTTTTTTCCTGCTTTCTTGGTTTTACGTTGTTGACAGTTGTGTTAACAGTATTAAAGTACTGAATAAGGCACTTGATTAAAGGCAGTGAGGAAAGTGGTTGAGATGCTGTGAACTGGTCTTTTAAAAAGGGTATGTAATTCAAAACTTGCATATTCATAGCTGATAGCTGCCTTGAATGCTCAGATGAAGAGCTAAAACAAGGTGACAGATTTGATGTTTCTCTTTGGAGGAAAGTGGAGGAATAATTTTATAACAAAACAGAGAAGTTTCACTAAAAATGTAATTTTTAGAAAGGAAGAAATATTTCTTGTCCCATATTCAATTATACTTGATTTCTAACCCCGATATTCTGGTTCCTCTGGAATTGCTTTAATTCTCTTGAGGTTGACTCTAAATTAATGAAATTGAGTTCTTACATTAGTATAATACGCCGGAAACATATTTAATAGTGCTTAACATTTTAAATTGTAGGAAAAAAAACCAAGGAAGACAAAGAAACAGTTGGGCTTTACAGTAAAAGTGTTTCAACCTGGTTTCTAAGTGGAATGCTTGGGTCCCAATGAGGCTGAGATGGGAATATGTTCTTTTCTGTCTTGTACATATTATTATTATTGCTTTTCATATCATCTGAAGCCTCCCATGGGGTTCAGCATGATTTCCTCCCCTGGGATGTAATTCATGGGCTTGATGGTGTAACAGTTTCAACCTGCCCTAAACTCTCTGCTTGTATGTAATGATTGCCGCCTGATTTATGGAGATTTATTTTGTGCCAAATCCTTGGGAGGCTACTTCTGTGGATTTGTCTGTCTTTTGTGTATTCCTTAGATAAAATTCTGTAGGCAGCACATATACCAAGTGTATTTGAGAAGCTAAATATTGCTGATCTTTGTGGAAACAAATCAGGAACATTATTTATATATAAAAAAATGCTTATATAAAAATTAGCATGCAGTCTACTACAGTTCCAGATAAAATCCAGGAAAATCCTTCAAGGATCATATATTTTGGTCTTGGTGGGTTTTACCTTTTTTTTTTAAAAGCTTCACAGATGCCTGTGGCTCTGCATGGGTTTATGATTTTAAATAATAAATGCTGCTATAGCTGTATGTACCTTCATAACATTGTCCTCCAAAATTAGCACTGGATCCTTAATCCAAGAGCAGGGTTGATAAATTTGAGTGCTTTGGCAGCAAATAACCTATTTAGAGGATGTTTATAATTTAAAAGCATTGTGCTAGTCATTTTAAAATTGCACATCAGCAGGAATAAATTATTGGATATGAAAGCAGAAACTGCAGTGACAGAATTGTTAAGGAAAATTATTGTATTTTTAAAAGAAATACAAATGTTTGAATTTTGAAAAACTGTAAAGAACAGAAGCAGGAATGTGTTATTAAGTGAGATAGCAGGGATTCCAGTGTGTACTGGAGGTAAAATGAATGTTTTCTACCAATGTATTCAATAAAAATTCCCCTACAGTGCTATGAGTTTGCACTGAGGAAGTCACAAGCAAATCCAGAGAGGAAAAAGGTCAGAAAGTCGTGAAGGATTATCTGAGTGCTCCAAACCCTCTGTCATTTGTTTCGTGGTAGTCGAGTAGAAGCTCTTTGCTCAACTTGAGGTTTTAATTCAGACTGTGTAACCCATACTGGCACAGGTGAGGATCAGGTGAGAAAAGTCCTTTGGCTTCAGAAAGGGAGCTCAGAGGAGCTGCTCTGAATGCTTAGTTAAAAATTATTTCAGATTGACTTATGGAGGGCATTGTCACATGGCCTGAAAACTGGAATATCCAGCAACAGATACAAAGGAAAGTTATCCAGTTGATCAACTTTCAGATATGACTAAATATCTTTGGGTTTGATCTGGAAGAGAAATAAAGTGGAAGTTTCCAGAGCTGCCTAAACTGAGGAAAATGGTGAGTGCTTGTGAGGGTGGACAAGTTTAATTTTACGCAAACACTTAGAAGCTGAAGAAAGGAGCAAAAAAGATATTTAAAAAATTAAAGTTCAGGAAAGGGAACTTGATATATCTGGAAAATAATTTAGCTATTCAGTGGGAGGTAAAAATCAGCAAGACATCAAGGAATGAAAATGAAACTGAACAGCAATTTCCATTTTATTATGCAGACAAAAATCTGGAAGAACTCTTTTGTGAGAGTAGCAAATTATACCCTCCTGACACCTGAGTGTGATTCCTATTGATGCATCTACATGCAACTCCCTTTAATAACGGAGAACAGGGACTATTTCAGAAAGTACAGCTGGTCTGAAATCAAGGGAGAGCCATGCACCCCTTTGTAGGCTTAAATGAACCTCTTTCCAAGTGTGCCTTTTACCTGCTAAGTGAATCTCGGCTAGTCAGGGAAAGAACTTTTTAGATTAGATAAAATAAACAACCTCTAAAAACCACAAAAAACTACTCCTAACTCCTTCTTCGGTGCTCAAGCTAAAACACAAAAACTATTAAAATACACAGGGGGTTGTCTCGAGCTCCTGAGACACCACTGACAACCTCTGGGATAGGAATTACAGTAATTTCATGACTATAAGGCGCACCCTTTTGACTAAAATTTTGGCCTGAACCTGGAAGTGCGCCTTATAATCCGGTGCGCCTTATAAAATGGACAAAGTTGTGAAATTTACCAACCCGGAAGTGAGAGCTGTGAGCCGAGCCGTGAGGAGGGGCGGGAGTGGGCAGCCACAGCCAGCAGGAGCTGTGCGGGGTAGGCGGGACTGGGCAGCCGCGGGCAGCCCCCAGCCAGCAGGAGCCACGTGGGGAACCTCAGCCAGCAGGAGCCTCGCCAGCCGGGGGCAGGCAGGAGTGCTGGGGCCTGCACACGGGGAGGACTCTTGGGGCTGTGTTTAAAGGCTACACCAATCTGTGAAAAATGTTTGCAAATTGAGCACCTACCGGTAAACTCCACGATCGCGGGATTCCATTACTAATTCGTCACTTTGTTGTGCATGGCACGGATCTTCACTGCAAAAAAAAAAGTGCGCCTTATAGTCCGGTGCGCCTTATATGATCTACAAAGTTGTGGAATTTGCCGACTCCCAGAGGTGTGCCTTATAATCCAGTGTGCCTTATAGTCATGAAATTACTGTACCTTGTAATCCTCTATGGTGAGATGTGCTCTGCCAATGAAGAATTCACATTTGCCAAAACAAAGTCAATGCTTCATATGAATTCGGAACTTCGTGTGGATGAGATTTCTTCTGGAACATATCACAAGGGAACAGATCAAGGCTCCCTGTGTAATTCTCTCAGGAATACGGGTTGAAGCCTACAAACAGTTGTAACACCCATGGGAACAACTCTTTTGTATTTGTTCTGATTGATTCCAGGATCTGCATTTAAACATAATTTTAGTTCTCTGGGTTTTATCAATGTAGAAACTAAAAATATCCTTATCAGGCTAAATTTAAATTGAATCAAATGTCAAACCTGATAGTCAGATTTTCTGCATATTAATGCAAAGTTGGGTATTTCTGCCATTTTCCTATTTACTTTTTCTTTCAAACCCCAATTTCAGATATGACTGACCTTAAAATGTTCTTTCCTTCTCCACTCACATAGATTGCTCAGATCTTTGAAGAGGAAATCAAGCCTAGTGAAGACATCTACAAGAATTGAATATGCTTCACTTGAGGACTTCATTCTTGTGACAGATGCCATTCCCATCTTGGTAACCCACATTATCAGTTGGGCAAGGGTAAATTTATTAGAATAAACACATTCCAGGCTCTATTTTAGCTTATTTTCTGAAGGAAAAATTAATTTGCTGCCTGCCAGCAGAGTTCCTCCCACACAGCAAAATCTCTAGAAAGTAATGTCAAGTTTTAAGCACTCCTGGCAAAAGGTTGATGATCTGAAAGATAGTTAAATTTCTACAAGTTTCATGAAAATCAGTGGCTTTGCAGAAGCAAGAGACCCTGACTGCCTCATTAGGGAAAAAAGAGTTTGGATATTTGTTCTTGTTGGTCTGCATTTTGCCATTAGAATATTTCTGGAACGGTTGGGTATTCTGTAATTGAAATATTGTCCAGCAGCTGCTGTGATTCCCTTTCTTATAAGAGCAGCTAAGGTGTTAAAAAGGTGTCCAAGTGTTTCAGACAAAATCCCACAGAAAACATTAATTAAACTGTATTTGTGGCTAACAGACACAGGAGAAGGAATTCCAGATTTGTTCTGCAGTAAAAGATTCAAATAAATTTTTACTCAGCTAGCTAAAATTTAAGTAGCAGCTAAATAAACCAGAGGTAAATAATAGAGGTAAATAAAAACACTGAAGCTACTTAGGGCTCTTTTAAAAAAAAGAAATTATCATCAAGAGACTGTTTAATCTGTTCTCCTGAATACAGCAATTTTTTCTCTCTTACTTCATCTTTCTCCAATATAAGTAATATATTGGGCTCATGGATGTATAAGTGAATCAAAAATTTCTCATTTCATATGGGCAGCAGTGGCATTTCAATTGAGCCATTTAAAAAATTTATGAACACACTTCTGCCAAGCAGCAATAAAACTGTTTTCTTTTTGCTTTCTGTAACTTCACCCAAAGAGACAATAAGAAAGCACAGTTTGTTTCCAGCCCATTTATTTTTGATCATGCCTAAAAAATAATAACAATAGTCCTAACTGCAAATAGTCCTTCTATCAGATACACAAATAATCAAAAAATGAGCCTTCTCCTTCATTGCACTTGATCCGTGTCCAGTAAGAGAATGATTGAGAGAGTTTGAGCAAATTTTTTTATCAGCCCATTTAGATTAAATTTCTGAGACAATTGTAGGCAAATTGGGTGAAAACTAATGGCTGATTTAATTTGACCTTTTTAAAATGCAAACACTTTAAGTAACTGCCTTAAGTATCTTGCATAGGATGCTTCACTTAAAAAATCTAGTTTGCTTTCTTTTATTTATTTTATTGCTTATTGTGTGCTTTCCAAGTTTTCTCCAGCCCCTTCCCTAATGTAATGGAACTCAAAAGGAAAGCAGATGGCTGTCAGATGGCAAGGCAGCTCTGACACTAACGAAAACGAGTAGGATTGGGTATTATTTAGCTGTCATAAACCAGATGCCCTCACACTGTTTCATGATGTTTTTCACAGAGGTTCCAGTACAGATCACATTCCCCCTCACTGAACAGGCTCTTGGTCTCTTCTTCATGGAAATGTCCTCTCCTTTTGCAACTACAACAATCATGGAGAAGTAAATTCAGAAATAGAATCAAGTATTTTCTCAGTTTTTAAGATGAAAGATAAACATTTTTATACTGATTTTAATTGCAGCTGCAGCTTCCACAGCCCCACTCTCCACTTCCCTTAGCAGAGTGGTCACTGCACTGGAGGCTTCCACAACTCCTCAGGACTTTGCTGGGGTATTGGCCTTGCCTGTCTGTGGACAAAATGAACAATTTCCACCTTTGTGGAAATAAATTCTTTGCAGGATTGCTAAATCAGTGAACCACAGTGACAGAAAGCAAAATGAGAGGAATGTCCCTCTGTAGTCCTAAGCAGCTGTGAAGAGATGAGTGGGAATGAGGTGAGATCAGCAATTCTGACATTGTTCCTAGGTTCACCAAAGGGTAAAAAAGCAATATTGGCCTGCAAAGGTACAAAGACAAGGAAGAACTCATATAAGGTGATTGGAGGTAATCTGCCTGTTGGAAAAAAACTCTGGATCTGTTGGACCTCTGGATCAGAAAGAGGGCAGCTAAAACCCTGGAAGCTGCAGAGTGGTACAAGTTTCTTTACAGGAAGTTTTACATTTGATATTACAAGATGTGAATTCTTTCTGGGGAAGATATTTTTAAGCCAAATAAGCTCTATTTTGGGGTTGCTGTCTTGGAGATAATGAATACCAAGATGAATGAGTAATGATGAGTTACTGTCCTATAATATCTATATGTGGGCTGAGTCATGGAAGGGCAGGTAGGATTACTTTAATTCATAATTCATGTTGTCAGCTTGAACCTTCAGATCTCTTTATGTTGACTTCTCTCTCTGCTGGAAATCTGTTTGTGAAGGTGTTCTGCCTTCTGGCCTTGATAAATTCAGCCTGCAACAACAGGCTGGGGTTTTTCCCCACCTTGTATCTTCATTTTCCCCAGTTTAAGCAGTTTCTATTCTTGTGCTTTAAAATCTGTGTCATTTTCATTTGCACTAAATAATCTCTCAACATTTTACTATTTTGCTTTTAGTCCCCTTAGACACCTGTTTTGTAAATGCAACTTCCATTAAAGTTGGACAGAATTATAAGGATTGATTCTGTTCTATTGAATTTAATGAGATTTTGTCATTAATTTTTCTGGAAAATGGCTCATATTCTAAATCTGTGAGGAAAAAACACCTAAATTTCTGGTGTTGATATTAAGCAGTTCTAAAGTTGCTTTAATTAACTATGTATCTATTCACTCTTCTCTCACAGCTCTACTTCATCAGTTTTGTTGCTTGTGTTCAGTTATCAGGAAGATATTTAGCATTTCTATCTCTTAGGTCTGAAGGCTTCAGCAAAGCTTTCTCCTGGGCACTGCAACAGGCTCCCCAGGGCAGTGGTGACAGCACCAAGCCTGACAGAGCTCAAGACGCATTAGGACAACACTCTCAGGCACAAGGTGTAACTCTTATGGTCCTGTGCAGAGTCAGAAGTTGTACTCAGTGATCTTTGTGGGTTCCTTCCAATTCAGAAGATTCTATGATATAAGTCCAAACGCATCAACCCATCATGTTGGCAGCTTTTATTCCTTTTTTTGCTTTTTATTTTTTTCTCCCCCCCACCCCTCTTCCAATTTCGTTTCACAAAATAATCTGTTTATTTAGTTCTGACTCCCTCATTGAAAGAGGTCTGAACAGGTCTGGTTAACCAGCATGTGACAACTCTCTAGATATAACTACAGAATGATAAAGGCTGGTTGAGCTGAAGTTAATTTCCTTTTGGCTTTTGCCTTCGAATTATTGAGCACCAAAACCCTTCTACCAAAAAAGCCTGCAGGGCCCTGCTGTAGGTGGGACATAGCTCAGTAGAGCTTAGCAACCTCAAAAGAAATGTTCCAGCTCAAGTAATTTGGAAATATTTGAAAGCTGAGAAACTCTGCTGTTTATGCCAGTATAATGAAAATTATCAAATTCCCCCCAAATTTACCAGGTCTGGGACAGGTTTTCTCTTGTTTAACTTCTTCTAAATAAGAGAAATTGAAATCTGCAGAGGTACATTTTGACATTCTCTTTTTGTACCCAAGCAGCTAACAGCCATTCATAACTCTTTGGACAAGTTTTTTTCAAATGCGGGAGAAATTGCTGGTTAAGTTTTAATTGCTTAGGAAAGGACTATCCCCCCAAAGTAATTTTAAAATAGGTCTTAATATGCAAGCAACCTTGACTGTTACCTGTGATTTCTATTTCTGAAAATGTTAGCAGAATCAGGTACATTAGGCTCTGGGGACATTTGTTGTATTTTTTAAAGTACAGAAATCCACTACTAGAGAGCTAGTAGTGCCATAAAAATTGAGATTTTCTAGGCTCATCTTTTGAATCTCATAGAAGAGATAGGAATCACTGCTTTTACTGCATCAGAAAGCAGGAATTAAGCCCAACTTCCCCCATGAATTCCTTCACATCCAATGTTTGCTCTTGTTCTTTAAGAGAAGTTTTCAGAGTAATCCTTTTGGTGTGGTTGGGAATCAAGTCCATTGCCCAGCTTCCCAGGTTGGAATCAAAAAAGGTGGCTAGGGCTGTTTGGACTGGTTTTGTTTTGATGTGCGATGAGTGATTTGTTCCAGTAGTTTTGGGCAGAACTCAGGTCAAACACCAGGATGTGAAGGCTGTCGCTGTAGTTGCACTGCTGTATGCAAACTACCCTCCCCAGTGGAATTTTAGTGCCATAAACAAGGTAAAACATACTGGAGTCACTTAAAATGGAGCATTTATTTACAGTATGTATTCGTGCGACACTGCTGTGGAAAGTTCAGAAATGCTGATGTGCCTTATTCCTAAAACCAGAAGGCAGAATACTTCAACAGCATAAATTCACTCTTTCTGTTTCTTCCTTTGGCACAAATAATGTTAATCTATTTGTCTTTTTGAACATTCAGTACTTTTGCAGATTCTAAACCCAGAGTCTTTTCTCCTCTGGGTACATGTGTTTACCTTGCAGTAATACCAGCAAATCACTAAGAGGAAGCAAGATCCTTTAGAAAGCTTTTAAGGCTTCAAGAGCCTTTAGAACTGTATATTCTGTTTAGTTTCTTTCCACTGGTAGCCTTGGTTTTAGTTGACTTATTGAAGGTGCTTGGAAGACTCATGTAAGATTCAAGGTTTGCTAGACCAGACAGTTTCACATCCTGCAACAAACTGGACTTCTTAATTAACTGCAGTCTCTCTTGCCACATGGTGGTTGCTACCAAAAGTCTCTTCAGTAATGTATAAATAAGTTTTAATGTTACTTAATTTTCTATTTTTCCTTAGTGATGATGCAACTGAATTCTGTCTGGAAACCCATACACAAGAATAAAAGCCGCTATAACTCAAAGGTATATCTTTCCTCCTATGGAAATTAAGTTCTTATCCTCTCAGTGCCTCATTCACAAAGGCCTATATTTGTGGCACTATTTATCTTCCTGGAGGAAATTGTATGAGGCCCTGGAGACGAATAACAGCTTTTCCTAATCAGCCTTTTGAAAGACCATTGTCTTTGTTAGAACATCAGCACAGTGGTGGCTGTTCTGCAGCATAATATGAAACGAAATGCGTGCTGCTGAGAGCTTGTAATTTAAACAAAGAAGAAGCAATCAGAAAAGGGGCTGGCAAATGCTGGCACTTCAAATTCAAGGGCTGAATGTTTTCCACACTGAGGGCAAGAGTGAGGGAAGGAATGAACAAACACCAAATGGGCAAGAGTCCTCTGGTGCCTGCCAGTGTAATCTGCCAGGTACTGCTTAGAAGGCTGTGCTGGCACAGATTCCCACATTGCAAATTTATGCAGCTTCTTGTCGCCTGTTTATTTTGCTGCTATATTCCATTGATCTCTATCTCACTATTATGTAAAGATTCAGCCTATGTTTGCTCTAATATGCTTGGTGCCCATTTTTGTTACTTTTCCTGCTCTAGATAAATGGTATTCCTCAAAAGTTAAAATAATTTGAAAATAAAATAAACAACACTTTGACACAACTCCCTTCATATGTAAGTACATTTTCAGTACATGGTAAAAACATGCATTTTCCACTTAAAGACTTGGGCACTTGTGCGTGACAAAGAAGTAACTTAGGAGGTGTGTGACGTGGTATTGATGTATTCAGAGTTCAAGGTTGCTGTTTTGTCTGCACTTTTGATGGCCTGTGTGTGCAAATCTTTTTGCATTGCAAACCTACGACTCGTTATTTCTTCTGTTGCATCACCAGCTGCTTCGTGGTTTGAATTTTTGTTTTCAGTTTCTCCGTACTCAGTGTAGTGGTTTGAGGTTTATTGAAATGCATCTGGTTAATTTAAAGTTTTCTTTCCAATTTATCACGTTTGTATTGGGTTCTGATTCTGTTCCTCAGCCTGCTTGCAACACCCCTCTCCTTATGCCGATTTTACAATTATATGCTTCAGTCCATCACCCAAGTCAGTAAGGAAAATTTGAATAGAATTTGGTAGTCAGTGGATGGTGGGCAGAGGTGAGTAGGCTTTGAGGGCCCAGAGATGTGGCACTAGGCTAGAGAACCATTGCTCTGCTATTTAACTTTTCCTTCTTTCCAGAAAACTGGAGACAGTGGACTTGCTGGTAGGGATACAAAATTCCAAGGCAGACTTTATGCAGGCTTTGCATCCAAAAATTGTTTTAAATTGCAGCAAACACCTTTATCTTCATGTTATAGTTGCAGAGGGCAAAAGGCAGGCAGCAGGTTGGTGACAAAGCCTCAGCAGCTCTGGAAGCTCCATCCGCTGCTCTGCCCTGTTTCCAGGGAAAGTGTCTGCCTTTCCTGGGTTTCTATGTGCCCTGCAGAAAATCTGGTGCAGGAAAGTCAACTCTGCACATCAAGCAGGCACCTTCTCTACCTTCAGTAGCATTCTTGAAGTTCCCATTAATTGGTTAGTGATGCTGATATTGCTAACAGCAGAAAAGGAAGGATAAAAGGCAAATTAGAATTATTGCAGCATCACATAAAGGCCTTTAATTTCTTCTCTTGCCGCTCCCCAGCTGTAAGTGGGTGATGTAGAGCACCTCTGTGGATGCAAGTTGTGTCCATCTCATCTCATCTCATCTCATCTCATCTCATCTCATCTCATCTCATCTCATCTCATCTCATCTCATCTCATCTCATCTCATCTCGTCTCACCTCGTCTCTACTGTTTGTTACACGAAGGCAAGAGCTCACTACTGCTATTTCATGACCATTGGTCCAAGATAAATCAATATGTCACAGCATGTGGATTTAGCTGTGCATTTCTCTTGTCTCTCAGCTTCTGCACCCATTGCAGCAGGAAAAGTGTTTTGAGGTTGAGTTCAATGGTGAGGATTTGAAGGCTGGGGAGAGTGGGGGATTGATCTTTATTTCAAAACAAGTGTTGGTAAAGGCTCTGGTGCTTTCTCTACCTTAGATGTTTTGAAATTCTGCTGTTCTACTCTTTTATAATAAAGAGAGAAAAAAAGATAAAGTGTTGCCTATTTACTGTTGCTTTTGGGTAAAATGATAACTTTTTTTTACCTTCAATCTAAAGAATTGTACTTTGAAGATTAAATACATTTCAGGAGTGAATTGGTTGTTTAATAAGAAGGATTGTTATTATTTTAAAATCAGAATGTGAACAGATTGAACTAGAATTGACCTCAGGTCAGTTTTCCAGGTGTTATGACACTTCATAACTCTCAAAGTCTTCTGGGACAAATTCAGGCTTAGAATGAAGAAAAAGCCCAGAGATCTGATTGATAGGAATTTTCAGAGATTTCTCCTCTCTTAGGCTACGGAGGGTAATCCTGATGCTAAAACTAATCCCAGGTATTGAAATCCACGACAGAGTTTGCATTTATCAATGCCAGGGAAATATCTATCATCTGTTCCCCTCAAAAAGATTAGACCAGCAAGGACCTACTTAGAAAGGCAGTGAAGAAAAAAGAATGAAAATAATTTCATGACTATAAGGCGCACCCTTTTGACTAAAATTTTAACCTGAACCTGAAAGTGCGCGTTATAGTCTGGTGCACCTTATATAATGGACAAAGTTCAGAAATTTGCCAACCCGGAAGTGCGAGCCGCAATGGGTGAGGGATGCCGCAGAAGCGCTGAGTCACGAGGAGGGGCAGGAGTGGGCAGCTGCAGCCGGTAAGAGCCATAAGGGGAGGGAGGGAGCCGGCGACTGCGGGCAGCCCCAGCTGCCGGGAGCCATACAGGGAGGGAAGTGGATGGCTGTCCTGGCCGGCGCGCCGGCAGGGAGGTGGGCGGTGGCCATGGGTGGCCCTGGCCGCTGCACCAGAAGGGAGGGGGGCGGCCCTGGCCACCGCACTGGGGAAGGGATAGGTGGCCCCGGCAGCTGGGACCCAAGCGGGGAGGGAGGCGGCCGGTGGCCACAGAAGCCCCAAGTCGCGAGCCGCGGCCACCCCAAGCCAACCCGGAGGTGTGAGCTGCGGCTGCGCCACAGCAGCCCTGAGCTGCCCTGAACCGTGGGCAGACCCAGACTGTGGGCAGCTCTGAGCTGCACCTCGCCAGCTGGCGCCAGGGGTGGGCGGGAGTGCCGAGGCCCGCAGAACAGGGAGGGCACTTGGGGCTGCGTTTAAAGGCTACGCCAATCTGTGAAAAATGTTTGCAAATTGAACACCTGTCAGTAAACTCCACGATCGTGGGATTCCGTTACTCATTAGTTACTTTGTTGTGCATGGTGCAGCTCCTCGCTGCAAAAAAAAAAAAAAAAAGTGCACCTTATAGTCCGGTGCGCCTTATATATTGTACAAAGTTGTGAAATTTGCCGGTTCCCGGAGGTGCGCCTTATAATCCGGTGCGCCTTATAGTTTTGAAATTACTGTAGTTACTTTTCATGCGACATCACTACATTACATCTCTTAACATGTTTTCAGCCCAAGTTCCTGTGCAGAGCTGTTCTGCTGTCCTCAGGCAGAGAGCCCATGGATGGATGTAGTTCAGGGTTTTCTTTCTGTGGTGAAACCAAGGAGAGTTGTCAGATAGCTCTGACTCTACAATTTTAAGGTTGCCCTATATTGCTAAGTGTACAGAACGCAGGAAAATCTCAACAAGAGACCTAAAACACTCTCCCTCTCTTCTGTTTCATTGTGTTTCATATCTATTGGAGGGCTGCTGGGAATTCCCCCAGCCCTGGGAGAGCTGACCTTAACAGACACATGGGCCTGCTTTTCAAAGGGCTCTGTGTGTGTATGTTCAACAGCAATTTCAAGATTTTCATGTGCATTCTGAACTGCAATATAAAGGTCTCTGATGGCCTTTCTTGCTGCTTGCTGTAGGAGATAGATGTAGATGCAACATCTTTATTCCTGTTTTGCTGGGTTCTTCATAAGTCTTCAGTCCGAGCTGCAGGGTGGGAGAATGTCACTATTGGACTCCCTCTTCTCAGAGTTTACCAATGCTGGTTTTTATAAACAGTACAAAGAAAATCTTCCAGCTCACTCTCCCTTCCCCTCTAGATTTCACACCAAGTGTCTTTAGGTTGTTTCACCAACTTACTTGCAATTTTCCCCACTCCACAGAAAGTAAAATAAAGCTGTTTCCGACTTCCCAGTGATACTGTCCCTCACTTCCAAGGAGGTTGGTGTGTTCAGCACACCCTGTGGCAGACAGTGGCCAACCTTATCTTCTTCCTGTGCTTTTGGCCCTATCTCTTACTGAACACGGACATGCCTACACAAAATATCAGTGTTCTGTGCAGGCAGATGGAATGCAAAGCAACAACATTCGTAGGAGGATCGTCTCTCCTGCTTTGTGCCGGGTTTTTTGATAGGAAGGTTCTAGAGTGAGTATTGCAACATTCCTTGCTACTCTGCTAAGCTCAATTTGTACTTGGATTTTGCGTGCTCCTCGTTGTGGGGCACCAACCTGGGAAGTAGACTGCCAGAATTTGGGTGAAACAAAATTAATCAGTCAAAGTGACAAAGTTGGTCATCTCCTCTGTTTTGGAGAGGCAGCCCTATTTCCAAAGCAGTTGTCCAGCAATAGAGGAAATGTTTGACATTGCCTCTGTCCTAAGGCTGTCATGGTGATGAAGCTGCCAGTGACTTATGTGACTGTCCCCTGCCTGAATATGGCTCTGTAAGGGGTTAATGCTGCTATGCTGTAAAAGACTGGGGGTGTGATGCTGTTCAGTGTTGTAGGAAATACAGCCCTCTCAGAAAGTTTGGGAATACCTGGGTGGTAACTATAGGTTTACACCTGTCTGTGTTTTGCACGCAGCATCTGAACAGAGATAAAAAATAGTGTCTCATTTAGACCTCTGTTTGCTGCGATGTTTAATATGTTTATTCTGGCTGGCAGAATGTAGTTTATTACATTAATAGCACAGTATTAGGCTGTTCACATGAATTACGAGGCAATCTGATGCCTTGCCTCAAAATATTTTGAAAAACCAACCAAGTGTGTGAGTTTTAACTGTCCTTCACACACTTGTCCCTTGCCCGTTTTGCCACAATAAGTCTTGGTAGCCACAGCTGCATTGCAGGGGTCATTCAGAGAGATGAATGCTTTTAGGCTTTTTCTGCAGCCCATTACCCACAGGCTCTCTGTCTTCAGTGTCAAATGTGCCTGTTGTTCTTTTTTCTTTTTTCCTAAAGAGACATTTCTGTGGGCACTGCGAAGAAAATGGCTGTCCCTACTGATGTTTACAACCTGTCTGATTGCATCACAAAGCTGTAATTGAGTGCAGTATGTCGTTCAGGACTTGCAGTGTGTCTTTTTCTTTGGAAATGGTGTTCTTCAAGAAAGGTCTAATGACAAAGGGAAGCTCATGGAGTTCATTACTCTGCTGCATCGCAAGCTTTCTTTCCTCTGCTCCCTGGGCAGAGAAAGACTTACTTTACTGTTGATGGTTAAGATTCAGAAGGGTACAAGCAGATTGTTCTCTTAAGCGTGGAGGTCTACAGTAATTTCACGAATACAAGCCGCAGCAAGAAGACTAAAATTTTGGTGGAAACCCGGAAATGCGGCCAATATTCCGGTGCGGCTAATCTATGGACAAAAATGTGATATCTGCCCTTACCTAGTATCATGCTGGTCCAGTCCCAAGCCAAAACAGTCTGAAATCCATGGTTTCCCGTTGTTCCAACGATGAACCAATCAGAGAACAGCTTATTGCCTGCCTGTGGATGGCGGCGTTACTGAGGGGCGGGGGGTGTTATCGGGGTGAGTTACCTCGGCGAGTTACCTCGGCAGTTCGATAAAAGTGTGTGATATTTCTCTGTACTTTTTAAAGTGTTTTCAGTCTTGTGCGGCTACGGGGCTGGCTGGGCTCGCAGGGAGAGGGCTGGGGGAGCCTCTCTCCCCGCAGGGAGAGGGGTAGAACGGCCACTCGGCTCGCAGGGAGAGGGCTGCAACGGCCGCTTCCCCCGTGGGCTGCGAGGGCTGCAACGGCCGCTTCCCCCCGCGGGCTGCGAGGGCTAAAACGGCCGCTCCCCCCGCCCGGCTGTGGGGGCTAAAACGGCCGCTCCCCCCGCCCGGCTGCGAGGGCTAAAACGGCCGCTCCCCCCGCCCGGCTGCGAGGGCTAAAACGGCCGCTCCCCCCGCCCGGCTGCGGGGGCTACAACGGCCCCTCCCCCCGCGGGCTGCGAGGGCTAAAACGGCCGCTCCCCCCGCGGGCTGTGGGGGCTACAACGGCCACTTCCCCCCGCCCGGCTGCGGGGGCTACAACGGCCCCTCCCCCCGCGGGCTGCGAGGGTTACAAGGGCCGCTCCCCCCGCCCGGCTGCGAGGGCTAAAACGGCCGCTCCCCCCGCCCGGCTGCGGGGGCTAAAACGGCCGCTCCCCCCGCCCGGCTGCGGGGGCTAAAACGGCCGCTCCCCCCGCCCGGCTGCGGGGGCTACAACGGCCCCTCCCCCCGCGGGCTGCGAGGGTTACAAGGGCCGCTCCCCCCGCCCGGCTGCGAGGGCTACAACGGCCGCTCCCCCCGCCCGGCTGCGGGGGCTAAAACGGCCGCTCCCCCCGCCCGGCTGCGGGGGCTACAACGGCCCCTCCCCCCGCGGGCTGCGAGGGTTACAACGGCCGCTCCCCCCGCCCGGCTGCGAGGGCTAAAACGGCCGCTCCCCCCGCCCGGCTGCGAGGGCTAAAACGGCCGCTTCCCCCGTGGGCTGCGAGGGCTAAAACGGCCGCTCCCCCCGCCCGGCTGCGGGGGCTACAACGGCCCCTCCCCCCGCGGGCTGCGAGGGTTACAAGGGCCGCTCCCCCCGCCCGGCTGCGAGGGCTAAAACGGCCGCTCCCCCCGCCCGGCTGCGGGGGCTACAACGGCCGCTCCTGTGCCAGCACGGAGATGTGGCTCCGCTCGGAGCTCAGCTGCCTGCCTGCGTGGCTAAGTGGCTGTTTAAAGGCAACACGGATCCATTGGGAATGCTCACAAAATGACCACACTATTGTTCCTGTCTTTTTCGGCTTGTAAATAAAGGGTGTGTCTTTTTTCACTTGGAAACAATGTTTCCGAGGTCGGCAGTAAGCCAGTAAGCCCCGGCGATCCCGCGATTGTGTTACTAAATGACGACTTTGTGAAAGTTCGCTGCAAACTAAAGTGCGGCTAATATTCCGGGTGCGGCTTATCTATTAACAAAGGCAACAATGTTGCCAACACACCAGCAGTGCGGCTTATATTCCGTGCGGCTTGTATTCGTGAATTTACTGTATGTTTTTTGGTTTGGCAAACCTATTCTGTGGAGGGTGCAATGAATATTTAAACTCCTTTCTCTTTAATCTCTGAACAGAAAACTGTAGCTGATACTACAAAATGGTTTCCATTCCAGTCCAGCTCTTCTATTGCCTATTAATATTTGCATGATATTCAATTCCCACAATTAATCAGTCTCCCACCTTCAGTAGATTCATGGGCAACATGACTGCTTAAGAAGGGTTGAAGTTGGTTGAAAAAAACAATTGTCCAGGATTTCCCTGGAGTGCCTTCCAGCATCTTTAATTTAACCCATTTTAAGACAGAGAAATCATCAAAGCCCTCTATGTAACAAATTCAGGTTATTAGTAGGTGTGCGCTGATGTTTAAGGTCGGATATATATGGGAAATAGTTAACTAAAAAGCAACATTCTAAAATAAACACCTTTTTGACATTGCCTTCTCTAACTTAGATAATTTTTTCCCCCTTCTCTAAGGCTACTGTATGCTTTTGCATGTCTGTGTGAATCAGAGCATCTGATTCACAGATGCTCTGTGTCCTGTTGCATCTCGGGAAATGTGAAATTCCCCTTTGAAATCTAATTCCTCCATCATAGCTATTGGCTATGATTGCTTTCCACTGTGTATCATGTTCTCTCACTGGGCATGGTCAATTTTGTCCAAAGTTATTGCTCTGCAATCTGATTTTAATCTAGCTCTCCCATGTAAGAAGAATTTAGAAAAAAAAAAATAAATGTAAGAGCTACTAAAACTAATTAGAACCCAAATTTATTACATTCCAGCACTGATCATTCTCACTTTTGATAATTCCCTAAGGGGAAGATCACTTATATAAGTGAAAATGAGGAAAAAATCTCTTTATATTAAAAATTAGTATGTGGGGAAAAAAAAAATCCTTGGGGTTGAGAATAGTGTGGGAGCATCAATTCTTTCTCCTTTGCTCTGTTGCCAGTTTGGAGTTTTGTCTCTGTGCTTTTCTAGGGGAACAGTGTCTTTTATTCAAGCAGTTCACCTTGTTCTGCCTGTCACTGATTTGAAGCCCTCAGAAATATAAAGAGTGGGGGTTATCCAGCTCTTTTATTCCTTCCAGAGATGATAATATCCTCTGCTGAAAGGCAGTGTGCTGTACTGAGTCTGATCTCAGGCCCCAGGAATCTGCTGTGCCTCCCTGCTATTGTGCTTCCCCAAAACCTCAGGGAGCTGGGGGGGTTCTGTGCTGAGTCTCTCTGACGGGAGATATTTCCCTTTACTTTGATTTTTTTAAAGCCTGCTGCTTCAAAAAAGTGCTCACCTGCTGATGTCTGATGGGTTTGAGCTGGGGGAGCATATGGTCTCCCAGTGACAGGCACTGGGTTTCCCTGACCTCAGAGCAACCCAAACTGCAATTCCCATAAACAAACCCAGGTGCCAAGTCAAAATCTAACAGTGAGCTAATCCTGGTTAGTGCACTTGGTTGAAAGGAACCCTTAATTAATCTAAATGCACCTTCCTGACTCAATTCTCTGACATTCTGTACACCCATTATAATTTTTTCCTCCTCTTTCCCACTCCTAATTTAATTTTCTGTTACCTCCTATAGTGGATGACACTTCTATAGCTCTTAAAAAAGCTTTGATGCTTATGTGCTAAAGTATCTTGCAAATTAAGGAACTAAAGCACTTTTGTATGTAGGAGTTATATTTAACAAACAAGATATTAAACTTGCAACTGATGACACATCACCATAATTGCTGGGATAGATTCTGGAAAACGAGGCAAGAATTGGCCCTTGAAATAATCATGTTTTTCACTTAATTACAGCAACATTTTCAGGATCCAAGGGCAATTCTTTTAAGCAGTGAAATACTTATTGACTCTCAGCCTCAGGTGAACATGCACTTTTTTGGTGACATTCTATTTTTTAGGCAGAAATCCCAGCAAAAGTGCTCCATGCTGAGCTGTGTGAAGAATGGGAACTATGAACTAGAATGTTATTTCTTTCTGAATCTGATTGAAAACATACTTTTTAAAAATATTTAGATAGGAAATGAGGTCATCTTGTTGTCTGTTTTTAATGACAGTGAAGCTTTTATACTAATTACAAAGGTTTTTTTGAATTGTTTTTACCATACCAGTGATAAGACAGTGCAAAAATGATTCAAATATAAAGTAGTATGGAAACGAGGCATACAAATGTTAAACCATTGGGTGATATTTTGCAGACCAAAGCCTTTTTTTTGCAGGATACTAGTGTTCATTTATCTCAATAGCATGATATTTGAAAAATAAATTCTTTTGAGAAGCCTCTGACAAATGGCTGCTCAGCACCTCAAAACAGAAGCATATGTTTCTATTGTTCATTTTGAAAGCTGGGTTTTAGCTAGGAAAACATCCAGTGGGCTGAATAAGGCTTTTACACATCAGGTAGTTCATTTTAAATCTGACCCTAATTGTAGGTGTTGAGTGTCTAAAATTATGGCTCTGAGCAAAGCTCCTCTCAGGTTATAATTTCACTTGCTCTACTGTACCTTCATGGAGTAGCATCTGCTCCTTCTTTGGAAAATTTTCACCTAATTTTCCTTTTCTTAGAAATGAAAGTTGACAAAATTCTCCAGAGTTTTGCACTTTTAAACTTTCTTTTAAGTTTTATAACAATAACCTGCTTAACTTCTGAAAACCTCTCTCTATAAGAATACTTCATTCATAACATTGAGATAGAACAGTTTTCAATAATAATCAACAAAAGTGAGGAATTTCAATTATGTTTCTGCACTATCTTCTTTCCTCTTGAGTCTTCTCAGACATGTCACTCCACACAGCACTTTGCTGACTCAAAGATGTTTGTAGTGATATAGGAGCAGTTGAGCTTCTCTCTGAATTGAGCAAATAAACTCAGGTTTTCAAGATAATAAATACTACAAAAACCTTTGCAAGGCAAAAATACTATGCAGGGATTAAAGTCCAGAAATAGCCACTTGATGCAAACAATGATTTCTTTTTTCCCCCTTTAAAATAATCTAAATTGGAAATTGGATAATTTATAAATAAGTAATTTCTATCATAGTAAGCAAGTATGATACCTTTAATAGAAAGACTAATGTTGGGTCCCTGTGGTGCAAGTTGGAGTTGGAGGATCCGTAAGTTCCTTTCCAACGAAAACCATGGCTCTATAATTAGTGTTTGGTTTTCTGTGAAAACCCAGCAACTCAAACCCTATTATTTAAGGGTAGTGAAACACATTCATTGAGAGGACAAAACAGCCTTTAGCTCTTAATCTTGCCATAGCCTAATCATTTGCTTGCCTTCGTCTCTGGTGAAGCATGTCCTGATTTTTGGAGATGTGAGCTGCTATCAGCTTTTCAGAGGCTGCTGTTGCACCTGTTGCCTGAAGGAAAGAAGTAGTGTGTAGTGTGTCTGTAGTGTGTCTGCCAAGAGATATAATTTCTTGGCCAGACTTCCTGCCTGCCTGCTAACTCCGTATGGAAATGTGTTTTGTGTTAAAAATCCATGGTGGGTCATGGTTTAGGGGCAGCACTGAAAGCCTGATTCAGTCGGGAGAAGACACAGCTCACCATCAGGGGATTTTCATGAATACATTGCTCCAGGCAACAGAAGCATCTTGTCTCTCCTCCTATGGCCCCTGAGTTCCTCCTTCATAAACAATTAAAATATTCAGGCCAACAGCCTCTTGGGTCTGGGCATGTTCAAAGCAATGAATCTCAGCACAAAAGGGGCAAAGGGATAAATATTCTCGTGGTAATGCCTTTACAGTGCATGGTGCAGAAGCAAAATTGGTATTATTGTTACTGTCATGTCCAGTGCCGTCAAGACACATTCTGTTTTCTGTACAGTTATTGAAAAAGTTAATTAGTCCAAAGGGAAACTTCTTTCATGTGGACAAGGCTAATGAAGAAGTTGCTAATTATGGCCTGATTTATGAACAGTTTCATAATGGTTTTTGACTGCTCTTATTTAATATCTAGAGACCTTCTCAAGAATTCCATTAAAAAACAAACAAAAAAAAGGTTTAAATCACTTTTATCCTTAATTTTTCATAAAATAGAATGCCATTCTATCACAGAATCTAGCAGGAACTGCTCTGGAGATCTTCAGCCTAATTCAATATTTAGAGTGAAAGGGTTTCTTTTAGCAATTTAGGTAATGTAAACGACTAAATGGAAAAGAATCTGTGACTAGTATAAGAGTTTTAGCTTGATTTCTATTTAGATAGAAAATACTGTTTATGGACATCTCAGGAGGTATCTCTGTTCTAGTGCCTTTTCTTTGCTAGTAACCAGTATTGGATACTTATGGCAATAACATAGGCACTAAGAAGTGCAGAGTTAAATTTTTTTCTGCTTTACATTCTCAATCTGAAGTGCAGAAAGTTATATATGAATTTTAGTAGCCCTTAATGGACTTCCTGATTGGGTTTTGAGGTAATGTATTTTCATTTCCACATCTTCTCATTTATCCCTTTATAAATCCAACATCTTGTGGCAGTGAATCTCACAATATAATTATGTCTTTTCTGAAATAAAAATCAGGATAAAACATCAGCACAAAAGCAAGTGGTTATAGAGTAGCATGAATATATTTAAGATTAGAAACTAAAAGAGCAGTCCCAGTAGTTCCAGTCAGACATTTAGGGGCAGCCTGAAAAAGGAACATGAGAAGTTTGTCAGAACAATTATAAAGTAAATTTTCAGATGACTGAACTTAATCACCCAGGTATTTTCTTATAATAAGTTCCTTTTTTCCCTCTAACCATCAAACCAGTGATGTACATCTTTCTTTGTATGAACCATGAAAAATGAGGGAGTGCAACTCCTGTCAACATTAATTACAGCAGTTATAAAGTCAAGGGACTATCAGGAAAAAGGCTCTTAAAAAGCATTTGTAACTTGTAAAAGAAGGACTGATCTGCTGTTGCCATTAAGAGTCTCATATTTTGTAATGCACTATAAATCCTGCAAGCTAAATGTAGGAAACAAAATTTTGGCATCCTGGAAAATTGCCAGTGCAGTTTTAGTGTGCTCTCTTCAGTCTTTGGTTCTGGACGCAAGCACAGTCTTGAAATACCTGAGAACTTTTTCATATCCTGCCTCATCAAGATGACTACTCTGCTGTATTTAGCCTTTTATTTGCCTAATTTGTAAACATGTCCCACGAACTGTAATTAATTGGCTGGCAAGATGCTACACCCTGGCTGCAAGTACTTGCAGATTACAGTAATTTCACGATTATAAGCCGCATGTCTGGGTGTCAGCAAAATTTCATTCTTTGTCCATAAATAAGCCGCACCGGATCGTAAGCTGCACTTTTGTTCGCAGCGAGGATCCGTGTGCAACTTTCACAAAGTTGGCAATTAGTAACAGAATCGCGGGATCGTGGGGTTTACTGGCTCAGGGTCAGGTGGGCCCGGCTTGGGGCCGCCTCCCAAGGCCGGGCTATGGCTGCCACCACCCTGTGCCGCCCCTCTGGGGCGGCAGGCTTGTATTTCTGGGTTGGCAAATTTCTGAACTTTGTTCATATATTGGCCCCATCTGATTATAAGCCGCACTTCCGGGTTGGGACCAAAATTTTAGCAAAAAAGGTGAGGCTTATATTAATGAAATATTAATTGTAAGAGCACGCTTTGGGTGGATCGTTTAAGACATGAAGATATGAAGACTAGAGGCAAATATAAGCCATAATTAATCTGTGAATATAAATAGTGCCTTGGTTTGGAAGGTGTGTGCAGAATTCATTTGTTTGTCCAAATCTCCATACGCTCCTACTTTTAGGCTGAAATACAGTTCCAAGGCCTGTGCATCCATTCAAAGGCTCTGAGGAGGGGGAGAATATTGTCAGAGAGTTCATTAATAATGAGGTAACCACAGACTGGAGGCACTCCTCACCTGACAGCCACCCAACCCAATCCCACCCCTCCCAGCTGCGCTCTGTCTCCTCTTATTGCCAGCTGGAATAAATCAAAAGCTGCAATGAGTCAGCAGAGCTCAGTGAACATTTCTTTGTAGGATTGCAGGGACTGCTGAGCAGCCTGGGCCTGGCCTCTCGTCAGGGAGATGGATTATTGTGTAGCTATAATGAGATTCTGATTTACACTGGTATAAATCAAGTCACAATCAGCCCCTGTAAAGCCGACTGGTTGAAATTGTTGATTTTCATGCTCTCATTCTTTACGTGCTTTCCTGCAGCGCCCCCCAAGATAGGTATGCACTGTCCTGTTTATTTGTTGGTTTATGGAATAGCCTGCATCCTCAAAAGTTTGTTTTGATTAAAATTCCTGGATAACTTCTTTCTATTTCAAGCTCTGAGTAGGGCTAGAAATTATTCATGCTGCACATTAAATTTGTTATTCCTGCAAGCGTGGCCACGTAGTGCTTTAGTAATTTCCATGTTTTTCCAAACTTGATTCCCCCAGAAATTGCTTACAGAAATGATGAAGTAGTCATGTCATAAATATTTAAATGACACCTATTTAAAGAGGATCGTGCTGTCAAATAGCTTTAAAGATGTTTCTGTGCAACCTCAGCAAAAATTAATAGTGTGTGTGATATTCCAGTTTTTGTGTGTGATGTTTGGCTGAGGTAAATTTGAAGATTTGAGTGACTTATTTCTACAGTAATTATAAGCTGCACCATTTTGACTAAAATTTTGGTCTGAACCCGAAGTGCGGCTTATAATCAGGTGCGGCTTATATATGGACAAAGAATGAAAAGTTGCTGTTTTAGTTTGGAGGACAGGTGTCTGCTGAGAAAGGCAGGAGCTTCTCTTTGAAATGGAGAATGTAAACCCCCTCCCTCCAAATTATTATAATTTTGAAATCAAGGGGCTCTCAGGCAAAGATATGGGAATTAGGAATAACAGTTCTTTTCTAGGGAAATTAAAATAGAAATACAGTACTACAAAGAAACAAACTCCAAACCCTGACAAAGTCAGAGTACAACCTGACACCCCGTCAGGCAGGGTGTTGGCAGCAGTCCCATTAAATGGTGGCTGCATCCTCCTGCAGTGACAGATGTGATTCAGTTGGAGCAGTGCTCCTGTAGAAGGTGCAGTGGCTGCATCCTCCTGCAGTGACAGATGTGATTCAGTTGGAGCAGTGTTCCTGTAGAAGGTGCAGTTTCCCTCCGGAGGTCCAGTGGTGATGTGGAGAAATCCGGTTTTCCTCTGGAGTCCAGTGGAGAAAGGGGCTCCCTTAGTGTCCCAAAACCTCTGTTTTTATCTTGGTAAGAAAGGTTGGGCTCTTTCCCCTGGCTGGAGCAACTCCCAATGGGATGCAGTAATTTTATCAGTCCCACAGTGGGACTCAATGGCCATTAGCAGAAAATGACTGCCTGGAGGAAGGATGGGTTGTGAAAAGATAAAGAACAATGCCCTGCCTGGTTTCAATGGATGACCCATTAGCAGAATATCTGCCGTGGAGATAAGGATCACTGCCCTCACCCTCAACAGATGGTGATGGAATAGATACCTTTTATCACACTCTGTATTGCAACCCAAGACAGTTGCCAACACCCTGGACGTGCGACTTATAATCAGGTGTGGCTTATAATCATGAAATTACTGTACTTATGTTTTCTTGGAAGTGTGCAGTCATATTTTAGGCCTGTATTTGAGTAAAAGCTCATATTGATTTTTATGACTTATCTGTTGAGAATATAAATTAAAACAGGAATTATTGAAAACCCATGCATTATAAAAGTCTATTACACATTGGGTAAATTTTCACAGCTTATTCTATAAAATTCATTTCAGCATTATATTGGAGCTTTGTCTGTGAGATGATGGGTACTTTATAGGAAGAAATTTTCAAGACTTACAGTTTTTATGTTCTGGTTTAAGAGAAAGAATGAACATAGTTTTTATGCAGTTTATTGGACAAAAAGTATACATTCTGACTGGAAATGAAACCAGGATACAAAAATAAAAATACATGCTGGTGGATCACATATTGTGACTTTAAAAATTCCACAAAAAAGATTTTCTTTGAAGAGTTTTGGAAGTAATTTTCTCTCCACTATCAACACTGAAACTGATTCTTGTTTAAAAGAAGAAAAGGTGAAAGTATTGTAGCTTTTCTTTCTTTGTTTATAAGAAAATTTAAAATAGATCAGAATTATCTATAGCTTTCTAACTGTGATTAGTGTGTTTATTATGTCTATATTATTCACTGAATTAGTCATTAAATTTGAAAATGTGTCTATGGACTCTTAATCACAAAGTGAATTTTAAAATTTGTATTCAATTTCAGGCGGCTGTAATTGGATTATGGAAAATCATGAGTCGTTGCATGAAACCTTTGACAAGATGCCTAGTAAAAGCTGCTTTATTAGCAAATTTAATGACAAAATATCTGAAAATCTATGGTGGTGTATAGATAGACAATATCAAGACTTAAAGATGAATCACCTGAATTACTCACTAGACTAAATGTAATAATTAGCTATTTATTAACTGGCTTTTACTGACTGCTCACATACAAAAAACTCAATTCCAATCACATTCATGGATGTTTTGTCAGTTATAGTATAATTTTACTGCAGCTGTTAATTTGGGTTAATCCAGTAAAATACAGTAGTTTCACGAATACAAGCCGCACGGATTATAAGCCGCACTTCCGGTGCCTCAACAATGTTGCTGTCTTTGTCAATAGATAAGCCGCACCCCGAATATTAGCCGCACTTTAGTTCGTCGCAAGAATCCGTGCGCAGCTTTCACAAATTGGCCAATTAGTAACAGGATCGCGGCATAGAGGGCTTTACTGGCTCGGGGCGGGGCCAGGAAGGCTCGGCCCGCTCATGGTTGCTGACGGGGCCGGCCGGGTGGTGCTGCAGCCGCCGCCGGGCTCACTGGCCCCCCTCTCCCGTCAGCACCGTCTCGCCGCTGCGTTTACGTACTTGCCCTGCCGGCGGGCCAGCCACTGCCGTCGCTGGCAGGCATGCCGGCCGCCTCGCCGCTGCGCTGTTTACGTACTCGCCCTATCGGCGGGCCAGCCACTGCCGTCGCTGGCAGGCATGCCGGCCGCCTCGCCGCTGCGTTGTTTACGTACTCGCCCTGCCGGCGGACCAGCCACTGCCGCCGCTGGCAGGCATGCCGGCCGCCTCGCCGCTGCGTTGTTTACGTACTCGCCCTGCCGGCGGGCCAGCCACTGCCGCCGCTGGCAGGCATGCCGGCCGCCTCGCCGCTGCGTTGTTTACATACTCGCCCTGCCGGCGGGCCAGCCACTGCCGCCGCCGCCGGGCTCGCCGGCCCCCCTCTCCCGTCAGCACCGCCCCGCTGCCGCGTTCCCTAGCCCTGCCAGCGGGCTGCCGCCACCGCCGCCCGGCTCGCCGGCCGCGCCGCGCCACGTTCCCTAGCCCTGCCCGCCGCCGCCCGGCTCGCCGGCCGCGCCGCGCCGCGTTCCCTAGCCCTGCTGGCGGGCTGCCGCCGCCCGGCTCGCCGGCCGTGCCGCGCCGCGTTCCCTAGCCCTGCTGGCGGGCTGCCGCCGCCCGGCTCGCCGGCCGCGCCGCGTTCCCTAGCCCTGCCCGCCGCCGCCCGGCCCGCCGGCCGCGCCGCGTTCCCTAGCCCTGCCGGCGGGCTGCCGCCGCCCGGCTCGCCGGCCGCGCCGCGTTCCCTAGCCCTGCCCGCCGCCGCCCGGCTCGCCGGCCGCGCCGCGTTCCCTAGCCCTGCCGGCGGGCTGCCGCCGCCCGGCTCGCCGGCCGCGCCGCGTTCCCTAGCCCTGCCGGCGGGCTGCCGCCGCCCGGCTCGCCGGCCGCGCCGCGTTCCCTAGCCCTGCCCGCCGCCGCCCGGCTCGCCGGCCGCGCCGCGTTCCCTAGCCCTACCCGCCGCCGCCCGGCTCGCCGGCCGCGCCGCGTTCCCTAGCCCTGCCGGCGGGCTGCCGCCGCCCGGCTCACCGGCCGCGCCGCGTTCCCTAGCCCTGCCGGCGGGCTGCCGCCGCCCGGCTCGCCGGCCGCGCCGCGCCGCGTTCCCTAGCCCTGCCGGCGGGCTGCCGCCGCCTCCGCCCGGCTCGCCGGCCGCGCCGCGCCGCGTTCCCTAGCCCTGCCGGCGGGCTGCCGCCGCCGCCGCCCGGCTCGCCGGCCGCGCCGCGCCGCGTTCCCTAGCCCTGCCGGCGGGCTGCCGCCGCCGGGCTCGCCGGCCGCCCCCTCCCGTCTGCACCGCCGCCGCGTTTCCTCGCCCTGGCCGGCACTGCAGGCCCCCGCACCGCTGGGCTCCCCCATGCTGCTGGCCCCGATTCTGCTGGGCTTCCCCTGCTGCCAGGCAGCCCCACCCGCCGGCCTTCCTGCTTCTGCCATGCTCCCCTGCACTGCTAGCCCCAGTTCTCCCAGGCTCCCCCGCCCTACTGACCCGGCTCTGCCGCCCCCCTGCCCCGCCCTGCTGGCTCAGGCTCTGCCGCCCGCCCCCCACACTGCTGGCCCCGCCTCTGCCAGGCTTTCTCACCTCTGCCGGGGCTGGCCGGGCTCCAGCTTGGCTTGGGACTGCCGCGGGCTCTCACTTCCGTGTTGGCAGCTTTTAGAATTTTGTTAATGTATTAGCCGCCCCGGAATATTAGCCGCACTTCCGGGTTTCCACCAAAATTTTGGTCAAATTGGTGCGGCTTGTATTCGTGAAATTACTGTATATTTTACCAAAACACATTTTCTGTCTGAGTTGGCTGCGAAACACTGGAATAATTTTGAGTATTTGAGACCTGAGATACAAAATTCCGACTAAATTGTGTGAATCAAATTATTTCAGCTCTCTGGTCACATCTCTAAATGCAGTAGTGTATAAATATACTTATAAACATTCAGTACCTAAAATGTACATAGTGCTCAATGGAACTTAAAACTAAACTGTTGTTTTCTAGATAAAGTCACATGAGAGATGCAAGACCAGAACAGGCTTGCTTTGAACCTAATAGTGCAAGAGGTACAAGGCCCACCTAGTAAGTAATTATCTGTTTGGTAACCTTTCATGACTGGAGTCTTTTTTACCCCCTTGTTTCCCAGTTTCTGGAGAAAGGACACCTGCCCTGAAATGAGCTGTACATGTCAAACTTTATACCTGCCCTGAGTGCTTTATTTGAGGTATCCCCTTCCCTAAGTGCCATGTGGTTTGTGTGTTATGCTCACTAGTGGACTGCTTTTCCCATGCAGGATATTTAATATGCTGCAAAATTCACTGGAGACTGTTTATCCAAGGGTCCTGTTTATCTCTTGGTAGATGGGCTTTCTAAATGTAGGAAAAACATGTAGCTATATGCCTTGCTCTGGAAATGTGTTCGGAGTTAAAAATTTATTCAGTAACCAGCAATGTTGATGAGTTGGAACCTTCCTGCAAGTTTGCCAAGCTGGCAGTGCTGGGGATTGGTGTGCCAATTAGGGTGCTTGGGCATCCTATTTACAATTCTGTTCCTCGCTGGCATTGGGGGATTGAAAATGTTCCTTACTGCCAATTTTTCACTTTTCTTTCCTTTTTCTCATTATTTTTCTGTTTCCAGGTAGGGAATTACTGTGTATTACATTTAGGCAGCGTAATTTCAGCTGTCTTTGGTTGTGTCTTCTCTGGCCTATTCTCCCCTCACATGTAAGGCACAAACAATCATCTCAACTCCCTGTTGTACATGTTTTAATATTCAGAAATAGGTATGTTCTTTTACAGTGTTATTTCATTTTTATGTCTTAGTTTTAGTATGCATAGTACATTCTATCAGGTTCACTTGGAGAATTGTTCCAAAACAAGATAAGATGGGATCCTGGCTGCAGGGCCAGGACTCAATAAAATTTTGGGTTCAAAACCTCCTTGTCAGCAGGAAATGAAAAGCACCCTTAGCTTACTCAGGCCGTTTGCATCAATGAGAAATGAATCAATCAATTGGCAGCAGAGCTGGCACAAATCCTGTTCTATATCAAGTAGTCTTATACTAATTAAAATAAATGGCCAGCCTAATTTCTACTGCTCAGGTATAAAACATTGCAAGCTTAGCTTTGAGAAGCTTGGAATAGAGACACAATTTTTTTATTCCCTTTTTTTCCTCCCCCTTTTTCTATTTTACTGAAGGTTCTTTATCTTTTTAAAATGACGGTAAAGCAATACTGCCTCCTAAAATATTATAAATTATTTTAAAAATTCATGTGTTTGCTTGTTCTGTTAGGAGAGGAAGATTTCATCTCATGATCTAACTTAAAAATCTTTGTTTCCCTCTGAGGTGGCACCAGCACTCTTGGTAATTGCAGTATGCACAGTTCGAGGAAAAAATTACCATATTTTCATAGCTTCAGAGATTCTGATAAGCATGTCTTTTGTGGACTGCCCAGCGCACTGTGATCTGCTCTCCACAGATGTCAGTCTTGCTGTACTTCCCCTTTCAAAGTCAGCAACAAAACTGGTGGCATGAAAATTGCAGGCAGGATGAAAATGTTCCTACAGAAATAGATTTCCTGTTCAGAGCCCATGTAAAATAAAAAACAGAAAATATATGGGCATTATTCAGAGTATTACATGGCTTTCAAGGAATAATTTATTGTATGGATTTCATTCACTATTGATGTTTTTTCTCCTTCTGAGAAGGAGTTGCAAGTAGGATTTTTTTCTTAGATTTTGTGATTCAAAAAATTGGGCGGATAATTTTCTTTCATTTTAAAGAAAGGGTCATTAGGGAAGACTGGTTGACGTGAAGAGAACGAAAATTACGGGTGACATTCAAGTATTCAGGAAAGCTGAAGTTCATAAACACAGGGTCAGTCTATGTGTGCTCTTTGATGTTCCTGTGATGCCTGAATCTACCTGGTCAAATCAGCTGTTCCTGGATCAGGTGAGCAGATGTTCAGTTACAGCTATTTACCTCTGGCAGCTTGCATTAAAAAAATATTGGATAATGGTTAATGGGAGAAAAAAAGTGGCTTAAGCAATTAATTATAATTTAGTTTATAAACATTTTACAGTGAGGTTTATCTTCTCATTTAGTGCTTGTGAAGTATAGCATGCATGGTAATATATACTTTTTTTTTTAAGGACAATACTGATTTATATCTCTGGAAATGCTCTGTCCTTCTTTCCCAAGGACAGTGCTGCAGGTCTAAGGAACAACTTTTTGCCCTGTTTCCATTTTGAATTGCTCTTTATAATGCAGAATTCAGATTTAATCTTAAAACCAAAGGATTCAGGCATAGGCATGTATATAATGTTCCACTTCTGATGATGGGATGTGTTTCCTGGTGGATACTCTGCAGACAGTATTGGGAAGCCTGGTAGGATTTCTGCTCTACTACTTCCACTGGCCCCTGGAGATTTTCTATTTTTTTTGGGAAGGTGTGAATGTATTTGTTACTTTTAATTGTAAAAAAAGAGATGTTGTAGCATCCTTTAAATAAGATGCTATTCAGATTTTCATCCAATGTCCAGACAAAACAGAAATAATTTTTCAGTTCCACCTCTAAATGGCTGGAGGTGAAATTGGAATAAAGTTATTTCACATAAAATTCATGTGAAATACTGCCCTGGCTGGGCTTAATAACAAAATTACCCCGTTCATCAGGGCCAGGCTTTAAGTACAAATTCATATAATATTTCCATTCTTTGCCTATCTCTTCCTTCTTCTCCCTCTTCAAAAACTTAACGTGTTAAAATATTTGATAAAATGTTCAGATACAAAAAATAAATACCTGTTAAGTAAACATTATGTTTTGCATTGCCTAGGACAATAAAAGAACTATGTGAACTCTAAATCCTTTGTTTGATAAGATGTATAAATAGTAAAAAAATTTTGATAGCTGACGTGCTTGATATGTGAAATACCACTGAGCACCCAAGCTTGTGCAACCCTGAAATAAATAACCTATATCTCTCGTGTAATTGTTGGTTGGTGAGTGCTGGCTAACAAATCCAAGTTTTGTGGACAACACTAATAAGAGCATAGCATGAAAACACTTCTGAAGAGCATTTGTTGGCCAAGAACTTTTGTTTCTTTTCTGTAATTAACAGATGTATAGCTGATAGCAAAGTTCAGGACCCAGGTCATCAGTAAATTTCTCTGCTTGGTGGTAATTGAATTCAGTTGATGTTCATGTTGGCTTGAAGCTTCGTGTCTTGAATCTCCAAATGTATCTTCCCACACAGGTCCAGGAATCTCAGATTCAGCAGTATTCTCAGCACTGAAATTTCCTGGGAAATTTCTCCTCTCAATTCCTTATAAAATAATTGAAGGACAAAACTATTTTAAATCATTTATATGACTGCTAGTTTACCATTCAGTATCTGATTGGTGTTTATGAGCATAAATAATATGTTTTATGTCAATCAATGATCTCCTCATTCTTAATGTCTTTTTTGTGTGTCTGTCTTGAGAGTCCTCCATCTCTATAAAGTTTTTTGTTTGTCATTTTTGTAATTTCAGATTTTTGCCTCCTCCTCCTTGAGCTCTACATAAAAGGAGAAAAGAATAGCAAAGATTGCAGCTGGGCAGCAATTTTGAAGTGTCCTCCTTTTAAAAATGATAATAAAGCAATACTACCTCCTATAATATGGTAAATTATTTTAAAAATTCATGTGTTTGCTTGTACTATTAGTTATTCTTTTCCAAGGATACCAGAGCCTTCCATTTATCTGTCTGCTATTGATTTTCCTTCTCATCCACATGCAGGATATGAAGATTTTCATTACAATCCTCTCTTTTAAATTGCTAATTTTAGAAAACTGTTTTGCCTTCTAATCTTTCTGTGTTAATGTATGTGGAAAGTAATTTTGACATCAGCCTTTTCAGTCTGTTTCTCTCTTTTTGCCAACTATGTAAGATGGGAATGATGTTTCATCTCTAGCTGAACTACTTCAATATTTGTTTGGAATTTAGAAGTGTTAGTTTTCCTCATCAAGTTACATGGTTAAAAACAGGCTTGAAAGATGGATGGAGCCGTCTGGGAATGAGTTATGGATATGACTTTTTAATTTCACTTGGCATTCATTGTAGTTAACCACTGAAATTAAGTTTTATGAACTAGTGATATTGCTGACTTGAATTATGAAGGGATATGATAAACTATGGAACCTGAGATTAAGAAAAATACAACATAGATAGAAGATGTGCAAAGATTCTGCAACCAACAGGAACAGGGAGAAGAGATGGAATTCAAAAATTGTGACAGAGGAAAGAAAACTAAACTTTCTGTCTGGATTCTTCTTAAAATTAATGCAATGCATTGAATTAGTGGTGTGGAATAGAAGTGTTTGGCAGTTGGGTGCCTAAATTACACATTTAGGGTAATTTGTTTGGTCTGGTTTGTTACCTTTGCTTTTTATTTATTTATTTATTTATTTATTTATTTATTTATTTATTTATATTTTTAACACAGTGCTGAAGATGGCAACAAGAAATGAAGTGACGGGGAGGTGGACTGCAAGAATTACCTTGTGAAGATTCCCTACCTGTAGCTATTGTAAAGTGATGACCAAAATTCATTATGTTTGTCTTGTCAGGCTTTAGATGAAAAGCTTGTAGCAGCTCATATCTGGTTATGTATTTTTATGTATATCTTGTATTTTATTTCTTAAACTGGGAGAAACTAGGTCAGATTTTGAAGTGTTATGTTCCTGTTTCCTGTCCCCCAAAACCCAACCAATCAAACCCTCCCTCCATGAGACCCTTTTTCTTCACCTCCATCCAAACACTTTCCCCCCTACTTTTCTCTTTGAGTATGAGGACCCTGCAAGCAGCACAAGGGTTTTCCTTTCACTGTTCTCTCTCTTCAGATACTAAAGGGGATTCCAGGGTCCCATTAAAGTGTCACCTGAGTAGCAAGAAGAACTTTTTTGTCTGAAGTGAACCACTTGGGAGAAGGGTTAATGGGCTATGCCAGGATAAATAATGGTTGCCAAAAGCATGGTTTTATAATGCTAGCGCTTGAGTTAAGTGTTTTGAAAAGTTTTAAAATGCAGAAAACCATGCATTCAAAATGTTTGATGAGTTAAACCAAACCTTCTCCTGGCATAATGATAGCTGTGTGGGAACATCTGTACATCATCACTGAGCTGTGAGGAGCCTGCACTGTGAGTCACATCAGAAATTACTTGGAAAATGGATGAGAAGGTGGCATTGTTCCTTAATGTACACTGTATATACAATCCTAGTAACTAACCAAACTACCATGACTAAAACAACCTTCTAAAGAGACACAATGGGCCATTTCATTCCTCACAGAAAGCAAAAATTTTGGGATTGTTAGGTCCTGTCTAAGGGAACATTTGGTACAGTGCATGATTTGTATTTACTTGTTACCATCACAGTCTTTGTGAGTCATGCTATTCATCCCCCCTGACTAAGTAGCATATTTCTGAGATTTTTCTTCTTTAATTTATAAATATGGTATATAAATATTTATATGCTGAAGAGAAAGTTAAAAAGTAGATTCTGATGCCTAAAATCTTCCTTGTGAGGAAAGATATCTGAATTTGAAAATTCCTTTATAAAACAAGATAAAAGTATCAGCTAGGTAAGAGAAACAAAAAGCAAAACATTATTTATTGCTCCCTGGGTAAAATCTTTAAATGGAATTGGATGTTTTTTGACAGATGTGTTGATACCTTTATGAATTATTTTGACTCAACATGGAAACTACTGGATGACTTTCTGTGGCTCTTGGACTCAACAGCTCAACCAGACCATTTTAATTGAGTCCTCCTACCTGTAAAATCTAGAAGGAAAAGCTTGTTCTTATTAAGCCATGGAAGTTCCTGTCAGTCTCAGTGTAACTGGCACTGTGCCATATTAATTGGTCATTATATACCTGTAAACATTATAGAAATGGGCTGTTTTGATGGGAAATGTTCTTTAAGGCATGCCAGGGGTTTAAAATTTTTGACTTTTACAGGTGATTTCCTGGGAAGTCTTGTATATTTTTCTGGTATATTTACTTCCTTAGAATGATGAAGAGGCTTGGTTTTTTCCTTCAAAAGACAGAAATGGAGCATTAACTGGCTGCAACTTTGGAGAATATTCTCCACATTGAAGTTTTTTCTGTAAGGTTGAGTTGTGGAAGCAAAGCAAGAAGCAAGAAACTGCACTAGAGATCTTAGAGGAAGTGAAATACAATGCAGAGAAAAATATAAGCCATACTACAAGTATGACACTCACTAAAATATTGTTTTTACAGTTTATGCTGGAAATAAAGGCTGTTGGTATAAAGAATTTTAGTGGCAGAAACAGAGTGCTTTAAAGAACATATTTCATGAATGTTGACATCTTTGAACACTGTGAAGCTTTAAATGTTTGGAATGTAGTGTGCTAGCAGGACCATGATCTGGAGATCCTATTTGAATCAGACACCTCTTCAGGAGAGGGATGATGTGTCTGAAGGAAAAAAAATGGAAGGATGTAATATTGATGGTTATATTTATTATTGAGCTTAGTTGAGTTGAGAGTATAGTTGAGCTTCGTTCGATTTTACAAACTGTTTTATAAGTGGTTTAAATTGAACATCTTCTGGAATAGCATTGCTGGAGTGTATTTAGTTCCTTCTGCAGGCTTCAACAATGTCTATGTATAGTAGGAAGACATAAATCAGTGGGGAAAAATTGTATAGAGTCTATAGAGAATCAGTGCCTTCTGAGAGGAAGAGAAACAACTAAGCAGGAGGCTTCAGAACAGCTCCCTGCATGATTCACAGATGCCTTGTGCTGTTACAGGTACTTTCTGTGTCATAATTTATAAGGTGAAATTACCACTCCGTGTATGTGGCTGCAGTTGTCTGTGCCACCACTTCCATCCCACCACGGCCCTTCAAATACATACTAAACACAAACTAAATAGATTGAGAATTTGCTGGCTGAAGAGTGATGGAATTGCAAGTGATTTGAGGATTATTGTCTGTTCATAAATCTGCCTCAAACCTGCCTCCCTACTCCCCTGGCAGAGATGGAAGAACAGCCTGTTACCCTGTAAAATACAGATCAAAATCAGCAGTGTTCAGGAGAGAATTGGCATGATGAAATATCCAGCTTCAGGAGCAGGACTGCCTGCTACTCTGCTCACCATCATTTGTTGATTCCTCTGCACTTTGCCAAAGTAATTAATGGAGAGAGCAGTTTATAAGTGAAAGAAGGCATTTCTGGGTTAAGTGTCAATGTGATACAAAGTGAACAACTAGGCCTTGAGTAGTTGGGGATGGTTTACTTTCTGGCATTTAATTTGGTGTGCCTGTTCTACTGCTAATTAAACAACTGATGGACTGTTTCGTATTTGGGCATGGTCACATAAACCATTGAGGTTTAGCCCTAGAAAGGAATAATGTTCCCAAGTTGTGGTTCAGCTGAAAAAAGAGGGGTTCATAGATAATGCTGGGTTTGAGTTTGGTTTGCATGTTTTGCAGGCCAGGTGCGTTTGGCAATAGATCATCACCTGCTTTTGTACTTTTGTCTTGCAGCAGAAACAACTTTACCTAAGTTTTTGTAGGGGCTATTCTGCAAGCATCATTGTTACATTAAAGAGGTCCTGTGGGATGCCCATTATTCTCTTGTTTGGGTGTTTGGAGGTAGAGGGATATATCAGACATTACACCAGTAGTAAAAGCAGAAGGCTTTTGTTGGTGTCGATTCCTTGACTTTCTGGCAGCAAACCATAATCGTGTATTCATGTGAGAAAACTGAAATGTTGTGAGAGCATGAATATTTATCAGGGCACAGAGGGACCCATGGCCAAGCTCCACTCTTCTGCATGCTGGCTGAGTAAAATCATAAAATATAATGAGTTGGAAGGGACCCACAAGGATCATAAAAATCCATACAACCCCAAGAATAACTCTGTGTTCCTGAGAGACTGTTCTCCGTTGTTCCACTTGCCCTGACCAGGAAAACCAGCATCTGGTTGCAGGTGGGCATGAGCAGTGAAGAAAGATAATTCCTGTCCAGTCAGCACTGACTCTCCAAAGTTGGATGACATACGTTGGTTTGGAAGAAGGTGCTTTGTCGTGTGGCATCAGGAAGGGAATCACCACAATTCTGGCATCATATTAATTGCTGCTAGGTCTGGAGGTACTGGTTCTATAGAGGCCTCTGATTACCAGAGAGTTCCAAATGAGAGTGGGTATTGAAGCTTGTGGAAGTATTAGCAGTGAGGATATACCTCTTTGTGTTAATTGTGTTATTTCTCACAAGAGAGGACAGGGCCAGGAGGTTCCTAGGAGAGTGTTTGACCTGGTCTGAAGCATGAAGGAATGACAACAGCACTCAAACAGCTGGAGATTTTTAAAAAAGAGGAATAATTACCTACTTCTGTGTGATTTCCTGCCAAGCACTTTCCAGATGTGTTAATAATGCTGCAGTCTAGCTAGAGAATGTCCCTTATATCTTGTCTGCCTTACTGGGCTGACAATAGGATGAGTTTATGCTGGAGGGGTTATGAAAAGGGTGAAAAAGAATTCACTAATTTTATTAACTCTTGGAGCTAAAGCCGCTGATCAAAAGTTGCAGTGTTAGCATAATAGAAGGCATAGAATGACTTCTTAAAGGCCCATTTGATGTATTTTTGGCACTATTACATTTCCAGTTGTGAAATCTTTGAAGCTCTTGAAGCATTAGAGCTGTCAGCTGGACTAAATGACTGGTTAATACTTTTACAGAGTAGTGCTTTGTCATAGAGATGGCTTTCCTCCCTCTTCTTAATGACAAGCAATTTGAGTTTCTGTAATAGTTTGCTCATATTCTGTGCTATTTCAGAGTGTGGTTTTGTTGTTGTTTTGGTTTTTTTTTGGTGTTATCCTCTGAGTTAAATGTTGAGGTTTGCCGTTTAAAAAAGATCCTTCTTTGAGTGTTAGTAGAAGCTGTCAGTGAGATCACTGCATTGTTTTATAGAAGTATTTATATCCTGGTTGCTGTTCTGGCTTGAAAACAAAAGCCCTCACATTTCAACCATTGTTTACAGTTTTAAAAATTAATTCTGGCTGTACAGAGAATTAAAAAATGTTATTGAAAGTCAGATCATTACTTTCAATCTGTTGAAAATATTGATCAAACAATGACTTGAAAAGGGGTTCATAATTTCCAGTTTTCAGAAACTAGAAGACAATAAGGCACACCTCATTTTTTAGTGAATAATAGTAATTCCTGTTCATGTGGAAAAACTTCTAAATAATTCAAGGGGACATTCACAATCAGATAATGTATGTTCTGGAAAATAAACTTAATATCTATAACTTTCAAGAAAAAAAATTATAAGAAGATATAGAAAATGGGACACATTCTGACTGTCAGAGTAATTATTAGGAATTTAAAATTTTGACATAATAAGGAATTTTGAACTAAGGATTCAAGGTTTGAGCAAAGGATCCAAGATTTGTACAAAATGGGAATGCTCTTCAGTAGCATCTACATAAATATCAATTTACACAGGGATAAAGTCTTTAAAATATTTTCATCTGGTAGGAGTGCCAGCAGCTCAGGTGCATTATACCAATGAAACCCATACAAATATGTTGATGGTTGGTCAGAGGTGGTTGAAAAGTTTCCTGCATAACTGAATTTTCAACAAATAACTGTGATGAATTTATTTTTATAATTTTAGGTTTTTTTCCTTAATTTTGGAAAAAATCCTCCAGACCAAACCCAAACAAACCAACCCACAAACATTTTCTATGCTGAACAGCAAACCAAATATTTAACTTTGTGCTCTACTACCTGAATAGAAATAACTCAGTTTGCTTCATTAATTCAGAAGGATTTGTGCTGGATCACTCCAACATTAAACTAAACCTTCCTTTGTAGTGGCAGCATTTATACTATGGCAGATATATTTCAGATTCTTTTTTTTCCCCAGATAGGCAGAGCTTCTCCCCAGACCTACAGTAAACATAAAAACATCCACTCTGACCAATTCTGCATAACAGAACTCCCCTGGTTTTTATCTGTATTACCATGGATCGGGTTTTAAGTACAGTAAAAAAAAAAATCTCAAACAGGTTTGTGGGTTCACTGAACTGTATTGTTTCCTGAGAAACACAGGGAAGTACCTGTTAAAAACCAAATATTAAAATTGCTTAGAGAGAAGTGAAAACTGTTCTTATTGCTTGTTTCCTATTCCAGTAGCACTAAAGAATAAAGGATTTGTAGTTAGGCCTCCAGACAGAAAAGACCATAAACACATGTTCAGACACATGAATAGTGTAATCAAAGTCAAAACATTTAATTTTTATCCTCAAAACATGTGGGGTTTTATAATTGGCACTTGCAGACTAGACTGATGAATTAGCAGAAGATTTACAATTTAATAAAACTCTCTTACTTTCCACATTCACATGAATAGGAGTTTGTTAGTATTTCACACAATCTGAAAACTTTGGCCAGATCCTCCATGACTGAGGCATCACTTTGTTGAAATGAAAGCAGAAAATCTGGCCTGTTTATGTAAATATCTAGACAGCTTCCCAATCTGGGTTTGCTTTTTTTGTTTTCTTCCCTGCTTCTCTTTTAACTGAATAGCTGTGTCATGTGTCTGTTCCGTTTCGAGGCTGCAGTACTCAAGAATCTGATAACCAAGTTTGTGCACTTTTAAGCCTTCTTTGAATCTACAATTTGAGCCATTGACCTCACTTTCTAGCTCTTTGGAGGGCAAAAAAATCTGAGGTCACCTTTGTCTGAATTGTCCCCCTGCCCACATACAATATTCTACACACTGGTGACATTCCTCCAGAGAGGCTTTTTCTGGTTAGGTTGTGATTTATTTGAAGTCTCCAGGTTTCCAAATTAGGATAAAGCACTTTATAAATATGATTGTGGCAATAGAAGGGTCAAGACTTTGTAACTGGGTGAGTAAAATTTAAAAATTAAGTAGGTAACTTGGATTTCAATAGTTCATGAGTTTGCTCCTCCTGACTTTCCTGTTTCCCATTCAATTTTAAGGGAGGAAAGTTGTGGTTCTGCAAGTTTTGGATACAGAAAGGTATGTAACACGTGTTACTGCTTTTCTTACAAGGAATTTTTAAAAAGCTTTCTTCCTTTTCCAGTTTCTGTGATGCCTGTTTTTCCCGCAGCTCTTTCCTTCTCTCTGTCCTGCTGCCACTCCTGGAAGTTTTGGCTCAACCTCTGAGTTTTGCAAAATAAACTGTTGACTTCTCTGTTCTCCATCTGAATTTTGTTGTTTACTGACAGTTTCTCTTTCCTCTTATATGCTGCTGCTAAATAAAAACCCTGCCTTAGCAGTTGTCCTCTTAGAGTCTCCACACTGGGGCAGAGCACTCACACATGTCCTAAATGAACTGTGTGCCCTCATCCTCAGGACAATCAAGGCATCTCGTTGTGCATGCTCTTACTTACCCTCAGCACATGGAAAAGTTCACCTGGAAAGGCTTGACCCACAATGCCAAAGTAGTTGCTTGTCAGTCCTGTGATGAACTTCAGTTTAGCAGAAAGGTATTTCAGTTAACAACAGAGAAAAAAAAAAAAGTGTTTGATATTCTCTGGGAGGATGCTCAAGTTGGTCAATTAAGACTTGGAAGATTTTAACACTCTGCTTGGAAGAAGCAGGGGAAAAAACTCCACGCCTGGGAAAACTTGGAACTCTGTTAGAAACCTGGCAGCTCTCCCACTCTGATCAGGAGCTGTACTCTCAAAAAAAGGATCAAAAGAAGATGCCAGCTTGTGTAGACATTATTTCTGACTACACTGCAAGAGTGGGCTCTGTTTTCAGGCTTCTTTGCGAAGAAAACAATTGGGTAGGAGAGGGGAATGCCAGAGGGTTTGGAATTCCTTCTGCTGTGTCAGCCATGCTCAGTACTCTGCAGTCTGCCTTCCACTCAGGCGCTCTGCTTTCAAGATTATCGATGATTACACGTTGCCAATTTTCTTTTTTGCCGTCGAAAAGGAACATGTTTGGGCTCGACCAATCCTTCCAGTGGCCCCTCAGAACGAGCCATTCCAGTAGATGTCACTGTGGGCCCTCGAGTCGCAGCCGTGCCAGCTGCTGGCTCTGGTGTGACACACCTGCTCTTTGCACTGGTGGTACCCAATTCCAGCTGCCTCATTTCGCCTCTGTGCTGAGCCCTGCCGGCTCAGCTTCCATCCCGGGCAAACCCACCTGGAGGCAGCGCAGTTGGGATTGGCAGAGGCAGGATGCAGAAGGGTGATGGGCATCCCTACATCCCTGTGTGATGGGAGAGATGTACGGCTATAATGAGCAGGGCTGTGAGCTGTCCTCCCTCAGGGACAGGGATCCTACAGCAGAGAAACAACAGCTTCACTCTATGTAGTAGCAAAGCCTGGGCTCCACAGATAGAGAACTCAACCCCAAGCAAACAAAAATAAACAAATAAAAAGCCCCCATCTCTTAAGAATTTTCTAAATATTGTGTTCAGACAGTCCTGAAATTAACATTTTATTTGATTGCCTTATGCTGAAGATTTTTCTGACACATTGCGTAGAAATGCTAAAAGCAGAATAAACCTGGCAGTTTTTTGTAGGCTTTGAGTTTCCCTAAAGAAAATAAGAATTCATAACATGTGAGGCAAAACAAAAGAGCAGACAAGGATAGAGCTGGAAGCAACAGAGGACTTACAGGCTGTAGCAGAAGCAACAGATTGTGGAGACAGAGAAGGAAGAAGGAGGAGCAGGAAACAGATGTCAAAGCTCTGATGAAGAGGACAAGGGATGCCAAAACACCCTGATACTGGAAATGCTAATTGTGGCTTTGACCAGTACTTTTTAAAATTCAGGCCTAGACAGCAAGGCTTCTTAAATTCAGACCTTTTTAATCCTCTCTGCTGATTTCTTTACAGTGTTATTCTTCATGGCCTTTGCCCTTTTGCACAGTCTCTTGGAAGAGACTTCTGTGGGCTGGCAGCAGCCTTATCAACCCTTGTCCCATCTTGCCCCAAACTCACCCATCCAGAACACATCACTGCTGTATTCAGACCAGATGTGCTGGCAAGGGGGGTTTTCCTTTTGGTACATGAGGAAAGTTGGCATGGTCCATGCAAGAGATTTCTGTTTATGGTGAAAACAGAGATCAGGAGAAAAACTCTTTCTTACTTTGATGGCTTGGTTCTGATGATTCATCGTATTTACATATGTATAGGTTTTATGGTCATGAGTATGCTACTCCTCCACATCATTGTTTTCTTTTCATTATATTGATTTCAGATTGCAAAATCAGGCAACAAGCATTGGCAGAAAGGGAAATCCTCTTCTTGGGCTTGATAGATATGAAAAAGCAGAAGAATTATTCAAGTACCTGTTCTCCTTGTGCTTCTGAGCCTACACATAACTCCTTAGGAGTCTCAGAATGTGATTATTGCAAGGCTCGAGTCAATATTCGGTCAGAGCACTCCAATTTTCCTTTATAAATTTCTATAATATATTGTTTTTTACCCACTCTATCCTGGTGTTAATACAGAAAAGAGAGTGCTCTGGTCCAAGAAAAAGCTGTGGTCTTAATGGAGTTTTCAGCTAAGAATTTTTTCATTTGTTGGACCTCAAGGTGTTGATTTAGAAGGAGGCCTTATTACTCATATGAATTCCAAGGAGAAGGCACTTGTTTGAACGAATGAGTTTGAAGGTTTAAGGTGAAGAAGTTCGGTGCAAATGTGATAATTTTACAATAAATAAGTTGACCCAGGCAAGCTTGCTACAACTCAAAAAATGAGACCTAGGGTGAAGCAAAGTTGTATTACTTTAATTTATTATCCTTTGTTACTGATGTGCCCCTGGGGCGTGAGGTAAAAACATCTGGGTGGCTAATGAGAATATTTTCCGTTTTTCAGACCAGCATGTATTTTTACCTTTTAGAGATTTAGACCACAGAAAGGACAAGCAACAGCTAAATAAACAGTCTTGCAAGTCAGTGACAGAAGAAATCACATATTGTGTTTTACTTAAAACTGACTATGCACTGCTTGCATGTAATTGGTAACATATCACAAAAAAAAATCATTGGGATTTATAATAGTTCAGCTGGACATAGAATGTTGCACATTATCGACAGATAGTTTCAACATCACCTCAGTTTCTACATACAGAGCTTTCTTTTTGTCTTTTGCTAGGTATGTATTGAGGAAGAAATCTGTATAATGCATAGCTGAAGACAAGGAGTTTATTTTTCAGCTCCATCCTGGATCTCCACAGCACGCGCCTGGAGGAAGATTATCTCTGCTGGGAAGATTTCTTTCTTTGGCAGAGCCTTCCTGGTAGAGAGATGTGCAGAGACTGGTAAGGGTTGTGTTAGCATGTATGGTTGTCCTCAAGGTATGAAAATCCTTCCTGACCTCCAGGGAATGGCTGGAGTTAAAACTGTGTGACAGCAGAATTTATGTGTGCACAGACTGCAGGTGGAATTGAGTCAGGAAGGTGAGATGATTTCCTAATTTGCTTTCCTCTCTTCCTCTGTCATGCAGTCCCATTGAGCTGTGGTCTCACAAGGGCTGTACTTGAGCCTGAAGAAATCTATGAAAGCACAGTGTGAGTTTTGAGTTCCTTGTGCATAGAGGTCCATAAAGGTTTAACTTCACTTTAAGCATTCCAAAGGTGCAAGGTGTCTGAGCTAGTAGTGAAGAAGTAATCGTAACACTTGAATTTCCTGAGATCTGAGTGCTTGATTTCTCAGCTGATGTTGCTTTGATTTTTTTCAGTGCTACCAATCTTATCCAGCTGTTTTATGGCTCCTACTCCCAGTATTGCATATCCTTTCGCCATTGCTGGACTTGGCTTGCTCTAGAAGAGATCAGGGCTTCTGTAGATTGCCAGATTTTCCTTTTTAAAAACACTGGCTTCTGCTAGGCACTTTGTCAGAGAAAGCTTATGCCAGAGATTCTGAAACAGAAAGCCCTTGAGTAAAGCTATAATCCTAGCTTGGAGCAAGAGGCAATAGACCTGTCAGTAACACAGTGGCATGGGAAATGCTGCTGTAATTAAAGTTCACTCAGCTTTTCCTTTAAAACTTTCTGTAGTAGAGGCTTTATGTGTTAGTGCGACCATTTCAATTTATGTTGTTTTGAAACTAGGTAATCAGATTGTCAACTTCAGTTGGATCATTTCTCCATGAAGGTGTTTAGCAAAAGTATGCCTAACCAATTCTTCTGTGTGGTGCTGTAAAAATAACAAGAATAGTTTTTAAGCCTGTGAGCCCAGGTTGTTTAGGAAGCCTATAAGCTCAGGTGCAAGACCAGGGAGACTTACAAAATTATAAAAAAAAACTTGTAAACACGTAATACTAATTTCTTTTAGGTGATCAAGATTTTGCCTAAAATTCTGCAGAACATTTGTTTTTGAGAGCTCATAAGCTTTTAAAAAAATACATGTACTGGTTGCTATGTCAGAAAATACTTTATCTTTATTTAGGAGGTTTAAACAGTACTGGGTATTTTAAATGAAAAAATATTCTATAAATACTGGATTTTAAATACCTCTTGATACATGGAATGACCCAAGATGTCATTGAAGTCAGATACTGGGTGCAATTAAATGTAAAGCTTTTAAACATTTTAATCCCAGCATTATTATTCACTTTTTTCAAAGATTAGAGGAAAAACACAGAGCATATATATTGTGCCTTCATGTGAATGTTTGCTTAAATTGTTTGTAGAATAAAAACCCACAGAGAAATGAAAATGTGTTCAGTTTGCAGTAGCAGAAGTGGCAAAAATTGCCACACAAGTCACTAAAAATGAGTAATTCTTCTGTCTGGAGGGTCAACCCATTGAATTAGAATATAAAGTATCTCTGATGTTTGCCTCTGGTAAGAAATGGAGGAGGAATATAACTACTTTTTTTTTCTTTCTTTTTTTTTTTTTTAAATTTATCTTTCTTTTCTGTCTTTTTTTTTTTTTTTTTTTTTATTTTTTACCTTCATCTGCTTAATACATTCTGAGATTGTCCTACCTAATTTAAGTGACATTGGTTAACTCATTCTGAATTAGCTGTAAATTCTTTCCAGATATAACTTACAAATACAGAGCTCTACAGTTGTGTCCAACTTCAGAAAAATAAGTTTGTATTCTCTTGTTTTGACATCAGCACAGTAAATACCAGATTCTTGACTTAGGTTATTTCATTTCAGTGGAAAAGGGTTATTTGGATGTAAAGGATTTTCAGCAAGGCTTGCAACTCTGACACTAGAGCACAATGCCCACACAGAATGAGGAGGTAACCAGCAATTCGTACTTGGACTCTGCCCGTAGCGTCTATGCCTCTGCAACACAGAGTTTGGGAACTATTATTAAGCTCTGGTGTCTGTAAACCCATGGCAAGCCACAAGTCCTTATTCATCTCCTTGGAAAGTGGGAACAAATACAATCCCTGTTAAACCCTAACCAAATTTAGATTCTGGAGCAGATACTTTCATGACACCTTCTGCTGGAGCCAAGGGGTGGGAATGGATGGAAGGGAAAAGAAAGTTACTGATGAAACTGGTGGAAGAAAGGGAAACTATGGAATTAGATATTTTTTCAGTTCCTCTCTTATAAGTATAACCACTCCTCTTCCTATGGTCACTATCATTACCAATCAGTGGGCAGCACTGCTAGCAAAATTAGGAAACAAAAATATTTTTACCAACAAAGCTAACTTTGGAATACATGGACAAGCAAGAGCTCCCCTTGGCAACTCCTCTGGTGGATCTGAGCGTGGGGTATCCTTGCATAAAAGCAGGGTGGGTGAAACATTGGAGAAATAATTTTTACTACTCAGCTGTCTGCAGGTTTTTACATTCTGCATTACTCATGTGCCAATGTGTAGGAACCTCAAGGAAGGACCTAGTCTCCATGTCACTTTGTCCTCTGATTCTCTCTTCCTTCAGGGTGGCCTTGGCTTACCCCAGAGTGAGCTGATGGTTTCTAATTTGGTGCATTGACCTCAGTAATCTGACCTTGGACTAGACTGGATGACATTATCAGCATGAGGCAGAATGTGGGAATCCTTAAAATCAGGGGGTTTTGGGAAAGCTGTAAAAAGCAGGCCTCAGAGACAGCAGAACTGCAATTAGAGCTAAAGAGAAGGCATAAGGCATGTCAGCAGAAAAGTTATATGAGATGTAGAAAGCAAAGACAAATAGAAAAATGTGTATTAAAGCTTGGCTACAATAACTCCCTAAGTTGCAGTAAAGTATATCTAGCAAGATATTAGGAAGTTCTAAGCTTAATAATGGAACTCTGTGCATTTTATTTTAAGGCTTACAAACAGCTATTGTATTCAAAATAAGCAAGCATTGTTTTGACCAAAGGTATGTGTACCTGTAGTTGTTGGATAGAACTACTGTCCACATGCTTTTGCTTTTTGTGATTGGTCAAAGAACTTTCAAAGTGCATTGTAACATCATGTTCTGTGGCTCCTGCCGAGGATGTGAGCTGCTGACATCTTCCCACTGTCCCAACCCTGTAAGGGGACTGATGCTTGGAAAATGAAGCAGCTCGAGACGTGTTCCACAGCAGTCCCATCCCGTTTGGGATTTTGTGCATAAACCCGTGGCTGGCGCTAGTAGAACTCTGGTGCAGAAGGAATACAGTGAAGATTTCATATGGCAGAATGTGCAAGACAGGTTGGAAATTCAGTGCCCTGTTGTGCTTGTGAAATAGCACCACATTTCCAGCACCTCATCTGCACACGAGGCAAGACCATTCTTTATTTCCCCAGCAGTCAAGACTTTTTGTTATGATAGTAACCCAAACAGGCAGAATTTGTTGGTGTTTTTAAACCCAGCCTAGGAGTACCTTCGACTTCTTGTGTGTTCTCTCAAGACCCATTTATTGCTGAAACCACATGAAATGTTCTGAGAAAAGTTTAAGTAGTAATGTAAATTTTCTTTTTTAAGTTTGTTGATAAGGTTTTCGCTGGTTTTATTGTAGTAGTAGCTATAATAGCCTTGTAGTTGAACAATGCTACTGCTATTTTCTGCTACTGCTTTTTTCTTTGATAGTTTATATAAACAAATCAATTTATTTTAATAGATTAGGTAAATAAAAGCTCTGTTTATTACCATTAAATCAATGAAAGCTCTTGCTGAATTTTGTGATCACCTTGGTACTTGATAAGTCTTGTTTAAACATAGATATGAAAATGAATTCCTTAGTAGTGGTAGATTTTAATCACACAAAGACACTTCATAAAGAGATTTAATTTAAAAGGAGTTGAAGCATCAGCTCTTTAAGGTTCTGCATTGTACTCCTCTTCCATCACCCAAGACTCAACCTATAATAGTAGTACACATGGTTAAAAGCTACTAACTGCTTCTTTTGAATATCTGAAAGGTTTTTAATTAATAGTTCCACTGGAGAAATAGGCTATATTTTAGATCTGAACTCTCTCAATGTTTGCAGCTAAAAGGATGAACCTGAGACTTTAGAAAACATATTAAAAATATCCATTGCATATATTTTATCTATTGATAGTGTCTGTAGTCCTATGGAATTACTATGTGTGGATTTTTTTTACCCACTATTGACTAAAGATGCTAAAAGAGGACTCTTGGGAATGGCTATGAAAGAAGGAATTGCACTTGTTTATGACTGAGGGTGAGGCTGTGTGGAAAGCTGATCCAAGAGAGGTTTTTAATTGTGTTTTTTTCCAAGTTTCAAAGCATGTCTCTGATATTTACTGTGTAAATAGTGTATTTTGCTACTGCAAGTGTATTGTTCTCCATCACTTCTCTTCCTTTTGTCATAAAGATCAATATTTTACCCATTAGAAATCCCATATCACCTCAGTGATTTCTGTAGCTGTTATGAAATTGCAATGTTAAAGTAATACTTGTGCTTAGGAGCTGTAGATTCGGGACAATCTGTAAGGAAAAAAAAATTCTGTGGTCTCCATAAGACCATTTGTGTTTTGTTCAAGATCAATGGGAATCTACCATGTTGGTGTCCCAGACAGAAAATCAACTGCTACTGGAAGTTAAATAACAGGTAAGTAAAACTGCTAATTTTGAAAGCCTGCAACCCATTTATTGAAAAGTGCAATTTTAAAGGTAGTGAAAACAGTAATTACTTTGTTTAAATGGTTTTAGAGTTCTTGGTCTGAACATTTTCTTCAAAGATTCTTCGACATTTTAGTCAGTAAAGAGCTGATGCAATTAGTGGGAATATTATTTGAAAACACATTTGCGTGTCAAACCATAAGAGCAGAATTTGAATGAAACAAGTTCAAGTGTGATGGTGTATCCTGTGGTGTTCTTCAAAAAATACTAACCACCTTTACCTTGTACAAGTGCAAATTATTATTCCAGAGTATATTATTACACTGCATTGCTACTGTAGCTATAGCAGTGCTCAGTGTAGTGAAAATGACTGGGAAAATACTTTTCTACACAGTAAGAATCGCACTGTGGTCTTAATTAGGTGATTAATTTCAGTAGAATATGGATTTCAACTCGATAATAGTCCCTAACAGCAAGATAAATGCTAATTTATTGGTGGGAAATTATAGAAAATAAGCATCCAGGCAAAGTGGGAAACCATTAGCCAGTCCCAGTGTTCAGTGCCACTGACATTACTGCTATTGCATCTAACAATTCATGTGGAAATAAGAACATAATAAGTATGAGATGGCAGTGGCTGATGGACCCCATCTGGAGTACAGGACTCAGAGCAGCTCTGAGAGTGTAAAAAGACTTTTTTTGGTTTGCTCTTGAATTAAACACCTTTAGTCCAGAGGCAGCCTGAAACTACTTCCTCGTATAATCCTACTGACTTCTGGTGGCCCCAGTATTGGCCACACACCTGAGATCAGCACAAATGTCTGAGCCAGGTCCCTCCTCACCTTTCTGTAGTGGTAAAGAGGCAACAAACCAAGGCTCTAGTTTGGGAGAACATGGTCAGGCTGGGGATAGAAAGAAACCAAGATGTGTTACCAGAGCAGGAAAGAAAAATTGAGCTGATATCATGCACACATCATGGAGAAATGTTAAGTTGCACAAAGAGCTGAAACGCTTCCATTTCTGAAGCTCTCTGGCTGACTTTGAGAGCGTAGAACATGTTTTGAAACTGGTGTTTGACAAGTAAACAAACTTCCAAGTTGGTTTTGGGGCAAAATGGTGCCAGGGTGGCTAAGGCATTGGTATGTGGGGTTTGGAGCCAGCCCAGCAGCTCTACTCAGGCAGTCTGCACGGAAGGAATGACTGTGCACAGGGAGCGGAAACCAGTGACTGCTGTTGTGGAGAGCTTTTTAATTTGGGCGTATTTTCTGCTGCTTATCAGAAAATGACTGGATTATCTTTACTTCCTTATAATTTGAATAGTACCTGATTGCAGTGCTTGTACAGCATATTTAGTAATGGATTCTGGAGAGTGCTGATGAAATTGTTTAATATGCAGTAATCAGTTACACACTTCCCTTGTTACCAAAATTCTATGAACTTGTTGGGATAACTAAGACCCTCTAACACTGTGTTTTAATGTTGGTAAGGATGTTGTCCAGGAGGTGTGTGTGGCCCACAAAATTATAGCCTCCACACAGTTGCTGATATAAAACTTTTTTACTTATTTATAAATTTTTAGCAATCAAAGATATTAATGCTCATTGGTTCTAAATTATGTAATTCACTTCATTAATTAGTATTTTATCCTCTATTGTTTGTTGATTTCTCACTTTTCATGCTAATTAGTTAGGAAAGTGATATCATTTCCAGCACCCTGGAAATGGCTAAACTCCACAACAGATCTTCAGATGTTACAAATATGTGCAATATTTTCTGCAGATATGAAAATTAGAAAAGTAAATTAAACATATATGTTTAGTTAATAACTATGTAAAATAATTTCATTTCCATTTAGGTACTAAATCATCAGCACAGTTAAGCTTGGCATGTCACTGTCACTATTCATATATATGTCAATATATCTTGTTCTTTGGAGTTTAACCTCAGTGAAAGTCTATGAACATCAAGTTAAACTTAGAAGGGAAATGTGATACCAAGAGCAGTAATCACATCATGTTTCGTGATTCAGGAAAAAAGAATTCTGTTCTGTGTAATGGTGAGAACTTTGATTCTTACTGAATCTACTATGGTCCAGTAAATGCTTAAAAGAAATAGTGTATTATTAAGTTTGCATCTTTACTTTAGGGAGCAACAGGTCTATTGAAATTTGTGAACTGCCCTTCAAGTCCATTTGTAGGTATTAAGTCAGCTGAGAGATTTCTATTTTTGTCCTCAGTTAAAGGTAATGTTTTATGCTTGGCCTTTTAAAAAGGGAAGTTGTTTCTTTGATGTAAACAAACCCAAAGTCACTGAAGAGGTAGCTGTAAACATTAAAGAAGTGGTAATAAGCAAAATACAAGTAACAACTATTTTTGTTAAAGTTTTACTAAATACTACAGTTTGACACATTCTGATTTTTTTATCTGTCAACGTCTGGTTGTGAGATTTGCTTGTTTTTTTAATTAGTAACTTAATCCACAAATTATAGCACAGTATGAAATAACTCTTTAAAACCACTAATTGAAGTTTATTATATTGTTTCAAATGAAAGAAATAATGAAAGAGTCTAAAACATTCACTTCCTGAGAAAGGGTCTAATGCCTAAGATAAGACCTTTTACTGGTGCAAGTTGACTTGACAAAACAAAATTCCATTAATACCACACAAGCCAGGACAAAACTCTAACGTTATCAGGAATAAAATAAGCATCTTCAAGACCTGAGATATCAGAGTGTCTAACTGGGATATAAATTGTCGTTAAGTAATTGACTCATTTTAGTAAAGGGTGACACAGGGTAACAGTGACTCCTTAATTGGGCTCCTCTCCTCCTCCACAGAAGTGTTAATTTTCACCCTGTGAATTTTATGAGATGAGGGAAGAATAAATTGGTCTGAAAAATATCTGATAATGGGGATTTGAGATCTCAGTGAATACAAAGTTCCAAGTCAGAAACACACTGCTGACTTTAATTGAAATTCCCGTGACCATGTGCTGCCCAAACTCTGGAGGACCAAATCTCCATGAATCCGGGTAAGATTTTACCAAGCCTGTCAGAGCATCAGTGATACTCATATCTAGAAATGTTTCCTTGTTAAGGAGTCTCATTCTCCCTTGTATATTTTGGCTGCCTCTAAGCTCTATTTATGGTTTACTATAAATATTTTCACATCAATTTGTCAGTCAGCAACAGTAAAATCGACGAACTCTGATTGCTATCAGCTCCCCATAAAAGCTGTTGATTTTTTTTAGTTTTGCTCTTAATTGCAATGATGCAAGGATTGAGTCTTCTTTAAAACCCTGTAGAAACAGATTATTTATGTCATCTTTCACATTATTTATATGAATGAAGACTTCTTTAATAAGTACTTCTAAGAAAAACTCTAAGTTAAAGCCCCAAGCCCAGAAATTACTTTTAAATACTTCTGCATTTCAAATAACTTCTTACTTGTCAGTAAATATAACCAAGCTATATTTTAAACATTACTGAGAAACTTTAAAATTTTATCCTGCTTTCTTATTCAACTGAAGCTTTATGTGTCTTAAATGTATCTTATTATGGAAAAGTTTAATTTTCTTTTGAGTATTTTTCAGGCACTTAATTTAGAAACAGAAAAAACATTTTATTAATAAATATTATTTATTAAATGATATTATTTATTATTAAATAATACTTATTATTTCATGTGGAGTTGTAGCCCTGATCAGTGCTTTTTTTTTGCTGTATCAATTAAACTGGGGATTTAATTAAATTGTGAATGGAGTTAAAGGAGTATTTATTACAGAAATTTGTACCACAGTTGCTGACAGCTTCTTGGTGTGACCAGTGGTCCTTTGCTCACTTCCTGTTGAAGCTGGGCTTTTGCTAGACCTGTTTCCAGGGAGGGGTTGGACATCCTCTTCCTCTATAGCATTTTCCTCTACCAAAATATGAGTATCTATGACCACTGAATCCACAATAAGCAATGAATAGGTGTGGAGCTGGTGCAGAAAAATAGTTTTCATTGCCAATTTACCTGATTTGATCAGAATATGTTGGAAGCATCTAAGCAGCAAATTCAAATTTTGAAAATTTATTTTCTAGCAGTTTTATTATGAAAGCAATTTTTAGGAGGGTGACAGGCCTTGATTACTTTTCTGTCTTCTAATTGTGGAAATCCTGATTTTTTATGATGTTTGCTCAGGTTGCCCAGAATCATATTAGAATAAATGCAGTTTGTGACAAGAATGTGAGTGTTGGATGAACATACATCTGGAATGACATTACAGTTCTGAAAGCAGTGGGATTTCATGTAAGGTCCATGATCATCAGCCAATGGAGTTCTCAAAGGTTTATGGGTGGGTAGTCATGTATGGAGTTTTTTGAGGAGAGATGGATGACTTTTTGTTTGGATTTTTTTATGATAGTGAGAAGATCCATACAAGATGTTCCAGCTTCTCTCATTTATTGAGACTGGAAAAAAGAGAGGTTTGACTTGTAGTAGATTGTCCCACTCATTGACTAATAAATGGACTCATTAAAGGAATGAGAGGAAATTAGGATTAACTTACTGCAGACCAAGTGCCTGCCTGACCACAGGTATGAGATGAATGAAGGTGATTTATAAAGAAGTTAGAAGCACATCAGAGGGTACATGGTCTGGAGGATTAAAGACTGCTATAAATTCTCATTTCACTGCATTTCACTAAACCTGACAAACAGCAGTGAAGTTTATTCACTTCTGGGGGAGCTTCTTGGGCTGTCTCCCACCAGACGGCCAAGACCTAGACAGATTTGTAACAGATCAGCCAATTGGTCCAACAGTTTAGGAGCAGACTTAGAGTAAAGCCCATTGAACAATTCTGGCAGAAAACAGTCATCTTACAACTTCTAGATTGCAGGGCAGGGTTTTGGAGAGTGATGTTTTTCTATGCCCTGTCTACCCTTGTTTCATAATAAGTACAGTAATTTCACAATTATAAGCCGCACTGATTATAAGCCGCACTTCTGGGTTTCAGCAACTTTTTGGTTTTTGTCCATACATAAGCCGCACCTGATTATAAGCCGCATGTTACAATACAGAGTGTGATAAAAGGTATCTGTTCTATCACCATCTGTTGAGGGTGTGGACAGTGATCCTTATCTCAATGGCAGATAATTTGCTAATGGGCCATCCATTGAAACCAGGCAAGGCATTGTTCTTTATCTCTTCCCAACCCATCCTTCCTCCAGCGAGTCATTGTCTGCTAATGGCCCATTGAGTCCCACTGCGTGACTGATAAAATTACTGCATCCCATTGGGAGTTGCTCCAGCCAGGGGGAAGAGCCCAACATTTCTTACCAAGATAAAAACAGAGGTTTTGGGACAATAAGGTAGCCCCTTTCTCCACTGGACTCCAGAGGAAAACCGGATTTCTCCACATCACCACTGGACCTCCAGAGGGAAACTGCACCTTGTACAGGAGCACTGCTCCAACTGAGCCACATCTGTCACTGCAAGGGGACTGCAATCACCATGGAATGGGACTGCTACCAACACCCTGCCTGACAGGGTGTCAGGTTGTACTCTGACTTTGTCAGGGTTTGGAGTTTGTTTCTTTGTAGTACTGTATTTCTATTTTAATTTCCCTAGAAAAGAACTGTTATTCCTAATTCCCATATTTTTGCCTGAAAGCCCCTTGATTTCAAAATTATAATAATTTGGAGAGAGGGGGTTTGCATTCTCCATTTCAAAGAGAAACTCCTGCCTTTCTCAGCAGACACCTGTCCTCCAAACTAAAACAGCAACTTTTCATTCTTTGTCCATATATAAGCCGCACCTGATTATAAGCCGCACTTTGGGTTCGGACCAAAATTTTAGTCAAAATGGTGCGGCTTATAATCGTGAAATTACTGTAATTGCTGCCTTGTGAATGTTTTTTCTGCTCTGTCCAACTCTGTGATGACTGAAACCAGGGGCACTGAAATGTGGCTGAGCCAGCTGAGATTGAACTGAAGAACTTTTAGGAATGTGGTGTTCCTCAGCATAGCCCTTGTTTGCAGCTAAGAATTGGCCAACGGTAATGAGGCAGTTAAGTGACTAATTATGAAGATTAAGGACCTGCTGGGATTTTCAAAATGATTATGAGTTCTGTTCCTAGCTTTAAGCACCTTTATAAATCAGGCTCTGGTCCTGAAATTTGCATCTAGATGCCTAAGTGCCATGGGAATCAATGGCGTCTAAGTATGGATAACAATGGAGGCCCACTCTTGGATTCTAGGGGGTTTTGTTTATTTGTTTGTGGTTTTGTTTGGGTTTTTTTGTTTTTCATCCATGGTTATTGCTATTAAAATTATTCATCTTAAAAATACAAATGAATGCTTGCAAGGTGCTGATATGAGCTGTTTTAGGTGACATGAAACATCCAACTCATGTGCTTTGAGTAGCTCATAAACGTGTCAAGGAAAATTTAATTGCTTGACTTGGGTCTGATGATTCACACTAAGTTGTTTATAAACAAAATGGGCTGGTGAGTACAGTTGCTCTTTCTACCCCATTCCTCTGGGTGTTGACTCTCCATGGAAGACACCAGATATTCACCGGGAAAGGTGGATTTTTGCATTGTCTGGCTGTTCTTCCATAATAGATGATTCTTTTTGGGGGGCCCTCAGCTGGTTTGCAAAAATACGGACGTATTTTGCTTTGTGCATCATCATGAGAGGAAGGAAGCATTTTTTGGGCTTTTTCTATTATGTGAAATTAACCTTTGTATGTCAGGCAGGCTTTATTAAAAAAAGTGAGACAATCTCTAGTTCAAAAGACACCAGAGAATCGCTTTGCAATGTTCTTATAACATTGAGTGAAACACTTTGGTTACAATGATGACTAAAGGAATTCTATATTATTGTCATGTTATAATGAGAGCCTGAAGAAAGGTGCAAGGGCAGTGTTGAAATCCATGGCATAGGAAGCACCAGGACGGAAATCAGTCAAACTGTTGCTTTGGTTCATGCATAAGTCAGTAAGTAAATAATGAAAATCACTGAATCCCAACAAGAGAAATGTAGTGTCATAGTACACAGTGCTGGCAGCAAATCACAGACAGTTTTTAAGGAAAGCATCTATCTTAGATGTGTCCTTTACATATAGGAAACTGTCCTCTTCTGGCACTGTAGGTGTCTTGTGGAACACATTTTGCCAGGGCAAATGTCTCTGTGTCTTAAGGAAATGATTCATTAAAGTTACCTAACTGTAAAAAAGAGTCAGTTCAAATTGGGAAAATTTTATACTAAGCTGTCTCTCTGATATTCCTACCTTTTTAAAAAATAACCTTATTACGTTTTGGGAATTCCAGAGACAAGGGTAATGTTAAAGTTTTGTCACAGGATAAATGGACTTTCTGTCAGTGAATCTGTAATCTAAGGGAATGGTTATTGTGAGACTTGAGTGATACAGAGTTTAATAAGTGGGATATAACAAATGCCAATGAATGTGGGTTTGTGGGAAATAGACCTTAACAATTTAGACATCCTTGTTTTGAGACTCTATATTTCGCTGATAAATGCTGTCACAGTCCAATATCCTCAGACCAGATTCCTTTAAATATTCCATGCAAGAAAAGTGTAATGTTTAATGTCAAATGTACTTAATTTAAAGATATTTAATGTTCCGTGCAATTTTTTGGTTTAGCATTGTGTTTTCCATATATTTCCAAATATATGGAAAACACAATGCAAATGTAAATTATGCTTAGAAAAATGTAACAATTACAATAATTCTTCCCATTTAAATCAATCAATTAATGAATCAAACACAATATCAATGTGATTTGCTTTACGTGTCCTAACATTCTTACCCTCAGGATGCTTAGCATCCTCAGTTGCCAGGAAATAATATTTGGGTTGCAGCCAGCTCAAACCTGTTGCTCTGTTTGAAAGTGTTTTGTTAGTTTTGGTTGAGCCACATCATTGCTTTTGCCATCCTGGTCTGATCACTGCTGTGGTTCCACAAATACAGCTGCTTTGTGTTGTGCTCTGAGCTTCCTGGGCATTTCACTCTTGCCCATCTTGGAGTGTTGTTCATTTTGAGGGATTCATTTGGAGACACCCGTTCCACCCTTAGGGGTTTAGTCAGTCACAGATATCTGTAGAGGTTTGAATTCAAATAGACTTTTTGTTAAAAAACAGTATTTCCATGGGCCCTGCTAAGCAGAATAAAACAGGTAAATATGTCCCAGAATATATTTGCAAGCAGACAATAATTTTTACACATCTGTGTATCTCATGCAGTGCCTAAAGGGACTGCTTTTTAATCTGATGTTATATTTTTGTTTTACTCTGCAAGTGAAAATGCAAAATCATCACAAATTTAGTTATGCAGACAACTCCAGTTTGGGAGAAATGTGTCACTTGCAGAGAGAGCAAACTGAAAGCTCTGAATAAAGCTGAACTCCTTGGTGAGGCAGCACAAGGAGGAAATATTCAGTATGGCCTCATATAAAACTAGACTTAGGAACACTGAACACATTTAAAACATGGGAATCTCTGTCTTGTGGAGAAACGAAATGAAAGCTGAAAAAACTTTGAAGGCTGATATTACGGTTGGATTTAAGAGCAAATAAATGTAAGACTGAAGTGGAGAGAGTTGTGGTGCTTGTCATGCAGTAGTAAAATGCACAAGCAACTCATCCCTGTTGAGTTCTCCAGTGCCAGAATTTGTCATCAACAGTGGGTGTTCCTCTTAAAAAATACCTAGTTCAGATTAATTAGAGCAAAGGTGTTTTTGCACACCAGCTGAGGCCCCACATTTCTTATCAGTCAGACCTTCCATGTGAAGACAAATGTTTCTCTCGCCCTTGGCTTGTGAAGGTGGTGGGCAAGGTAACCCTTGCAGTATGGCTGCAGAGATATTTTTGCTTACCAGGGCATTACAAAGCAACCAGAGTGTCCCACTCTGTCACCTGAGGGTGTGACTGTGCTATCAAAATTTCCATGATATGTCAAATTAACTCTCTGTCTACAGCATGGACCTTTAGTTAGGTTTTACACATTATTGTAGGGAATCCCTGGTTGTGTTGTTTTTCAGGTGGTTCATGCTTCCAGGTTTGGCTTCTTTCTGCTCTTTTACCACATCAGGCTCTTTTATAAGCTATTTGATGCCGTGTAGATGCAAATTTTTATCTGGTTGAGGAGCTGTGTCACGCCTTGTACAGAAAGCTGATGCTCTGCTTTCCTTCCTTCTCTTCTGTTCTTCAAACTTCCTCCATGTAGTTGTCTACACTAAATTATGTTCAACCAAAATATCACATATTCACTGCAAGTTCAGTTTGACTTTCAGTTCCTTGGTTGCCAGCTTATTTGACCAAATGTTTTGTGAAAACTAATGCCTCCTATTGATAATATTTATAACTTTAAAACTAAATGCTGCAAAACATTTTAGCAATTTAGAATTTTTATCTTTGACCCCTCTCTTATGGTCAGATAATGTGTGAACATTGAAGTAGATTTTAAAGGGCTTTAAAATCTGCTTTTTCTTGTACAAAATTGATGAGAATCTCTTTGTGTCACTGTCACAATTATGCTCAAAATGAGTATGTGTGTGTGTGTATATGAATGAAGGTTGATAACGTTTGATAACTCCTAAGTGGAGATTTATATTCATGGAAGGATATAATCACAGGAGTATCAGCACATAAATATGCACCTGTGAGAATGGAATTTGTTAAATAAATCAGGCAGCAATCTGTAGCTGCAGGGAGACAGCAGTGCTATCTGATGAGGCTAATGGCTTCAGTGCTGTTTCGTTAACACCTTTCTTCTTTTCTGAGCTTCTTAAGAAAGGAAAAATAAGCATCTGATCTCACATATTTCATGAAAGGAGTGTATTGATTTCTTTTTATTAGATTCTTTTCACAGTTTTTGGACAGTGGATAAAATATTGGTGAACACAGAATCTTTCAACCTTCCTCTCTATCTCTCAGCGCCTTATGCTAACCAAACCATCTCATCATGATAGTATATTATTGTGCATTATATATATAAATTTTATATGTAAACTCACATTTTGCTTACATAAATTGTTGCTAACTGTTAGTGACTAGCATAAGTGACCAGGAAAAAGTGAAGGTAAGGAGTTTTTAATTAGCTAGTGTTTTCAGATTAGGTCATGTGGAACGCTTATCTGCCTGTCTTCAGAGTGTGTAAGAATTACTGAACAGGCATCTTTCAAATTTCAGTAAAGATAAATAATAAAATATGGGTTCTTAATGCAGAAAAGACTAGTTGGAAAAGAATAATTGAGCAAAGGCTACATGAAGTACTCATTTAGAAGCACATTGCTGTTTTCTGAACAGTAATAATGAGAAAGTTAAGGCGGGAATTGTCTGCATGGAAATTCAAACTTGTTCACTATACTGGTTAAAGCAAAGAAATTTAAATTGCTGCGGACAGACTTAGTTAAGAAAGGCTGCTCCTAATTGAAATGAGCTATACTGAAAATCAGGCTTTAATGGAAATAAGAGGTTGCACATACTTATTTGCAGCAATTTAGCTTATGGAGTTCAAAATTTAACAGAGGCAAATTACAGTGTAGATGGCCTTTAATAGATTTGAACTACAAACATGGGAGTAAACCTTCAGCTGGTGAGTATGTGCCTGCTGAAGTTTCCTTCATATTCACAGCAGGATCTGCAGGCTCTGCCTCCTTGCCAGGTACATTGTGCTGCTTTTTTTGAGAGCAAACATGGAATCTCCTGTGAAGCTGAGGTTTGACTTTGTCCCTAGGGAGATTTAAATGCCATTCCAGTGCCATATTTCAAAGGTTTCAGCATTGAGACTCATCCTGATGAGAACAGATGGGCACCAGAATATTGCCCAGTGGGTTGGGAACCCTTATGTAATAACACTTTTTTGCATCTGCTCATATGAATAAGTAACCATGAAATTGGTTTGTTTAATTAAAAGCAATTCCCAGTCTTCCAAAACAGCCACCCTTTCAGAAGTCTTTAACAGAAAGGCAGATGCATGAATTTATCAAATTTCCTGAATTCTGCAAGCCTTGGAGACTTTTGAAAAAGAGTTTGTGTGTATATATTTACAGAGGTGGTAAGAAATGTAGCTGTGGACTGCTGTCCACAACAGCTACGGGAGCGATAGAAATTCAGATATTTGCACTAAAATACTGCTGCTGATAACTTCATGCATGTAGGAGCCTTCCTGGGTGTCAGCAGAGAATCCTGGAGATACAGAGGATACAAAGAGGAAAGCAGACTCTCAAGACTAGTAGTGCGCACTTGTAAATGTGGAGAAAAATATCATACAAAGTGTTTTGGTTTTTTTTTTTTTTAATGCATGGAGAACACAGGACATTTATTTAGATTCAGACAGTATTTGAATATGCACAATATAAAGTATAGATACCAGAAAGTCAGTAGCAACATATATTTTCTAGAATAATATAGCCTCATACTGCTGAAGGCACCCACAACACTCCACCTTCACACAGAGGGAGGAGAAACTATGAAAGGAGCAGTTCAGGCATCTGCTCAAATGTTTCAATCAGTTCCCTAGTTGAGATTGCAGCTGTCAGTTGTATAATTTAAACACACATTACTGGGGCTGTAATACCCTCCTTGTTTTTAATCATTTCGACCAAAGCAAATCCCACTCCAGAGGTTTGGGTGTTCTAACAATGCGTTTGAAACAAACCTCCCTAAGATATAAAGCAGGATGGGCAAACAATTTGGAAATTGTAATAATCCAGTGGAGGTTAAGGTTGCCTTGTTCTTCTGGGATGTAATAAAATTTGAACCTTATACATACATCTGAAATAAATTAGCTGTGGGTGGTTCCTGGAGTTTTATTACTCTAGGGTACTCTTTCTTTAAATTTGAGATACATGGGAGCTTCCTATTATCTGGAAATGCACAAATTTCAGTGGCATACATTTCTAGACTAATGTTGGCTCCAAAATTTTTTGATTATTTGGGATAAAATGGGATCATAAGAGGCCATTTTGAAAGGCAGAGAATATAATTATTACTTTAGAGTCTGTGACTACTGGTCAGGATGTACTTCGCAGCTCCCCTCTGTTTAAAGTATCTGGTTTAGTGTGAAGGATGCTACAGAAAAGTACCACTTAGATGGTTGAATGTACTCACAGAGAACTTTTAAAGGCGAGAGAGGGAAAAAAATGAGACCAAGCTAGCACAGACATGAAGAAAAAGGTGCGTCTCTTATGAAAATCAGATACAAAACCAGAAAACAAAACCTTAGGTAGAAGCAAAAATGGTTGTTCGGTGTTTGGTTTTGAGGCAATACACCCTAATGAAGGGCTGTGGGCAGGAGTCAGTGGGGTTAATGACCTGAGAAACAGCAGCTAGGGGAAGCAGAAGATGTTTAGAAGCAGAAGAGACAGGATGAGATATGAGGTGAAGAACTCGTAAAGGAGTTGGTGTGGGTGTGGAGCTCCCCGGGAAGTGCCAAGTGTGTGAGGAACTGGAGGCAGCGGGAGCCAATGGGAAATGAAGGATGGCTCAGGTCCTGGCTGTGTGCTCAGGGTATGAGTGATAAATTGCCTTCATTTGCCCAACCACCCCTCTTCAAAAGGGCAGCACAGTCCTTCCCTCTTGCTGTTACTTCTGCATTTTTCACTGTGTGTCAGAGGAAGGGAGTAGGCACTATGGCCTCTGCAAGCTCCCCAAATATCCAACAAATCCATTGTAATCAGCCTAATCCACTTCACTAAAAACTGTAACAGGCCTTTTTGGCAAATTTTCAAGTAACCTCTTTGGTCAGAATATAAGTTTTTAGAATATAATGAGGATGTTTTGTATGTTTACTACCATTTCTCCTTTTTTTTTTAGGTGGGGTTTTCTGACCTCTAGAGCAAGGCAGTTTAGGATAAACAACAAATTGCTTATAAATCTCTTGCCAGGTTATCTAAGCTCCTATGCATAATATGATTTCTGACAATTCTTGAGGAAGTATTGTTTTCTCTTCCTTAATGATCTCAATCTGCATATGAAGCAAATGTAATTAAACAAGCAAACCTGGCCCACATAACTGGTTATCATAAAGGTTTGTGCATCCTGCAGTTGGTGTGTGCTTGAATTTAGTGTTTCTTATCTGTCTTCATTTCCTAATTCAGAGCTGAGTGTTCTAGAGCCTCAGACACTTGGGCCAAGGTACATATACTCAGTTTTTCCCCATGTGCTCACTGATGAGCTTATGTAACTCTAAGCAGCACTTCCTCGAGTAGGTGCCTTTAATATAAAGTCTCAGTGCACTGAATTTAAATAAAGCCTTGCCCTTGGAGTGCACATCAACCCTTGCTGACAGGAGCACTTCATAATGTGCAGCCACTGTAGCAATATGGTCAGATGAGAAACAGCATAAAAGTCATAAAAACAGTTAATAAAGAAAGCTAACAGTAGCCTTAAAGTATTTTTCACACTGCAGTATATGAGAGACTAGAGCCTTTATATGTCCCTTTTTGCAGAGTGACGTGAGAACTTCTCTCCCAAGTTAATTGGCAGGCAGGCAAGAGTGTGAGTGTGCAAAGGGAGAGGTGGTACAAAGCATTCAGCCTCATCATGTTTATTACCCCCGGGACTGTAAAAGAGTTTGTCTGCATCCCATAGGAAATGGAACTGTGCAGCAGCATTTACACAATATAATCATTATATATTGTAAGGCAAATTCAATTCCACTTCATAAAGCTCTCACTGTGTGCTGCCATAATCAATAGTAATAGTACTTATAGGAGATATTATCTCAAAATAGTTTTTTATTTCCTTCAAGTCACTGTGGGTATCCTGCATCTTGCTGATTCAGTTATTTGTGTGAGTACTGGAAGTTTTAACTATTTTTATAAACGAAACCCTCAGGTTCTTGGAGGGAGTGAAACTGCCCATTCAGCAGTTCCCATGTATTGGTTTCTGCCCCAAGCATCCCATCTTTTTCTAAGGAGCAAAATCAGCTCTGCTCCAAGACCAGTCTCAGGCTTGTTTCGTCCGTATAGAGAACTTTTTATGTCCAAAAGCTGGCCTGATCTTTGAGATGAAAGGGAAATCTATAAAAGCCATTATGCTGGGTGTGGTTTCAAGCACCAGGAGCAACTTGCTTGGAGGTTATCCCATTTTATTCACTGTGGAAAATTATAACAACACAGTTTAACATGGAACAGAGTTTGAATGTGGTTCATCCCTCTTTAAACCAGAGTAATAAACTGTGTCAAATGGCTCACTAAACACAGAACATAGACTGGCTGGATTATAGAAACTACATGAACAGAAAGGAGGTCAGGTAGAGGGACTGCAGAGAAGAGAATAACAAGGTGTCCAGGGAATAGCTAAGGTAAATCAGGTGTCCTTCTTGGTAATGCAGGACAAAAATCAAAAAGTCTTCAAATTGTGGTCTGCATACAACCTCCAGTTTTAAAGAACAAGCTGGATGTTTTAATATTTTAGGAGTTGATATTTTCTTGCCTTCCAAGAAGATGTCAGTATAAAAATGCCACTGGAACTTGAAGCTTTAGGTCATACATCATTAATTTGCAGCTGATTTCAGTGACAGGTGCATGAGGTTGGTAGGGTTTTTCTTTTTCCCAGAGATCTTGGGCACCCATCACTCCAAATGACATCAATAAAAATGATCAAGGACTGTTGTAAATTTTTTTTTCTTCTTCATTTTTTTTTTTATCACATGGTTTTGTACTCTGGAACACAATAAATAAATAAATAAATAATAGAATGGACCTTTTTATTCACATGATAAGGTAAAGCCTGAGGTTTTATGTATTGCTAATGGCATAATACTTAACTTAGTTTTTTTTATATTTATTTTTTTTAAAAAACATACTTTTTTAGCAACACGGACAGCAGTACTGAGTTTTGTGCTAGGACATATATTTTGAAGAAGATTGCACGAGGTTGATTTACCCTTTAACTGAATAGTTCATTTCTTTATAATGAAACTCAGAAAAAGAGGAAGAAAGAAGAAGAAATAAATAGGTGGGGAAGATGTAGGCAGTGGTGCCCAGATGGGTCCTGAACCTTCAAAAACCCCTCCCACCTTATTCTGTTGTTCTATTCTGGAGTTAAACCTTTTAAAATACACATTATATTTCTTTACCACTGTGAATCCCAAGTGCTCAGCTGCAGGTCTGTTTAAAACAAATCTTGTTTTTACAGTGGAGACAATGTTTTCCTTCAGGGATAATTTTTGCATTTTATCCCTACTGCAATCCATGAGAGACAACCCCATAACAGCAGCATTGCTGGAGCAAATCAATACTTTATAAAGGCTGGCTGGGTTTATCATCAATATCTTTTGTAGGTATTTTGCTATTTATATGTACTTACAATAGATAAAAATATTAATGATTTTTATGTGTGGTACAGAAAAGCCTTGAAATCTTCTCAAATACATGCAGAGTGTTTTTATCCAACACATTTGCAGAATGACTTTTCATCTCACTCTTCAAAAAGTAGGTTAGGTGTGCATATGTTTCTGGATATATAGAGTTTATATTCTAAAGTATCATCACAGCAAAGAAGATTTTGGTGATCCTTGTTTGTGATAAGAGAGGTTGATTGTGATTTTCCCAGATGCCACTGTAATAGTGCTGGGAAGAAGTTGGAGCTGGGAACTGTGGACAGATACCAGATACCTCCAGCTGAATGTCCCTGCCTTGGATGCAAAGCAGAGGTGGTGTATGTACAGAACTTGAACACTGGACTCATAAAGGGACTGAGAAACCAATAAAAGTGTGACAAAAGAAGTACTTACCCTAAAAGGAAAAGGACTTGCATACTGATAACCCTGAAATGAAATAATCAAAAATTCATGATGGTGCATTGCAGCTTAAGTGCATGTCTTCATGACTAAACCAAATGTGAAATTGGAGCTTAGAATATTCTGCTACCAACAGAAGTAGTTTTTTCCTCCATCTGTTTTACTGGTAGCAGAAACTTATTCTGGCATCCTGCATAGCACTTGAAATTATTTTGAAGTTGTTATTAATATTTTGTTATCAAAACGCACAGATTAATAAAAAGCAATGCAATGACAGTAAACAATGCAAAAAAGAAAGGTAATTTGTGGTTGCAGTGTAAAGGTAACGTAGTGTAAAGGACAGGATCTGCTTTACCAGGTTTGAATCTCCCTTACGTCCCTGTATGTGGGAGCAAGTATTGGAATTTACCCAATAGGCAGAATAGGTGACATGGAGCTGAATGCTTTGTGGAACTTTTTAATTTCAGGGGAGTTCCAATGGAGTTTTGACACTGACCTCGAGTGCTGTGCATGCAAAACTCTGAGGTCATGGAAATACATGGTAAAATGAGAGTACCCAGACAGAAATGGCAAGAATTTGATGCTTTACAACAGAACATTTTTTCACATCCTAGCCCCACCCACCCTCCTCTCACTTCTGACCAAAAAAATGCACAATTTGGTCATGTTTTGTGAAGGCTTGCAGTAAGTACATGCTTTGGGGCTCATGAGACATCTTTCTGATATCTCAGTGAAATACATTTAAGTGTAACATTTCATTATGACCATGATCCTGGCTGGTGTCAGTCTGCAAGCCAACAAAACACCTGGTCATATATTAAAGAATCCATTAAAATAATTTGATCTTAATTAAAACACACTGAGTGACCCAGTAACATTTAGAAAAAATGATTAATGGTTGCCAGTAATGCATTTTGTGAATTTTAGCCTGAGAAAGCCAGAGATTTTAGCTCTCTCTGTGATTCCTTCATTAAAAGTGGCCCCTTCTGGTATTTAACAGTGCATGGGCAGCTTAGAGCAGGCTGAAGAGTGTCTGACCTAAGGGAATCACTTAGGGAATTTGGGGAGGCAGGAGGCAATTACCTGAACTGGAATTTGGCCAGGACATGGGAGCTAACATTGCAGTGCTTATTAAACCTTGTGAGTAATGAAGAGCCATCTTTTACTACCAGGTAGAAATGAATGCTGTTGATCTTGGAATGACTTGGCAGGATTCACTTTTCCTGGGAGCAGTTAAATGACTGATGTTGTCAGGAACTAGGAAGTACTCACTGGATAAAGCATTTCTTTTGTCCAGTGGGCTTCATTTTCCTCTGCAAAAGATATAGTTAGAGAATCAAGAATCCCATAAGTAGCATTCTTCTTGATTTTTTAAGTGAGCAGCCTTACTCTTTGTTGCCAAAACATGTTGGGCATTGCAAGATGTTTCTGATAACTGCCAAAAAGGGGTTTGCAGGTTATATTTTATTTTTCAGGGTATTCCAAATGGTCACACTTTGTGTTTCATGATAGAATCTTTGTATTTGATGATAGAGTGTATTTATCAAAATTATTCTACAATTTCTATAAATATCCTATTATTATTACTATATTGTATTTTTTATTTTCCATGTGAAATCATGACTTTCAAATATTTAATCAAGAATTTGAATCCTGCATTTAGCATAAGTATTTAACTTACAGATTAATGTGGTTTCTTTTTTGTTCATCTGTTTCCTTTAGCAGATTATTCTTTCAAAAAAAATTGCAAAACTCTTGCCTAGAGTATGAAGTAAAATCATAATGATTCTTTGTTTGTTTCTAAGTAGACATGAAATAGAATTATTTCAAAGGCTTACATTTCTCAGAGGAACTTTGGGACCCAACTGATTTCAAGGAATTCTTTAGGAGATTCTGAGAGATTTAAATTAGCATTGTCTGTATGTTGTGCCTACCCAGAAACTGTCAGAATAATCAGCAAAGTTTGCCTGAGGAGGAAATATGGTTTTACTGATAACCTAAAGATCACAAATCTTGGTTTTTATCCCACTTTAACTTCCCACTCTATATCTGTTTTCTTTCTTTTTTTTCCTCTGCTTTTGTTTAATTAGGTTGCCAGACCTTTGGTCAGGGACTGTTTTACTGTTTTTATACACTGTAATTATAATAAGAGCATGTGAGATTGTCAGCACTGTGTAGAATAAAATTTAAGTACTTTAAACCAATTTGAAATTACCAATTTCACCAAGATTCTTATTCAGCAAGGCACTTTACTGTGAGGTTCTCTTTTAGCATATGAATGCGGCTCTTGATTATTTTAAGGGTTGAATCAAACACCTGCTGAAGTGCTTTGTAGAGAAATAAATTCCAGAGTAAAGCTGCTCAGAAGTTTAATTCATTCTAGCTCTATCTTACTTTTGAGACAGACCGACACGCTTATGGGGAGGAGCTCAAAGCTCTGGCTCATGTGAAAAGGGGAAATTTCCTCGACCCTTAGTGTTTGATTTGTCTGCCAGCACCCCAGGGAAACCAGGACCCTTGTTCCCTATCGTTTTGTCAGTGTCCCAGTACAGGGATCCTTCACTGCTGGATCAGAGCTGTTCAGGGGCACACAGCAGCAGCATCAGGGAGAGCCCTCAATGTCTCTTCCTACTTTCTGACCCCTCAGCAGGTCACCCACTTTATTCAGTTGTGCTCCTTGTTGCTGGTGACTGCCAGCACCTGGGAAGGACTTGCACTGACAGTTCATACAATGACATTCCTTATTAACAGAAAATCGTGACAGGTTAAGGTTCGGGGACTGCCAGTGAAAGTTTCTGACTGCAAAACATATTCAAAGCAATTCAGAGAAGCTCTAATTCCCAGTAAAAGTATCCAGTGTGCAGAGAACATTTCTTACCACTGGGGAAGAAGATCGGTTCAGCCTGTTGACTGGTCCCAGGAGTTACAATGGAGCCTTCCCTAACTTACTCCAACTCTTACCTTACTTTATACTATGTCTTTATGTTTAGGTGGAGCTTGAGGGACTCATATATATAGTGCTGTCTTTGTTTAGTTTAGGTTTGCCAGTTTTAATATACTCAATTTCTGTTGTGAGATAGGATTAGGAGCAAAAATAAGGCAGGCTTAAAAGTGTATAAGGAAAACTTTATTGACAACATAGAGAAAATAAGAAATTCAGGATAAGATTTTCAGACCACTCCTCCCCCCCATCTGCCACACTTTCTTAGCAACAGCATACAGAGACACTTCAGTCAGTCCTTCACTTGAATAATTGTTTCAGTTCACTTCAGGGAGAGGAGTTTATTCTTGTTTGGCTAGAGGGATTTTTTGCCAAGAGAAAAATAAAGTTCTCTTGTGTCTTCATTGTCACAAATAGCAGCTGCCCGTGAAATCTGCAAAATTGTGAAACTCCTCCCATTTTCACAGCCTTCCCAGAATTGTATTAGTGGGCCATGTCAAACTCATGGGGTATTACTTTTAAGGGTAAGTTGTTCAAAGGCAAAAGTTCCCTTCACCTCTCTTTCCTCAAATTCCTCTATTCATACTTCATTCTCAGGAACAGAGGACCCCGTTCTCCCTCAGGGGCAAAGGATCTTTTTCTCAGATGCTTCAACCCCCCCATCCCCATGTTTTCTCCACGATTTATAGGAATCTTCAGTGCAGTACAGTCCATCCCACAGCTTACAAAAAGATTTTTCCAGTCAACTCTCACGGCATCTCCTCAATCTCTTCCCATCTGGAAACTTGGCTCTTACTTCACTAACTTTGGTGTATGTTTTCTGCTTTATTTCCTCTTACTCAAGGGAGGATAGCAGTGTCCTCTCCCCATGTTGCCTTCAATGCAAAACCAGCACACATGCCTTTGTTACTGGCTGGTGTGAAATTCTCTGGCTTTGCTCAGAGGTGTAGTCAGTAGAGCATAGAATGCATGCCCTCTGAGGGGTGGTCACACTCTGGGATGGGTGACTTTGGGAAAGGGATGTGTGTTAATACAATTGTGTTACACTGAACCCAGTTCATCCCAGGAGGGTGATTTCTCCACAGCTCCTGGCTCAGCCGCAAGACACCTCCTATCTCTGGTGGCTGACAGGCCCTGTGCAGTTTATCAGCTGCAAAGCACCATCGAGATCCCCTCCCTGCCAGGGCTTCCACAGAACTTGGCTATGGTGTTTCCACTCTGCTCCACCCTCCATTCCATCCCCCTCAGCAGGGGGATGCAGGTTGTGTCTGTGGGGAACCATCCTGGAGCAGGCTTTGAGCAAGCCAGCAGCATTCCATCCAGGGATTAAGCTGAATTTTACCCCTGTAATTCCTGTACTGTTACACATTCTGTTAGGATGTGAATATAATTTCTCAGTGTTCTCCAGTTTTGCCCCCAGCCATTTTTCCATAGACTTGAGAAATCTATATAAAAATGAATTAAAATAATTTTCCTTGAAAGCTGGGGAAGATTTCTCTTCTGTAAATGCATGAGAGATGTATTTAGTTAGTCTATGAGAGATGTATTTTGTTGCAGTGAATTTCACTTGCCCAGAGAAAGACCTCTAAGAGATATAAGGTAGTCTTGCTGTGTTTTATTCTACTAGACTGTCAGCTCTCTGCACTCAGTGTTTGAATGCTGAGGCTATTACATATTTAAATGTAATAGAAGAGCTGGTTAGTAAAAAAAAAAGAAAAAAAAGTGAAATCTTGGACCACTTCCCTATACCATTTAGTCAGTTATCGCATAAAATCTTTTAAATTTAATGGCTTCCCCCCGCTTTTATAATTTTTTTTTTTAATTTTAAGTTGCTCAGAGCACAAGTCATATGAGAAGCAAGTGAGGGTACCAGGGTTCTTCAACCTAAAAAAAAGAGGCTCAGAGGGGACTTTGTCACTCTCTACGGTGACCTGAAAGGCTCTCTTTGCAATTACCTGAAAGGAGTTTGTAGCAAGGCAGTGTCGGCCTCTTCTCCCAAGTAACAAGCAAAATGACATCAGGTTATGCTGGGGGATGTTTTGATTGGATATTAGGAAATATTTTTTCAATGAAAGTGCTGTCAAGCATTGTAACAGGCTACTCAGGGAAGTAGTTGAGTCACCATCCCTGGTGGTATTTAAAAGACACATAGATATGCCATTCAGGGACATGATTTAATGGTGGACTTGACAGTTCTGGGTTAACAGTTGGACTCAGTGATCTTAGAGATCATTTCCAACCTAAGTGATTCTTGATTTACCTGGAATAAAGCTCCAATCTTCACAACTTTCTTTAGATGCAGAATGCTATCAGAAAGATGCGTTAAATTTTTTTGCAGCATTTCATAAATGGAGGCTGCTTATTCAAGAAAACCCATTTCAGCAGGCTAAGTGAAAATAAATAGAAAGATATGCATTATTTACAGACCATAATGTGAGTAAGAAGGCTGCATGCACAAATAGCAGATGAAAACCCAGCAGATGTTGCAAGGAAAATTACTGCTCAGCAAAAAAAGCTTGTCTTCAGGCCTACATGCCATATATATGCACACTGTGTTAAAAACCAAAGGTAAATCTGTGTTTCACAAGACTTGTCACCCCCAGATTTTACCCTGAGGACTGGAAACCCTGGCATTAACTTCCTTCAGTGGTAGGACTGTATCTTGATTGCCATCTTCTTTCTTTATGTAAAAAGGAGGAAGAAATTAGCCTGTGTAACTATGAGATTGCTTTTGTTTGGTTTTACTAACTGGTATTTCAACCAGACCTGGAAAATAACCAGTAGCTTACACTGTGTGCGTAATGCTGCTGAGTAGGAGCAGCCAGGCATACTTTTCCTCACACCCATGTACTGTACACCTGGGACAGGTTGCCCACCAAAATTGCTTTATCCCTCTCCTCATCATCTGAGCAGGGGAGAGAAATTGTTATGAAGGGCTCATGGGTTGAGATAGGGTAAGGAAAGATCCCTCACTAGCTGGTCTCATGGGCAAAACAGATTTGACTTGGGGAAATTAATTGAGTTTATTACCAATTGCAGTCAGAACAGGATAATAAGAATTGAAACAAATCCTAAAGAAACCTTTCCCTCCATCCCTCCCTCCTTCCTGGGCTCTACCTCCTCCCCCTCACTGATACAGAGAGAAAGGGAATGGGAGTTAAAGTCAGTTTATAACATGCTTTTTCTGCTGCTGCTGTGTGTTCCTACCATAGGAGACAGTGCTCCATGAACACCTCCAATGTGAGTATGTCTTGGGTTGTAATACAGGATGTGATCAAAAGTATCTATTCTATCACCATCTGTTGAGAGTGGGGGCAGTGATCCTTATCTCCATGGCAGATATTCTGCTAATGGGCCATCCATTGAAACCAGGCAGGGCATTGTTCTTTATCTTTTCACAACCCATCCTTCCTCCATGAGTAATTTTCTGCTAATGGCCATTGAGTCCCACTGTGTGACTGATAAAATTACTGCATCCCATTGGAAGTTGCTCCAGCCAGGGGGAAGAGCCCAACATTTCTTACCAAGATAAAAACAGAGGGTTTGGGACACTACGGGAGCCCTTTTCCCACTAAACTTCAAAGGAAAACCAAACTTCTCCACATCATCACAGGACTTTTGGAAGGAAATTGCACCCTTCTGCAGGAGCACTGCTCCAACTAAATCACATCTGTCACTGCAGGAGGATGCAGCCACCATGGAATGGGACTGCTACCAACACCCTGCCTGATGGGGTGTCAGGTTGTACTCTGACTGTGTCAGGGTTTGCAGTTTGTTTCTTTGTAGTACTGTATTTCTATTTTTAATTTCCCAAGTAAAGAACTGTTACTCCTAATTCCCATATCTTTGCCTGAGAGCCCCTTGATTTCAAAATTATAATAATTTAGAGGAAAGGAGTTTACATTCTCCATTTCAAAGAGAGGCTCCTGCCTTTCTTAACAAACACCTGTCCAGCAAACTAAGACAGAGTACTTCCCACAAGCTGCAGTTCTTCATTAACTCCTCAAGCATGGGTCTTTCTTCCTTGGCTTAATTCTGTTCACAGTTATATTTTTCTTCTTCATGTGTAATTTAGCAGCTCAACAAAATCTCCCTCGCAAAATATCTGCTCTGTCAGAGACAACCTGTCTCTTGGATGTAGAGTGTACTATGTCATTGTCAGGTGCCTCAAGTTAATTAGGGAGGATAAGACAGGGCATAAGAAGCTACCAATATATTTGAGAAGTCAGGGAGAAAAGGACTGAGCTGTTCTGCAAAAGAAATCAAGATGGGAGCAAGGGTGGCAACTCTGCATGCAGGGAAAGGCTTCTGACAGGACATCTCCTGGCAGTCTAATCCCAGGTTGCACAATGTCATAGCAGAGCAGTCTTGAAGGCCGAGTATCTGAGTTTTCTTAAGCTTTTCTGACCTTATAAGAGCTTTCTCCATCAGCAGAAAGTGGCCAAGAAACTTGCAGACACAAATCACAAGACAAGGGGAGTGATGCTCAAGACTCCTGCATGGCTCAGGATGGCAGATTTTGTGTTATTGTCTGGTTTAAGCTTTCTGTGAGAAGTTACAGGACATAAAATTAAGAACATGGGACAAAAATATTAAAAATACATAATGAAATATCAGGCTGATTTTTATTCTGCCAAGTACCATTTTTCCCATGGTGCAGCAACAGGACAGATTTATATCTGTGCCTCATGGTCTTAAAGCTTATTCAAGGATTCTCCTGAGGAAGATATGAGCTCTTGATAGTTGCATATTTTTCTCAGTAAATGATGATTTGTGAATGGACCTCTGTTTTTAAATAGGAGAGTTCAAAACAGGCACTTCATGGAATGATAGAGTGGATCATTTAATTCCAGCCCTCAAACTCTGCCTCAAACTCTACAGCTCTAAAAATGCAGAACATTTCAAATGGAGACAGCTTCTTTTAATCAGAATTGCAAAATAAAGAAAGGTTTCCACAAGGAGACACAAGTGACTGCAAGAAACCTCTTGAACATTTTCCTTTGCAAGGTTCAGTATGTTCATGTTAATCCAGTATGTCTGGGAGGCAAGAGTTTTAAATGAGACATTTCTAGAGAACAAATGTTTTAATTTTTTGCATCTTTCAAGGACCATTGCATATACATTTGGAATGTCTTTTCTGGAAGATGAGAAGTAAATCTGAGTTGTATGAGGGCATTCTGAGTGTTCATTACTATTTTATTCTTACTGAAAGAGGGCCTAATTAAAACAATATTTGCAGATTATTTCACTGAGTTTTATTGTCTTTATTTTTGTAATTACACCGGGAATGAATATAAAATTAGATAGGGGTTCTTTGTCCCACTTGTCTTATGTTCCTGAGAAATACTAGGTAGAAAGAGCTTCCTTCTTGCTAATCCTTGCCTTTCTGGTCCTTTTTCACTGTCATTAAGAACTTTTTGATGACATATAAATAGTGCAGCCAAATATTTGTAAATTCACAGGTGACAAAGGACACATTTTTCACATAAACTTCACACTGTTCACTTTCTATATCACTAAATTTAATAAGCAGATTTTTTGTACATTTATATTGATGACTGAATTGGTCAGAAGTGTGACCTTCTGTTGAGGATGGTAGTAGTAATGATATATTTTTATATATATATATATATGTAGTTATATAGAAAGTGATATACTTTTCCTCTTCCTTTGGCATATAACTTGTCTGTTGAGACTTTCTAATATTCCCATTGAATAGCATCAAAGAATAGCTATTTCTGAACAAATTAAATGTTAGTAAGTCCTTGTTATAGGTGTCAAGAAAAGTAGCACTAATTGAAAAATACATGATGGCTCACTGATAAGAATCAATCACCCAGTCTATAAACCCTAAAAAATTCACATTTAGGTACTTGCTTAGGATAGATTACCATGGAATCCATGTTACAAACCCAGCCTTGCTGGTTTGTAAGGTTTGTTTTAGTTGCTTAAAGGATCCTTGGTGCAGTTTCTTTCTCATTTAAATTTAGAGTTTGCTTTGAAAAAAGAAATACCTATTTTAAAATGTGTTTCCTATTCCATTCCATTGAAAGCATGGGAGAATATTTACATTATATACCAGAGTCCTAGAGAAAATATTGGGACGTGAAATGTGTTTCTTAGTGAATTTTTTAATGAGGAGGGCTATCTTCATTAAGCTAGGGAGGAAGGCTTGGATAAGATGGATTTAGAGTTTTCTTTGTAATGTTTAAGTCTGTTCTTTTCCTCATATTGCAGAGGAAAATGCAGTATTCAGAGATAAGTGCACAATATGGAATGAGTCAGCTCTCAGTAGTATTCTCACTGAAGACAGAATGTGCCTGTCATGTTTATATCTTGATAAAAATATTCCATGAATCTGAGGGGAGAAGCACACAGAATAGTTTTATTAGTTTGCATATATGTGAAAAATAGTCCCATTTTGGAAAGCCACTTAGCATGCCTCATAAAAAGCTATTTTAGTGGCTGTACTGATAGATTGATGCCATTCTGGTTTTTTTTTTCCCAGTTTCTTACTTGTAAAAATACAAATATTTTTAGTGTATGAGTTACAAGTGTATACACATTTTTGTACCACTGTTGGGATTTTTCTAACACCTTCTTAATAGCATTTTATGTTGTGTGATAGATGTAACTGGAGTTGCTGCAAAATAACTATGGAAAGGTCAGGAGAATTTGTTCTCTGAATACTTCCACAGTTTATCTCAGTTTCTGCTGAAAGAAATGTGATGTATTTGAAATTTGAAGGGGAAATCAATGCATCTTTTACATACTATCCCTCAAAGCATTTGTTTTGAGGGATAATATAAAATATATAAATATTTTATATAAATATTTTCTATTATTTTAAAAAAATAATATTTAAAAATTGCTCCACCCTTTGTGCTTCATGTCAAGGAAAGATCTCTGCAGAGCAACATTCTCCCTTTTAAATCTGTTTTCATCATTGTGAATGGGAAATTCAAGGAGGGTAGAGATGAGCAATTTCTCCCCTCCTTGTCTCTTGGAATTTTAATACTGGAAAATGCTATGCGGGGAGAGATCAAGATGAAGAGTTGAGCTCAGAGCAAGATGGTCAGGGGCTGGAACCTGTGGGACCTGAGCACGCCAGGAACAGTCAGTGTCTCTCCACGAGCACCTCTTGTGACCATGGGGGCTGGAGCTTGGGACTTCATCTGGAATCCACCAGATCAACTGTATTTAAAATTACAAAATAAATCTACTGGCCTTTATCCTTGAGTGCAGTAACTGGAGAGGAGTCTGTACCATATTTTCTGTACTGAACAGAGGAGATATTGCCTAACAAAAGAAAGAAATGGAAGTTTGTGATTTATGAAGTTCCCTCCCTCCAGTGTCTCCCTTGACCATGACAATGGTCTCATATATCTGGTTACTTGGTTTACAGCACCTGGCAGCAGAACATCAACATTTCATGCTTTCCTTCCCTGCAGATAGTGAACAAAAAGGTCGTTTTGTTCTGGGATCTGGTCCATACTGCTGCTATTATTTTGTTTTAATTGTGTGATAGGGAACAAGTTAAATTGAATCTATAGCTAAAAACTGTCGAGTTGACAACAGATTTATTTAGAATGCATTTAAAAAACATTAGTGGGGAGAAAGATAAGCTCGATTTGATGGATAGAAAACTCTAAATGGCCTTGAGATTTTCAGTGTTTCTGCCAGTGACAGCTTGATGGAAGACTGCTTAACTCTTATCAATGTGCTTTTTTTGCAGTCTGAATGAAACTGTTTGTTTTTCCCCCCACACTGAATCCCTCTTACTAGTGGTGGCTTTCTGTCCCACCTGCACCATCCACATTTTTGCCCTGCTGACCCAGTTGCTCTTCCCATAGTCTATTCCTCCATTCTGTTTCAATATTTTAATATTTTACTTTTAATATTAATATATCTCAAATATTTTAAATATTTTTCTCTTAATATTTTTAATATTTTAAAATTTTAACCCTCTTTTACTCTTGACAAATGAAGCACCTCAGCTGCACTGATCTGTTTTGGAACTTCTTTGAACATCTGAATTTTCCATGCATTTTTGAGATGTTGGTACAAGTGTGGTCTGCTCAGTTACTTTGAAAGCAATGGGTTAAAACCATCCAAAGAGTTGTCCTGAAATTGTTGGACCTCCTGATAGAATAAAGATAGATTTAAATGTATTTGTGGAACACAAGAAGCTTAGCTTCCACAGTAAAAACTACCAAATTATGATGACACAGGGTGTGTTTTTGCTTTTGTTTGTGGTGTTTTGGTTGTTTTGGGTTTTTTTCAACCATGTCTGTGAAAACCGCATTATTTGTGTAAGTGTGATTACAGTGAGGCTTTTGCAGCATGAAGCTCTTGGTGAACTTGCAAGAAACTGGAGAAAAGTATAAAAACATTTCCAGATACAATTAGATTTTGTGGAATATTATTAGCAACTCCTATTTTTAAATGATGGTATTCAGTAATCCTATGTGTGTCATATATATAAAAACTGATTTTTTTATACCAGTAGAAAAAAAATCTGGAAGTATCACTGGGTATTTCTGTGTGATTTGGAAGAAAAGAATCTCCTAAGCATTGCATGCACATCAATTTTTATACATTCAACTCTACTAAAAGAAGGATAATATTGCAAGTGGGCCAAATGACTCAAGTAATTTCTGACAGCTGAATCACCACAAGTAATACTTTAACATGAGAATAGGTTAAAATAGCATCTGAAGAACCCTGGCCTGATTTTGTAGACCTATTGATATTTTCTTCAGTAATCTGCAAACAAAAGGCCATATTGACTTTCTTTAGTCTTGGCTCTTGTGGTAACCTCTGTTCTGATCCTCTCCCACATTTTTGAAAGTATTCCTGTTATTCCTTTAACCACAATCTTCTTGTTATTTGTTATCTGTAATGTGCTTGTGGGAATGCTTCCTGCATAACAACTTTCCACTGAATTTTGCATTATTTCTTATACAACCCCATGGCAATAGTCTGTCAATTTTTCTTAGCACAGAGAAAAAGATCGTATTTGGGGCAAGCAGGTTGAGCATTGGTAGGGAATGGTTGTGAGGTAGCGCTGAGTAACTGCATTTTGGTTTTGCAGTGCTTGACAAGATGTTGGGAGTTAATACAAAAATCTATTTAAAATGAGCCCCAGACCTCAAGACACCAGCTTAACTTTTATTCCTGAGTCCTGATTCTCTGAATAAGTCTGAACTACTCAAGAAGTGCAATGGTAGAAGTCAAACTTCTGGTAAAACATCAGATTAGATTAAATTAGGTTAAATTTCCCTTGTGGGTTATTTTGCACTTCATAAATGTCCTTACTATAGTTGGAGTTAGAGCTGACCAGAGTGGAGATTTTCCTGCTAGGAGAAAACAAAATAATTTTTGAAACCTTTCCTTCAATAACAGTAAAACAAAAATTTCCAAGTGCACCTGAATGGTGGGGATATATGATACTGACAAGAAGGTCTTAGTGAAAAAGCAGAATGAGATACAGTAAAAAACAACAACAAAAAAATCAATGTTTATGGATTTTCTGGACTGTCTATTATGGTATGATCCTTTCACAGCACAGAAATGAATGTTTCTTAAGAAGCATCCATTGTCTGTTTTGTTTTCTGACTGAAAGCCTCATGTCCTGCACTCTAATCTGATTGAAATGCTGACTTCTTAGGGAAACTTCTTTTGGATTAAAGAGAAATATAGGAAGTCAGGATGTTATTTCAAGAGGCAGGACCTGCTAGAACTCTGGGAGGTTATGGAGGCTACAGGGACTGAGGTAGGTTTTCCTGCAGTGCAGAGGCTCTCAGATGGACATCAGGAACTGTCCTGAGGGACATCAATATTTTCCAGCTCTTGAACTGCAGAAGGCTTACTTTCCCTTCCAACAATAGCTTTAAACTGACTTTTTATCCCCCTGAATTGCACAGTATTTTATAATTAATGAATAAAAATAGGTGAACAGCTACAACAAAGCCCACACAGGATCTTTTTAAATGCCCATTTTTTGTATTATTGACTTCTGCAGGGCTGGAATCGATGGAAAATACAGTCTTGATTTCCTCAGTGCACAAACTCATGGAAATCTCTAATAACCTCTAGGGAGAGAAAATCAAAGTTTATGCATTCAGCAGCTGTGAGAAGACTCATCAGCTCCAGAGCTGAGCATGCATGTTGTCAAAACAGTTTGGTACTAAACAAAAGTACACTTTTTGAAAAATTTTTGTTTGGCTTATTTCTGCAGTGACTGCATTGACTAATCCTTATTAAACTGCAGGAAGGAAGGGAAATATTTCCTCCCTGTAAATTAATATAAAACAGTAAAGAGCACCTGCTGGAGTATAAGGACATATCCCTAATGAATTACTTTATGAGCAATGCAAAAAATGCAGCAAAGTGGCCATGTAGTAACTGGTGGTTCCTTTTTGCATTTCACTAGGAAAAGGAAGGTCTGAGGCTAAGGGAATTAAGATCTTTAAGATCCATATCCAAGGAAAAGACAATACAGAAAATTAGAGGGACTGCCTTGAAATAGTTTTATACCTACAGTAAATTCATGAACACAAGCTGCACTGAGTATAAGCCGCATCTCTGGGTGTTGGCAAATATTTCGTTCTTTGTCCATAAATAAGCCGCACCTGAATATAAGCTGCTCTGTGGTTCGCAGCGAGGACCCGCGTGCAACAAAGTTGCCAAATACTAACAGAACGGCGGCAGGGCGGGTTTTACTGGCTCAACTAAGGCTGTGCAGGCTCGGCCCACTAGGGGCTGCTGTGACGGGGCCAGGTGGCCCAGCTCAGTGGTGCCACTCGGGGCTGGCTACTGCCTCTGGGTTTGCTCGCCCCGGCCCCACTCCTGCCATGGCGCCAGCCGGGCACGGAGAGCGTGCCCCGCTCACGCCACGGCGGTGGAGGGTGGGGGCAGAGCCCCCCCCCCATCCCTGAGCCGCAGCAATGGCAGCGTGGGCTCCCCCCTTCCTCCCCAAGCCGCGGCAATGGCGGTGCGGGGTCCCCCCGTCCCTCCCCCGGGCTGCGGCAGAGGAGGGAAGAAGAGAGCTCTCCCGCCTCTCTCCCTACCCCCCGTGCTGCCTGCAGGGAGCCAAGGCAACAGAGTAACACTTTGTAACAATCGCGAAATGCCGGCTTTAATTGGCAGGTGCTTGGCTCGGCGCCCTGGCTGGCACGTCTGGGGTTGTAAATGTCAGAAAATTATTCACATATTAACCGCCCCCGAGTATTAGCCGCACTTCCAGGTTTCCACCAAAATTTTTGTCAAATTGCTGCAGCTTGTATTCGTGAAATTACTGTATTTCTTTTATTATGTCTATTCTTTGTGTGTTTAAATTCAATTGAAGAATCAAATTAAAATTAGCAGGTTGAAATAAACATGATTTTATTGAAAAGAGAAATGTGGAACTGGTAAAATATTTTTCAGTACAACTTTACATTTAACTGTAGAACTTTCAGACACAGGAAGCTATTGACCTTATGAACATAGTATTTATGATAAAGTAAATATGTATATTGGAAATCTATAGCTGCTCTTATTAATGGCCAGTACTTCTGGAAGGATTTCATACAAGTATTTCTTGGAGATGAGTTTGGGAGCACGTTTTTCTGCATATTTTACTTTGTTGGTGTTGCACTGAAGGCCAACTGTAGGTGCTAGCTTGCCCAGGCAAATGGCAGATCTTATTACCATTTACAAATACTTAATCTAGAAATTCATTCTCAGTGAGGTTTTTTTTGTTGATTGTTTTTTTCTTTTGTTTGTTTGTTTGATTGTTTGTTTTGTTTGTTTTGCTTTGCTTTTTTTTTCCTTATTTCTTTAATCAGGAATGTGTTAAAGACCCCCTGACATGTGAGGGTGGAATAATATGTTTGGAGAGACTATGGGATCTCCGTTCTTAGATGTATTGAAAAAGTGCTAAGAGAAGACCATGAGCCATACAAACTGGCTATAATTCATAATTAAATAAGAGTTCTATTAAAAAAGCTTAAAAAATATTTTCTTGTCAGAAACTAACCTGCTTGTGACATTTATCTTCATGTTTAGTATTTGTTACTTAGGCATAACAGGACAAATGTCAAATGTTTCCAGTAGTGTCATAGATTTTCAGGGGGTTTTATATCTGGAAAGGATTTTTAAACTGTTATTTTAATGCAGTTGTTTGCTTTTATTTTCTCTGTGTGTTTTCATTGAGCACTTAAGACAAAGAAGTGGGGTGGGTCCTGGCTGATACAGTATTTGCAATATGAATGTCTCTAAAGCTCAATGCTAGTTTACTTGAAAGGTCTCTATGTGACTCTTAGAGCTAGACTGTCCTACAGTGCTTCAAAGATTATACAATGATATCAGCATTGTTCTTGTGTATCATAATGTAACTTCTTAACTAATATATTTTTAAAAAATTACTTCTGTATTAGAACTTGCATTCATCCAGTACATAGTTGCACAGTGGTTATATTAAGCACTGCCAAAACAAATCTTGTATAATTCTGAAATTGTGTCAAAATGACATTTTATTCGGCTTCCTAACACTTTCAGCTAATTTTTAAATGTAATCATTCAATGATTCTGTCACATAGTTGTCTAACAAATTGCTCATGGCATAATGAAAATTATTCTTAGACAGTGAAAGACAGAACAAAGCCACATTCATGGGATTTATATCTCCTTTTTTTGAGATTCTTTTTTGTTAGGGAAGAGTACATGTGAGGGTTGATGCTTTGGAAAGCTGATTCTGGAGCAGTGTTTTGGAAACATAGCAGAGGGGTAAATGAGAGTTATGGATAATGGGATACTCGGGGATTGAAGGCAAGGAATGTTCCAGGGTATTCCTGAGCTTGTTAGCAGAGGGAAAGGAGAGATTTTGGCAGCACTGGAAAGATGAAAGTGAGAGCATTAATGGACTTGTGGATTCAATGCAGAAGGGGAAGTGAAAACCAGAGATCATAGAATAGTTTGGTTTGAATGGGATCATTAAAGGCCATCTAGTCCAAAGCCCCTGCAAAGAGCAGGAGTACCTTCAACTACTTCAGGTTGCTCAGAGACCCACTCAGCCTCACCTCAAATGGAAACATGGGGCATCTACAGCCTCTCTGGACAACCTGCTCCAGTATTTGACCACCCTGTTCATGAAATACTTCTTCTTCATATCTATTCTGAATCTAGCCTCTCTTAGTTTAAAAGACCCTTATCCTTTTGCTGTAGGCCCTGTTAAAATGTCTGTCACCATCTTGTAAGACCTCTTTAAGTACTGAAAGGTCTCAATAAGGTGTCCATAAAGCCTTCTCATCTCCAGGGTGAACAACCCCAACTCTCTCAGCCTTTCTTCCTAGGGGCAGTTCCACCCCCCTGATAATTTCTGTGTCCCTCCTCTGGACTTGCTTGAGCAGGTCCCTGTCTTTCCTGTGCTGAGGACCCCAGAACTGAACACAGTAGAGTTTCACCAGACCAAAACAGAGAGGCAGAACCACCTCCCTCATTCTGCTGGCCATGCCTCTTTTTGTGCAGCCCAGGATACAGTTGTTTTCCTGGGCTGTGGATGCACACTGATGGATCTTGTCTAGCTTTTCATCCTGCAGTTCCCACAAGTACATCTTGGTGGGTCTGCTTTCAACCCATTCATCTTCTCAGCCTGAATGGGTAAAAGGGGTTGTCCTGAAAGTAAGCAATCACAAAAAATCTGAAGTTTTGGGTTTTGTTTTTTTTTGTGGAATTAATTCAGTTGTGACCTAAACTGCTATCAAATCTCAGACGTGTACAGAAATGTGGAACACTTGAAGCAACATGGAACTTGTAAACACCAAATATTTTCCCTATGCCTGTCTGCATTTCTAGCACATTTCTGCCTGCTGGCTCTATTTCCATCTGATAGGAATGCCAAATGAAGCATTACTGTAGTTGCACCTCTATGAAATGCTCTGTGTTCATTCATGGTGCTGCATTAAACTGTAAAGGCATTGATGACCAATGGGATATGAACAGAGAATGATGTAATTAGACAGAGGCCTAAAGAGACAGGAGAAGGAGGTACAAACTTTAGGGACAATTTACCACCATTCATATCTTATGAGCTACCACCACGGGTGACAGAGCCACCAGCCAATCTCACTTTTCTCACAGAAATTGGCCCCACAGTTTTGGAACTGCTCTGGATGCAGTCAGTTCCTTGCATTTGCTGCCAGAAATTCTCTGTACACTCTCATCTTCCTGTTTTTCTTTTCCAGGGGGAAGGTTGAGCTGAGAGGGGCTTTCTCTGTCATGTGGTTTCCTTTGCTCCTGGGGAGTCCATGGCATTCAGCATCTTTCTGTCATGTGCTTATTACTGTATCTTGGTTATTGATATTTCGTGTTTTAGTAAACTGTTGTTTTTTTCACTATGTCTTCTCACATTCGTCTCTCCTTATGGGTGAAAGGGAAGGAGTTAAAAATACAAGGGCAGGTAACTCATTTTGTAGTGTCTGCCCCATAAATTATCTTAAACCAAGACAAAAGTGTAACTCCAAATTCCCAGAAAGACACATTGCAAGACTTTCATTTCTATCTCAGAATGCATTTTGGCTTGCTTGGTCTGGTGTTGCCTGGTCATGTAAATACAACTCAAACTCAGACCAGGATGAAACTCACTAGGCAGGCTTTGAGTCAATGCTCCTCATTTGCTGATGTAAATAATAAGAGAATAAGGATCTTTAGGCAAGGCTAAGAGCCAGCCCTGGAGCAGGGAGACTCATGGGGCCAGAGGAGCTGTGAGACTTCAAAAAGCTGGTCCAGGGACCAGACTGTTCAGCAAATCTCAGCTGGTGAACCAAGGGGGATGTGATCCATTCTGTGCTGTGATGCAGCAGTGCTGCATGCTGGAGAGGATCAGTTTTGAAAACATGAGGTAGCTGCCTCACTTGCCCATGTAGTGGGCCTGTCATCACGTTGCAGCTGGCTATTTCAGCTCTGCTTCTATGGCCTGAGTAACCCTTCAATGTGGTCAGAGCCAAATGCATCTGGAAAGGAAGGAGAGTGGCTTGTGGTAACCACAGAATGAAGAGAGTAGAAGGGGATTGGCTTGAGGCCAATCTAAGGCGCAGGGTATCCTGGTGTCATGCTGTCATCTGGGCAGCTGGGCTTTGAAATCCAGGGTTGAGACACCCAAAGGACAGAGGTCAACGTGAGCAGTTTAAATGTGGAACAGGCTAGTTTCTGACCTGGATATGGCAAACACTGGGAACAGACTTGTGTGGAATCAGACGTGCCTGGAACGCCTACATTTAGAGTTCTAAAAAGTGGGACTGTCTGGAAGGTGAAAACTTAATTTTTGCTTTTTGAATCCTAGAATCACTTAGGTTGGAAAAGACTTCTAGGATCATCAAATCTGACCATTAACCCAGTACTGACCACTAAGCCATGCTCCTAAATGCCTCACACCGTATTTGCTTGTAAATTTTCATTGTCCTTGCAATGATCCTTCCGGAAGGCAGATGAAGTAAAATTCCTGATAATTCTGCTTCCCAAGGACAGTTCCTTCAGTACCTCTCCATGTGCTCTGTTGAAGCTGTGACAGGTGATCTGCAGGGCCCAGTATTTCCAGCAGGACCTGCACCTCTCCTGACTGTCTCCAGCTGATCTGTTGTCTTCAACTAAATTCTAATTAGAAAGTCAGCACAAATTGGGGCAGTGTAGAGACAAGGAGAAAGAACACTTTAAGGTCTTAAATAATGAATATAGCAGGCTGTAAAGAAAAAACAGGGGGTAGTGGAGGAAACCATGACTGGAAATATGAAATGCTCTCTGATTTTCCCAGTATAATTTCCTTGGCTTAGTCAGTGGCAGATTCTGCCCTCTTTTAACACTTGTATGGCAGTAGCATACATTGAGCAACACTTGCCTTTTGATCCTCTCATGCGACTGTGGTTATAACAGGTTAAGAATTAATGTCTGCCTTTTGGATTAGAGTACATTGGCATATTTATAGTGCCTTTTGGATTAGAGTACATTGGCATATTTATACTTTCCAGCAAAAATGAGTCCGCAGTTATTAAGAATTATGTTGACATGCTCTTATTGTATTTATTAGGTCAATTTATTGGACTAGATATATTTTTCACATCTCATTGTAGAAATATTTGTGAATGCTGGTCTCTGCTGCTAATGAAATGACCCTCATACTTATGTATAAGATAAATGTGTTTGTAGGTATTTGCTGCCCCTAAGCTCAGAAAAGGAAAATGATATAAAAATAATGGAGAACATGTTAAACGTTTCTCTTAGTTGTTCTTTGAGCTGATGCATTCTACTTTTTCCCTGTGAAATAATAGTGAAGACCTGCTGGAGCAACCCTTTTGTTCTGCTTTGCCTGTCACCTTTTTCAATCATGTCATTTACATGAGACCTTCAGCACAATTGTGTGACATTGTTGCCCAAATATTTCAGCATGACTTTGTTGAAGTACTTTGTCATAGAAGTTCATTTAATGGGAAGACTTGAAGCGGGTATCACTCACATCTTTTATTGCATTGAACATTTGACACAAATCCACAAAATTGACAGTCACAGCTTCAAAGTGTCCCACAGTAGCACAAAGAGCCTCTCATTGTGTTGGGCTATTGTTTTAACATGTCAGAGTGTATTTGAGAAACAATATGATTGTCTGTGGATAATGTGCTTGGCCTCATTGTGCTGATTAAATAGATGCTTGGTTTGCAGGGAGTTCTGTAGGTCTCTGTTCAATCTGACCTTTTCTCTTGGCTGCAATGAACTGAGGCCCATTAGCATTTGTTCTGCTTGTTAGCGTGAGAGGCGATTGCCATCCTGAAAAACACCAAATAGCCCAGTTAGTACATGAGCTGCTTTTCTTTTCCCTTGGCCTCCACCCACTGCCACTGAATATCCTGAGCAAATTCTGGAGGCAGCTGGCAACATTGTAGAATAATTGATTTCTGCATCTGGCACAATCTGCTTGGCGCAAGCTGGCACTTTAAGAGTGAGCGTTGTGCTTCTATTTGTCCCTTTGTCACCTTTTGTCTTACATAAATATTCGTATCTTTAGTACCGAATCTTCCGTGTAGTTGGGGGAGCACAGTGCTAAGGTGCCATAAGCAGGGTTCAGAATAACTCCGGCATAAAAAGCAGCAAAACCCTGATCATATATACTCAGAAAAAATGAAGTGCAAAAGGTGAAATCTTGCTTTACAGCTTGAAGCACATTTCTGAACTGTTCTAGCTAATATTTTTTGGTGTTCTTGCTCTTTGGTGGCATGGGGATCAGTCATGACAGGGAATTGGAATGACCATGCCACAAGTAATGATGGAGACTGGGCTTGGTAAATGTGAATTAACTGCTTTGGTCGCAGTGAAGATGTTTCAAACAAACACTAATACAATGAAATCAGAATCTCATTATAAAGTTGTGCACTGTGCAGCGGCTTAAAGGAACAATAGCATCGACATTGCTGGGGCAGTGGGATGGGTTTGTGCTTCCTCAGCCCGTCCTGCTTTGGGTCAGGCTCTTCAGGCCATCTCATTCCACGCTTACAGGGCTCAATACATGCTACTGCACACTGCAGCGTTGGGTATCACCTTTTGCATTCCCCTGGGTGGAACTGGAAATGACTGGAGATGTAATGAAAGAGCTGTACATTTTAACAAGACATACTTTGTCATTTAAGAAGGAAACAGTGGGCAAAAAGTGGTTTCATGAGATTAGAAACAGTGGGATAATCTGATGTTTTTTAACTGTTCTAATTGTCTTCCTGCTGCTAAGCAAAGTATCCTCTCAGACCCTATGTTACTTCATTTGGAAAGACTTGAGTCACTTCACTGAATATAGAGCTCATATCCTCAGTTGGTACTATTATAATTAATAGTTGTAATTTTTTTGACCTAGGAGCACATCCCACATTGTCACATAAACTTGTTGTATATATGGAGATAGAGAAAAGAAACTTAGTGGGAAGAGATGGTTTCCATAGGTAATGAGGTGGATGTGCTCAGTTTCTGTTAAAATCTCCAAAATTATCTCTACTGTGACATTATTCACTCTAGTGAATAATGCACCAGAGCTCCTGCTTTAGCAATGTATTAATGCTTTATCAACCTTTGAAGCTTAAAGGTTTTAAACACAATACTGAAAACAACTTCAGCTAAGAGGTGAACCAGAAACTTTGATATTCTACTCTATCATCCAGTTAGAGAAGATATGCTCCCTATAATCCCTGCAAGTTAAGAGAAATTGGCATTCCTTCATAAGAAATTAATATTTTCTTTAAAGAAAAATAAAAATAGAGTGAATACAGAGCTCAGAGATAAGAAGTGAATGACTGTATTTTTGCTGCAGTGCAGCTGTGAAGAATGAGGTGTGTACTGAAGCAGTGAATACGTGAGAACAGTTAAGTTAATATTTCCTCCTTCAGTAACTCTTACCCTTTAGCTGCATGTCCTTCACTGTATTTTCCATATTTTACTGTTTGAATAGCATGCCTTTGCCACAAATGGCTGAAAGCAAATGAAAGCTCTCTGAGAACTGATAGCTCCTCCAGTCCTGCAATAGCACCATTAGTTATTGTCTGGACAGCCAATACTGTATTTCATTGCATAGTGATGCTCTTTCCTTCTGCCTACAGGAGCATCTCAAAGTGGAACTTTGAAAATTATGTGGAGAAATAAAAGTTCTGCCTTCTTTTCTTTCTTTCTCTTTTCTTTAAATGCTTTTTAAAAGTTCTTTGGAGAGAAGGGGATGAAAGCCTATGATTTCTTGGAAAGGTAGCATGCCTTTTGAGTTTTGATCTGTGTTAGTGGTTTTAACCCTTTGGTCTTCTAGCTGTCCATTTCATTTAGCTTGGAAGAAGAAATGATGGCTTACATTTGTATGGTACATCTCATCAGGGCATTTGCTGTTCCGACAGCAAAGCTGTTTTTTCTCTGCAATTCAGTTCCAACCTTTGGGTATTAGCTGGGCAATGATGTGACAATAGGGTGATGCTTGCTGTTCATTTTTAGCTGTGTTATTTAGCTTGGGATGACAGGTCCTTCTGCTGTCACACCTAATTGCAGACATCAGAAAATACGGTGTGATATCTAGAAGGGAGAGACAGATCTGACTTCTGGCCCAGTTGTATGATTTATGAACAGGTTCATTTCTGCAGCTACAACTCCTTCATTTATTTGCATCACCTGAGTGAGATGTGCTGTAAAGCAGAATGTTGTTGATAACTTAGAGTGAACTTTTGGACTTTACTATGACTAAGAGACTACCGAAGTGCCAGACTGCAGCCTGAAGCTTGAATCAAGGCTGGGTTTTGTTTCCCTGAGGAAGTCACTGAATCTCTCCTTGCTTCAGTGGGTGAGAATTAATTCATTCGTGTTTCAAAAATGTTTTGAGATTGTCACCTGGATGGAGTCATAGCAGTGCAGAGTGTGAACAGTGCACCACAGGATGGTTCAGCAAACCAGGGAAGCACTGTGGCATGTACAGAGTTGAACAATACGCAGGTATTGCTCAATCACATTTATGTCCTGAGGGATTGGAGTGCTGAAGTGTAAATGTGGGTTCTTTCCTTTGAAACACAGGCAACGAAATGAATAATTTGTTTACTTGCAAGCTGACTGTTTCTTTGATAGTCTTCATACCCACAATTTAAGTGTTGCAAGTGAAATGTAGTGTTACATTATCCACATGTGGCTCCTGACTTTTCTTTTGGGAGTAAAAAGAAATAGTGCTTAACATATTGTTTGCAAAGCAAGCCTCCTGGATTAAAATTCTGAGAGGACATCTTGCTTGAATAGAAAAATATACAAATACAAGTGCGTATCATTCCTTCTCATGCCCACTGCATAAATAGTACAGATCTATTGATTCCTGCCACTTTTGGTTGGTTTAAAAGAGTGATGTCAAATGCCAAAGTTCTCCTAAATGTCACCTTTTTTAAGACCTATATAGTCATTATTGTTTTCTAACTAGGATTTTCTTTCATGATGTGAAAATAAATATTAAATTCAGAACATTTCTGTTATTTACAGCAAGATTTAAGCAACTTAAATACATAGTTGGAAAGGAATTAATACTTTGCAAAGAACAGCACTTCGAAGAATTTTTCTTATAGCATTAGCCACACATTTGTCAGCAGACTTTGGTTTACTCAGGTTTTTGGGTTTTTTCAGCAAATGTTTTTAAATGTTTGCTGTCTTGATTGTTCGTGAATATTCAGTGTTTGAGCTCTCTGCCTATGAGCTCTGTGCCTACAGACTATTGATCAGAAGCATTTTACAATGCTTTTCCTGCTCCTTGATTGGACAAACATGTTAACACTCTGGCTCAAATAATTGTGTGGGTGAAGGTGAAGCTTGGTTGCCAGGGACACTTTCTTGGGTCTTTAAAATTTATCCAAAGCCCTTGGTCAGAAAAACAAGGTCACTCAAACATTTTCAGAGAACCAAACAAAAGGATTCAAGAGGTGCTGAAAAAGGACGTAAAATAGCCTAATAAATAGTTATGATATCCTTCTTCCAGCATTTTCCTTGCTGTTTAGACTAGAGAATGAGGTCACAGATTATGTAGATTCAAATGATCACATCGCAAATACCGATAGCATAAAAAATGATTGCCTGGACTGAACCAGTTCTGTTGAGCCTCATCCTTTGGCTGTAACCCACAAAAATTCCACTGGGTTTGATCCCCCCACCAGTGCCGGTGGGGATATGGGCAGTCACAGCTCTCTGTGACTGAGTCTGCAGCTGATTGGTGTCTGGGTGCTCTAGGCAGCAACTGAGATAAACTTGCAAAAAGAAGGATATGGTCTTCCTTTCCAAAAAAGCCACTGAGATCCCTGACATGCTAGAAGCTGGGAAGAAGGAATAGAAGAAAGCTCTCAACTAGAGGAAGAAATGTTTCACCATTCCTGGGCAGTGAAAGATCCTAGTAGAAAATAAAGAACATTTGAGCTACAGAAAAAACTGTTCAAACTCTGATCTGCCTCCTCTCAACTTGCCAGCTTTATCTCTGTCATTCCTGCAGGGTGAAGAGCAGGAATTGTGCTTTTCATCCATCGAGTTGTTGGGAAATGTCAAGCTGTCAGGTTCTGGCGATGGGAGCCAGCACAGACACTGGAGTCAGGGAGTGTGAGACAGCATCTCTTCACTCTGTGGCACTGCTCTAGACATGACCTCAGCCCCATGCATCAGCTGAGGCACACACACAGCATGTCAGGAGAACGGCGGATGCCAATAAAATACTTCTCATAATCAGTGGTGCAGCAGGAAAGTCAGAGGGAAGCCAGTTCACCCTAGCCCAGGTTTCATGTGTTTAACTGTTTCTACGCACGTGCTGTTTGTGTATCTTCACCAGGGTTCATGAAGTGGTTTGTACTGGGACTGATGGAAATTGAATTATTTATTTCATTTAATGCAGATATTCATAAACCATTTGAAATCTGTGAGAGTATTTGTTCTTATACTCTGTCAAACACTGAGGTTTGCAAAATACATGATCTTCTTTGAGGTCTTCCCTTTCAGAAGGAAGTGAAAAAAAAAGATTTGGTGAAACAAAAATGAGAATTTTGCTCCTGAAACTGGTAGGTCCAGGACTCTCAAGGTCTTGCTTAATCACCCCGATTGGGCTACTCAAAAATTTAAAGCAAGAAAATCACAAATAAATTGCAAAAAAAGAGTTTTCTTAATTAAAATCTCATACAATTTTTTCTTTTTTTGTGTGCTGAGCAGCTGCTTTCCATGTAGTGAATTTCTTTGTTTGCAGGCCTGATAATTTTGGGACTATTTTGAAAGTACCAATTCATGTGAACTCTCTGAAAAAAAGTTTAAAAAAAAAAAAAAAAAAAAATGGGAGTACTGTGCTACCGGTTCCCTGTGGTGAACAGGGAATAAGATGGCTGATAGAGCTGGACTGAACTGTCCTGCAGAATAGCAAGGAGATGGGCAGATTCCTTTTTGTCCACTTGATTCACTGCTACCCTGGTACCCTGGTACTGCTACCTCTTTCTCTTGTTCAGCTGCATTTACTCTCCAGCACACCCGTGCTGCAGCCATTTCTCACCTCTGTTTGTTTGCCAGTATAAGGTGTACATATATGATATTTCTCTTGCTCAAACTTAGAGTAGCACTGAAAGCTTTTCTTTTGTGTAGCGAGACAGCTTTAGTGATCGAAGACTTCAAGGCACACAGGGCACTCGAGGACACAGGTTGAAATTCTGCTCTTGGCCTTGAGCTTTGCTTTTGCACATTCTTGTCAGCTGTTTTTTTGCTGCCTTCCACTTTTGAAGTTGCTGATACATGATAATCTAACATGATGTTCTGTCTGTAGTGGCAAAAATTGCCAGACTTACCACAGAGACAGAAGTGCAAACAAAACCAAGAACACCAAGAAAACCCCCAAACCAAAGCCACAAAACCCAACCAACAGACCAAACCCCTAAATCCCTGAGTTTTTGGTGTTCTCCATAGTGTCAGTTGTGGAGCTGGTTCAGTCCTTAAAAAGATGGCCAGTTCTGGTTTAATGAGAGGGGGAAGCCTCTGGGACTTCTCCAGTGACCCAGCTGGGAGAAGGGTTGCAGTGGAGGTGAATCAGTTTTGTGAAATGAAGGCCAAGTTATTTTAAACCTGGCTGCAGCAGGTTTCAAGCAGGTTTCAGCATCAACATAGTTAATAGGAACTTTGGAAAGAGCTTTTACAGAAATATGAGGGTGATTTTTTTTTTACTTGTAAACTTGTGCCATCCTCTGACTTGCAACACTGCAATTCCTGGTTTTCTCTTGTTAAATCTCTTTTAATCTTGTACCTTTTATTACATTTCTTGAACTTTTAACCTTTCCAAGAATGTAACTAATGTGCTTCTGGCAAGCATTTGTTTATCTTTATTGTCATATTTCAAAGTAAGCTCATTTCTCATCTTCTCATTGTTTCTTCAAATCCTTTTTTTTCTCCCTATGAAATGAGAATATTAGGCTAAATTCCTAAAGGATGTAACCTAGATACTGAGGGTACCCATTTATCTACTGTTTGTCTATTCAAAGCTCTAATCCTCAGTATAAATACTCATCTGC